>NW_018744616.1:828455-1428455 GCF_001683475.1 Chenopodium quinoa | reverse complement strand
TTTTAATGAGTTGTTGAAGGTAGTGGTGCGGTCTTGAGGGTTTGAGGATGATGGGGGTCGAAGCTATAAAGGAGGAATAAGGGGAAATGAAAGAAGAAAGAAAGGAAGGAAGATAAAGGGTGAAGCACAGGCTGATGCGCGCCCGCACCAACTAGATGCACGCCCGCACCAGCCAGGTGCGCGGCCGCACCAAGTGCGTGGCGACCGCAGCTGAGCCTAGCCTAGCTCTCTCTTCTTCTTTTTTTTAGGTTTTTGGTGCGTTCATTTGGTGGGTTCACAAATAATGATGATGATAAACACCAACATAGGCAGTAGCAAAATCCCGTTTTAGTGGGTTTAAAACGAGAATTTCAGGAACCCACCATAAGAACCCACCAAGTGCAAACTTCCTTCAACTTTAAAGCATAAAATCCCTAACTTACCTCACCAAGATTCTTACCCTTTTACCTCAAATTTCGATAAAATCGAGTATAATCACATCAAAAACCGCAAAACACCTTCTCATTCTTCATGCTCACTTAATGAAATCTAATCCCAAAAATGCAACCTACAAATCCAATCAAGTAGAAAAGTGAAAGAAAAGAAAATAAAAGAAGGAAAAATAAGAGAAATTCAAAAATCAAAAAGAAAAGTTAGAAATCTCCGGGTTGCCTCCCGGGAAGCGCTTGCTTATGGTCCTAAGCTCGACCCTTCCTCCAAATCATGGAGGGTCAAAGAACACCACCTTCTTCAAGGCAGCAGAAAGAGCAAATTCTTTTTCAACTTCTAGCAACCTCTTGTTGTTGCTGCTTGATGAAACTTCCTTCAAAGACTTTTCAATTGCAAATTTTTCTTTCCGTAACTTCTTTCACTCTCTCTTCTTCTTAGAATCATGAGCTTTTTTATTTGGGTTGTTTCTTATTATAGATGGTTTCTCACCATCCATACTCATGGAAACATCCTCTCCATCTTGAGGATAGAGCTCAAACCAATGAGGGATTTCAACTTCCTCCTCGCCCGTTAGCTTGGGAATCATCATTTTCTCTTCACTAACCTTCTTGCCATCAAAACTTGAAAGAACATCATAACAATTCTCAAGAACATCGTTAGTTGAAGAATTAATCATGCACACATTATCAATAGAGCGAGGGGAATTAGCACACATAATTCCTTGCACAAGAGACAAAGACTCATGCATTGGTTTCAACTCAAAGCTTTCCTCTTTCTTACCAACACTAGTGGAAAAAATCTCATTCGTAACAGGCTATTCGTAACGGGCAAAGCTTTGCTCGTTACAATTAAGATATTCGTAACGGGCAAACTAGTGTCCGTTACGAATACTACTTATTTATTCGTAACGGGAAAAACAATGTATTCGTAACGGACACTGTTTTGCCCGTTACGAATACTATATTACACGTAGATGACCAAACATGGCCCAACTAATGAGAGGAGAGCCCAATACTCGGCTTTTTAGGTTTTCACTTAACTGCCGTCACACCTCTTTCTCTCTCATCAGTCCCTCACTCCCTCTCTCTCTCCTCTCCTCTCCTCCCCTCTCCGTCATTCACCTCTTCTCTTTCTTTTCAAACTCAGGCCCTCTCATTTCGAGGAGCAACGAGAAGACCTTGAGCAGCGATTGCGTTCATCTTGAGACCGGCGGCTTCATACATTAACTCCCAAGCGGCGTCGATTTTGGGCGGAGGTGTAACCGGCGATGACGAACAACCTAGCCCGTAGGCTTCTTCCTCTTTAGATCTAAGTCGTTGAACGAACCGATGCTAGGTAAGATTATTCTCTTTGTAATCATCGAATATTAAGTTAGTTGATTCAACTTTATTTTTTAAAATTTATGTTGTTTTTAATTGATTTTAGTTTCTGGGTACTGGATTTTTAGTGATTTGGGATGAAATTCAATCAGATCTAATGGAGGAAAATAGATTTGATTAGAAAAATATAATAATTTGTAATATTTTTTAATAAAAATTGTTAACTGGGTTTTGTAGGTTTACCCTCTATTTGCATCGGTTGGTGTAGCCGTCGGAATTTGCGGGTTTCAGCTCATCCGGAATATTTGCGGCAACCCAGAAGTGAGGTATATCTTTCTCTCTAATTCAATTTCTTGATTTTCCTTTTAAATTCTAAATAGAATTATTAATATAAAGCGGGATTCATAATATTATTATTAGGTTTAATTTATCTAAATTGATTTCATTAGGTTGTTTTGATGTGTAATTAAAATCTTTGTATTATTGTGGTAGTTTTAAATTAGGTTTTAAATTCGAGTGAATAAGCAATTTGAGTTGTTTATTGTTGTAAGGTAAAATATGGTGGTTTATCTCGTACTTGTCGATCAATTGTGTGAAAATTAAGGGATTATACAGAAGCTCGGCCAAATTGTGTGAAATTGGATTTGTTTCAGGCATGTGTGAATGTTTTGACATGGAAATTTTCAGTTGATTAGGTTGCCCTGCTCTTGAACAGAGCAATGTCAATTTTCTGGTTGAATTTTTCATTCTGTAAGTGATTGTTTGTGTGAATTTTTCATTAGATCTGATTGAATTTCATCCCAAAGATAGAAGGGGCATGAGCTTCAAATTGTTGCCACAAACTTTAATCAGTATATCAAGATCTTCATCAGGTGGTGTAATGGTGCTTGTATTATTATTTTAATCTTCATTGTCATTTAGTTGGCTGCTGCAACTAAATTTGAATACACAAGCACTAAACTATGCCCTTGATCAGTCCAGTACAATGTGTATTAATACCTTATGCTTGTATTTCATCTGAGTGAAAGTTATTGCTTTTATTGATATTGATATCAGTCTGTAGAGTTTTGTAGATTTACCCTCCATTGTCTATTTTTCTGTGGTCGAGAAGTGGTATTACTTCTGCTGCTAGAATATGTGCTCTTGTCGTCCAAATTTGAATGTTATTGTCCAATATGTCCTGTCTTTTTCTTTGCATTTTTGTTTTCTCTGAGATTGATGCATCCTGTGCAGCAATGTGTTTACTGATTAATAAACATTGCCTTGGCAGAACGGAAAAGGCAGAAAACTAGTAACTCAATTAACCGGAGTAATAAATTGAGGGATTTATACCATCAAGTTACAATTTGCTCCATAGATCTTTTACCAATTCAGAAGTGAATTTTTTGAGGCACATTCAGAATTGAATTTTCCCATCCCTAAGTAATGATAATCGAAGTATGAAAACAGATTAACAGATGTTGAGCGATGATTCAGATGTATAAGTTTGCTGGAAGCCTCGTAGCAAAAGTATATGTGTCTTGTTTTGCTGTCTTTGTGAATTTAGTGATTTGTTTTCTTTTGTTGGAGTATAATCTGTTATGTTTGTATGGGCAACAGGTAGCAATCCTATTGATGTTACGGGTTCATGTTGGGAGATGTATGTCATTGTTCATAAGATAGCTGACCCAGAGGGAGACCAGAGTAGATTGCTATAAACAGCTCTAGATATGAGCAAGATACAGTTTAACAAGGTACTTCGTCAATGCCCCATAATTTGCTGCATCATTGCTAATTACCCTAGATGTAATATCGTATTGTTGTTTTCATGAATTTAAAATTCATAGTTAAACAAAGTGATGAAAGTTTTTGCCATGTGATTGCTGGAAGGCATGCATTTCTTATACTGAGAAAGTACTCAAAATTTTGCATTTATCTTGTCGTGCAGGATGTTGGGCAAGCAAAGCGGCAAAGCTACTCAAGAGTTTTGGAGAGCTTAGCATTTACATTATGGCTAGACTAGACGATTTATTATTTTAGGTAGTCTTATGTAAACTTGTTTAATTATTATTACAATGATTTGTTTTTGCTTTGTTTTAGTTTTAGTTATTAGGAAATAATTAAAGCAGCTTTTCTTGATTGTATATTATTTGGTAATTATTAAGTGTATACTGTACTTGTATTATCTATATATATATATATATATATATATATATATATTTGATTTGATAAAATAATTTTTCAAGCTAGTTGTCCAGCCATGTGCTGGATTTTTTTTTTTAATTGGATCTCATAGTATTCGTAACGGGCACCTGAAAAGCCTGTTACGAATAACCCATTATTTGTAACGGGCATCTGAAAAGCCCGTTACGAATAATGAGTTATTCGTAACGGACAGTGCCCGTTACGAATAACAATGGCCATCCGTAACGGACGCATACATAACGGACGCTGCCCGTTACGGATGGCCCCTTTTTGCCCGTTACGGATGAGGATTTTTCCACTAGTGCAATTCTCAAGGTAATACGGCCTCCTTTCACATCTATTAAGGCTCTCGAAGTGGCTAAGAAAGGTCTTCCTAAAATGATAGGGATATGGTCATCATCCGCAATCTCAAGCACAATGAAATCAACGGGAATAGTGAACCCTCCTATCTTAAGAGGAACATCCTCAACTCTCCCCTTTGGAATCATAATAGTCCGATCGGCCAATTGAAGGGTTATTTAAGATGGGAGTAGCTCACCTAGCTCGAGTTTCTTGAAAATAGAATAAGGCATGACGCTCATACTAGCTCCAAGATCACAAAAAGCATTATAAACATATTCCTTTTGATCTCACATGGAATAGAGAAGTTTCCCGGATCCTCCATTTTCTAGGGCAACTCATTATGAATGAAAGCACTACAAAAACTCCCAACTTCAACCGAATCAACTTCATTGCACATTCTCTTCCCACTCAAAATCTCCTTAAGGAACTTAGAATACCTAGGCATTTGAGTAATTGCATCGGTGAAGGGGATAGAAAGGTGAACTTCCTTGAGCATAGCAATAAACTTTCCAAATTGTTCATCAATTTTATGCCTCAAGAATTTTTGTGGGTATGGAAGGTCGGGTCTCCGCACTTCCTCACGCTCTTTCTCACTACTCCTTTTTTTTCTCTTGCACCTCCTCATAACTCACACTCTTATACTCAACCTTCTCAACTTCTACTCTTGGGTCACTCCTCTCCTCTTCCTCCTCAATGGACCTAGAAGCTCCCTCATTAAGAACTCTCCCACTCCTAGTGGTGATAGAACAAACGGGTTTCTTAGGTTCCACTCCTTGAGAAGGCAAAGAGGATGGACTAGCACAATCCTTTAGAGTGTTGGCTAGTTGGGTTATTTGTGTCTCAAGCATTTTGTTATGAGTCATCATCTCATTAAATTTCATCCAAATTTGTCTTAAATGATGATGGTTGGGAATAAGAATTTTCACCATTGCCTTGAGGCTTTGGAGCAAAATCGGGTGTGGGTCCCCTTTGGTTGTTATTTTGAAAACTTCCCCGATTTTGGTTGTTGTTCCACTTGCTGCGGCCTTGATTATTGCCACCATTATGGTAATGATTACCAAAGCCTTGAGATTGACTTTGGTTACCATACCCATGGCTCGGGTTTTGATTACTATAGCCTTGGTTGTTATAGTTACCTCGAAAACCTTGGTTTCCTTGGTTCCTATAGCCTCCATTGTTGTATTTATCGAAACCACCTTGGGGGTGAGAATTCCTATTACTAAAATTTTTAGGTCCATCAAATCTTTGACCACCATTGACATTAGACACAAAGTTCACATGTTCACATTCATTAATTTCAACATCATCACATCCATCAACAAAAGTTTGAGAACACATGGAAGAATCATGATCATAAGATCCACAAGAATCACAAAATATACAACCGCTTGGCATGTTATTGGAAGTAGAAGGAGAAGAGTTAGAAAATGTACCTCTCCCTTTAGATTGGGAGGGAAGACTCAATGAATTCGTAGAAACTACTCTCAAGCTTTACTTTGATCGACGTCACTTCCTTCCCTAGATTTGAAATTTGGGAAGACAAGTTGTTAATCGCATTGAGATGATCCACCGAATAAACCGTCGAGCCACTCTTGCTCGTAGACTCCCTCTTTCCTTCTTGCCAATCTCTATAGTATCTCACCACATCCTCAATTATGTCAACTACCTCTTCTTCCGTCCTATTCATTATAGGACCTCCGGCTCCTCCATCTAGGCAAGTCCCATGACTTGCCTTGAGCACTCAAGCCTCCATAGAAAATTTGTATCACCTGGTAGGTAGGAATTCCATGATGTGGACACTCTCTTTGGTACTCCTTGTACCTCTCCCATGCTTCATAGAGATTCTCATTAGGCCTTTGTTTGAATCATTGGATCAAGGCTCTAGCCTCCGCCGTCTTCTTTTGTGGGTAAAAGCGAGACAAAAAAGCTTTGGTGACTTCATCCCATGTCCTAAGAGAATTTGGCTTAACCTCCTTATCCAACCACTCTAAGGCACGATCAATAAGAGAAAAGGGAAACAACTTTAGCCGAATAAACTCTTGAGAAATGACGTTCACCTTGATAGTATTACAATACTTCTCAAATTCCTTTAGGTGATTCAGCGGGCTCTCACTCTTGGCTCCACTAAATTGCCTCCTTTCTATCAAAGTAATCATGGTCGGTCTAATTTCAAAATTGTTCGCCGGTGTTGTAGGTGGAGCAATGCCACTCTCAAACCTATAAGCACCAGGAATTCCCAACTCCTTCAAAGCTACTCTTGGATTCTCTCCCATGGCTTGCTCTTCTTCTTCCTCAAATTCTTTTTCACTTGAGGAACTTAGGCTCAAAGACCGGTTGGCTACACTTCTTCGTGAAAGAGTTCTTTCAATTTCCGGATCCAAAGGAACTAAGGACCTAACACGAGTTTTACTATGCATGCAAAAGCTCAAAAGAAATTGTTAGTAAAACGGCTACAAGAGTAGCCTAAAAGAAAGAAGAAAAATATTTTTGTATTTTTGAATAAGATGGAATAGACTCAACAACAATACAAAATCACACCATTCCCCGGCAACGGCGCCATTTTGACGCGGGTTGAGACTAGATCGTTGAAACTAACCCCTACCCGAGGCCAAACAAAATTTGTAAACACTCAACACACCCCTACACAAGTATAATGGTAAGTTGAGGGTCGAACCCAAAGGAATGGTGGGCGATTATCTTCTATTGTCTATATTCAAGCTATTCCGAATTGTAATGATTGGGTGTGAATGTTATGCTAGGACAAAGACGACTAATAAACAAGAAGAAATCAAATGTAATAAACACTAGGGCTAGGATCCACATGTAATCATAACGGATTCAACTAATTGGGAGGTCAAATTGACTAAGTCAAGCAATGTGAGGGAAAATCAATCATGCAACCAAAAGAGCATATCAACCTATTCTCCTAGAGGTCTAACTAGCGTCAACTACGATAAACTCTAGCTAGGAAACATCACAAGACACCTCAATCGTGTAAATGCAAGCCACAAATCAATGGTCCGTATCAATGTGAACTTACAATTCAATCTAGTGCAACAATCAAAGTTAGCTACTCTTTAATTAATCACACACATGCACATGATCATCAACCAATTTCATCACATAGTCAACTCCATCAATTTTCCCCAATTAGCTTTAATCCATTACTAATACATGCTTCACCATTACCCTAGCAAGCTATCTACTCACTAGCCATTGAAATCAAAATCAAAACAACACTAAGCAACAAATTCATCATGATCAAATCAAACAAGCTAAAATCAAACACAAATCAATCTTCAATCAAACTTGAACATTCAACAAACAATTGAAATCAAACTAAAGATTGAATTAAAGAAAAGGAATCTTACTATCTTGATCAAAGATCAAAGGAGTTAAAGAAAGCTTCAATCATCAACAATCCACCATGAATTTCTCTCACTAAAACCTAGAGTTTCTCTTTCTAAAAATCTCTCTAATTTGATCAAAAACTAATTCTAATTTTGTTCTAATTCTCCTCTCCTCCTCTCCTAAAAAAGAAGGGAAAACTATATATAGGAAAGATACAAAAGAAGAGTTAGTTAGATCGTCCCAAAAGAAACCCCGGAAGGCGCGGTCGCATCAGAGGAGAGCCGCGGCCGCGGGAAAAAGGGTACGGAACAGGGGCCCTGGCAGGCTCGCCCACACCCGCACTAGGCGCGCCCGCGCCACCTAGGTGCGCGGCCGCACCACCCTCGTGCGGGCCCGCACCTGGCAGCAGGGGAGCCCCTCCTCTTCTTCGTCCAAGCTCATCCTCGTGGGCTCATCTTTATGATGATGATGAACACCAAGGAAGGTAGTCTTGAAAGGGCCATTTTGGTGGGTTCATGGCAAAGATGACGCCCCCACCGCATATGTGCACCGATCTCTTGACTTGCTCTTTGCGTTCCTTCACACTTGAAGCTCCGAAAGGCGAACATGAGGCATCCAAATTGATGAGAAATACGAGAGGAAGGCTCGGGAATCCTTGGAGACACGATCATAACCTAAAAACAAACGAAAACAAACAAATAAAAGGGAAAAAGAACAAATAAACAAAGAAATGCACAAAACAAGGAAACTAACTATGGAAAGCACAAACTAACGAAATAAAGAACAAAACTAAGGTAAAACTAAGGAAAAGGGCTATAAAGAAGCATGAAAATCATCCTAAAAGAGGCCAAATGAGTGCCATAAATGACACTCATCAAATTCCCCCAAGCTAAACTTTTGCTCGTCCTTGAGCAAAACAAAGCAAGAAAGAATAAGGATGAAAGACTTATTTAAAAAGAAAAAGAAACACTCAAGAAGAGAATATACACTAAGACTCACTATCGTAGGAATCACGGTTGTTTTTAGCTACAACAAGCCATTTTAAACCCCTAGATCGCCCTAGAGGACGAGTAATGCTCTCGTAAGGGTATCCTAAGAGTTTACCCATAACTCTCCCCCAACATCCAAGAGGCAAAACCATAAAAAGAAAAGAAAAAGGGAAAAAGGGAAAACAAAACCTTTGCGAAATGGACTTACAAAGAGACTACAATGCAAATGAATGAAAATCTTTCTCAAGTAGTCAAGGTATACACGTTCCAAGATATCCAAGGTTGATTAAAACATAAGGTATGCTAAGCATAGGAACTAGACATCACAATCCACGTTCATCCCAATCGATCTTACCGCGTTCTCCCCACTAGTCTCAAATCTCCCCTTAGCGAGCATACCAATGATTCCTCGAAGGAACCGGAAAAAGAGATTTATTTAGGCTACTCGACAATCTTGACTATGCATCCCCTTTCCTTAGGCAATGACCCATGATTCCCTCCCCCGAATAGTGACTCGACTTCTAGGTCGAAAGGGCTTTCCCAAAGGTTGTAACGTAAGGCATAAAGGGTGAAGGTAGGATAAAATCTAAAATTTAGCGGTTTTCCTAAATAGTGAAGCAAAAGGGTGATCAATCCTCAACATCACGATCAAGAAATCACCAAACAAAGATGACAACACCCCTAAGCTTATTCAAAAGCTATACTCACAAGAATATATACAAAAAGCGTAAACGCTTCTCCCCTAAGCTTAAATGAAGCATTGTCCTCAATGCTTAGAAGGAGAAAAGAATACATCTAAATGTTTTTGAAATTTTCACTTTTTCAATTTTTTGGTTATTTTTGTTTTATTTTTATTTGTAAAGCCATGCTTTGTCCTTGCCTTTTTTTTTAAAATTCGGACGGCTTTTTTTTTCTTATATATTGCACTTATTTGTCCATGCCTCTTTTAATGTAGGACGGCTTTTACTCGTACTCATTTGCCATTATTCACAAAGAAAACCATAATCACAAGCTTGCATCAATGGAACCACATATCCCAAGTATATCACCACAAACTCCTTCAAGAATGATCAATTGCTTCACAAAAACAAGAAAAGAAAGAAAATGAAACAAAAGGCCAAAGATCCAAAGATGTGGCTTGAAAAGAAGGAAATAGGCTCAAATGGTTGCAAGAAGGCAAATGTAAACCCAAAAACAAATATTAAACAAACTATCCTAAAAATGAAAAATACCACCCCGAAAAAGGTGCCTTTGTCCTCCCTATATAGCTCGGTCTCGGGTTTAAGAATCATAAATCAATCTTTATATATTAGGTTTGCAATAGTTAAGGATCCACGCCGCTCATACAAAATAGGTTGAAGGCTTGAAAAACGATGAACCTCACATGGATGTAGCAAAAACTCACTAGAGGTGTCAAATCGACTATAGGGAGCAACTACCAACATGCCACAAACAAGCAGAATCCGGCTTCACGATCCACCTAGTTCAAACCAACTACCCTAGCATACACCTATCCTAGAGTCAACCAAGCATAGTCTCAAACCGTGCATACCTTTACTACCTATGAAGAAATTCATGAAAAAGACAAAGTCTAATGTACAAAGTCCAATTTTTAAGGAAAACAAAAATGAAAAATAAGCCTCAAAAGCAAACCATATACCAAGACAAGAACAAAGTAAAAATAAAGGAAAAAGGAAAATAAAAGAAAAGGAGAGCCATAGATAAAGAAAGAAAAGGAAAAATTGATAAAGGAACTAGAAAGCAAGTTAAAAACATATATCCCAATCCACATACAAGTGATCGAATGACAACATCGTCAACGATCCCAAACACGTTACGTGTTAACAAGCAATCATCCTCGAACCGTTCAACTTCCTCTAAACTAAACCTAATCTATGCATCCAAAGAAAATAAAGAGAAAAATTAGAAAGGTCTCACCGGGCTATCCATGATTAGCATAATAAACAAAGGTGAAAAAAAGAACCACCATCGTTGTGCTCCAAAATCGTAAGCATCATCAAAAAGCCATGTGGGAACAAGAAAAGTAAAAGAAGCTATAAACAAAGAAAAAGGTTAGTAACTTCAAAACAAAAGAAAAAGATACTAAAAAGTTCGGTCGGACTTGTGGGTAGGTTCAGTCGGACTTGTGGGTAGGTTCGGTCGAACTTTTGGAGTTCGGCCACTCCTGCAAAGATGCTAAAATAAGGTCTGAAACTGCCTGGAAGTTCGGTCGAACCAGATTTGGTTCGGTCGAACTCCCCTGCTCCTGGACAGCTCAACTTCAAACGTTCATTACTTCTTACTTTCTTGCTCAAATTTGGCATGTGACCAGTCGTTGGAAAGTCTTGAACTCTACTTTCACCTCCAACTTGAATCACTTAAAAATTCCTTATAACGAAGGAGATATGGCTGAATGAATTAGTTGCATCATATATTGATAAGCTTCTTGTCTTCAATTGTGATGATGGTTAGCCTCGAAAGGTGACCTCCAAGGAGCTTGGCCCGAATTCGTGTCACGACACGTGGCACGTCTTCCACATCTTCCACTAAGTTCCATGCACCCGCGTCATCAATAACTGTCGCGAAATCCATCACCCGGGTCGCCTGGCCCATAGCTATAAGCATACGGGCATACGACACCTCCGCCCAACTCAAGTTACTTACCTGCCCCAAATCACTGAGGCAAATAAGTAACCCAATGGAAAAATGCTCTCCCCGATCACTCAAGATAGTGACGGAAAGAACGTGAGCAATGTATATTTGAGCCAGCTGCTCAAGTGTACACTGCCGATTAACCTCGTCAGCCGACAACTCATCATCAAGAACCGAGTACGGACAAGACTGCGCATACATGTGAAGGGCCGCCGCAAGACGGTCCCCCACGAGGTCACACAGTCTCTTGTCTGACCCATTAACGACCTCCATAGCTACGGGCTCACCTCCGAAAGGAAAACCCGTAATCATAGAGAAATCGTAAGGGGTAACCGTCATCTCTCCCCATGGAAAGTGAAAAGTGTTGGTGGTATCCCACCAAAACTCCAGCAATCCACGAAGGAAAGCCGACGACGCTGGCTGACTCGATAAATCCTAAAGAGCCGCCAGCTAGGAGCTGATCCCTGAAAGCCCCACAATCTCCTTTACCACCTTGGGTAAACTCTCAAAACGACCCTGCAGATCACTAGAGCCGTATAAGCGCATTCTAGGCTCACTCTAAAAAAGAAAGGCACAAAAGAGAGTAAAAAAAACTTGTTTTGAAGAAAAAAGAAAAAAATCGGAGGCGCAAAAAACTCACAATGCCCCGCCAACTTCTGATCGAGACGTGATGGTTTGGGTCCCATTTAAGGACCCTAGTATCCCAGTTGGGAGGAGCCTCCCAAACCACATCCTCCTAGCAACGACGATCGGCTCCGACATGTCGCTCCTGAACCTCCTCATGAGGACGGGTCACCCTCTTTCGAGGGCAAACCGCCTCGTCAGGCACGGGGTCTCCTAGAACCCCCTCAGCATCGACAAATGGAGGCGAATCCATGCTATAAATGGATAAAGTTTCTTTAATAGTTTATTTTTTCTAAACTAAGCTAATATACATGTTCTGGACCTATTTCGGCCGCATAACGGCTACTGAAAGGGCAAAACACAAAAATCGAATGCCACCCCTGCTAGGGGGCTACGATACCTGCAGTTAAACTCGGTAAATGGGGTCTTCTAACACCCAAAAAGGCCATCCTATACCAGTTTAAACTAAGCATTCAAGGGATTATGCTTTAAAATCTCAAAGAATCAACTATTCCTAGGCGAATAATAGTAACAATAATACAATCATCGTCTACCAAACAATCTTGAAGTTCGAACATGGCAAAAATAAGCTAAGTATACACTTCGCACCAATTTTCGGATTCAAAATTTTCAAAACATTATTTATGAAGATATAACTAGTTCTAATAAAATTACTTCATAATCAACAAGTATAGCCAAAATGTGCAAGCAAAATAACAAGAAACAAACACAATTCAAAGAAAAGTGCAAAAAACGTATTCAAACGAAAAAATGCTCATACAAGGTTCAATACTTAGCCATTTTTCATGAAATTTTCTGCAAAATACTCCTTAAACATAGCACAGTAACATGGAACAAACAATTTCAAGAATAATGGTCTGAATCAAAAACTCCCAAATTCAAAAATTGGGGTTTATGATTCGAAAAACACCCAAATTCCGCCAAAAACAAACGAATTAAAACAAAAAACTTACATTGGATTGTGGAAAATATGAATTAAGAGTGAGATCTACTTCCTTTGGTCTCGAAAATCGCAAAAAACCGAGATTTTTAGAGAGAGAGAGAGGGACGAAAATGGCGAAAGAATAAGAAGAAGAGTGCGAAATGAAAATCGCGCTCAGCGATTTTTTTTTTGCTGACTTAAATGTCGCGCGCAACTTAAATAGTTGCGCGTGACAGACCAGCGTAACTCAAAACGATGTGCGCGCATGGCCAGCGCGACCCACTGAGTTGCGCATGGATACCGGTCACTAAAATGACCGGTACCCAGATTTTGACCTGTCTGATTATTTTCCAACGATTTTTGCTCGTTATTAGACGTAATGGGGCGCAAATTATCAAAATCTTTTTAAATTGCTTTGCATTTTGTAGTTTGATTTCTTATTTAATAGTTTTTGCATCATTTTGCATGCACACCGTGCTTTATGCCTTCCCTAAGCATACATTTTGAACGTTTTTCGTAAAAGTGTCTTAAGACGTTCCGTGGTGGTGTTTTACGTAAAAGCTCCCATAGATAGGTTTGTCATTTTACTGTACTGACTTTTAAATGTCCGTCTTTTCTTCTTTTTTCATGTCCACAGCAAAAAGGAAGGCATCATCATGCAGCGTAAAAATGCAAGGTGTTATCATACAGCATAAAATTGTATGGCGTAGGTGTTGCATAAAATTTCACTTCTTCCCCATCTTTGCGAGATATACCTCTCGAAACTAAAAGGTAGGGTTAGGTGTTAGCTCACGAGTCGACAGGCACGCCGAACCATTCAGGAACAGGCACTTCTTGATTGGAAGCAAATACAGTAGTTAGTGTACTTACTAGCTTACCGGACAGTTAGGCTGTCGTCCACCCCCTGTATAAAGAGCGACGAGACAATGTCACACCTATGTAGTCACGTGCCCCCAGTCCTGAGACACGTGTACTCATCTTGTGGACAAAACTGCTGAGAGAGTTGCCGATTTTCTTCGTTCTCACTGGATTTGGATATATGCCTCCAATAATCCTGAGACATGTATTTCTATCTTGTGGACATCGAGTATTACGTTTTGACAAGTGAATTGTCAAGAACTCTATCCCGGTTACGAATTGAAAGCCAAAATGTTTAGGCTGCGAAAGCCAAAAGACTTCAAAAGTCGAACGGCTGCGAAAGCCGAAACATTCTTTTTATCATCTTTTCAAATTGTTAAAATCAGGCTAAAGTTTCAATGACGTATCGAGGGACTTTAGACCAACGATGACATGATTGGGAGGAAATCATCCCCTTTTAATCCTTTTTAAACCGATCTCTTCTCATGACATGACATCACCCACAACACCTTTACTTGTAAAAGCGTTCTACAAATGCAAAGGATCAATCTAGATTCTTTAGCGCGTTAAGACATAGAAAAAATACTTTTTTCTAGCCTTAATAGCTACTTGTTTCAAACACTTAGCGAATCAAGGATCGTTTCGACATCCTTCACATTTCTGAAAGATTCTCTATTCTTTGAGAACTTCGCAGAATAAGTCTCGGATTTATTTCCTTAGCTACTTTGATCAGCGTCTATCCTATACTCGAACAAAGTGGTGGATAACTATAGACATCTACTTTTAGCCTCCTATCTTGACAGGAAGTGTAATGACGATAAATAAAACCATCTTCGTGCTGGATCAAAGTAAAGAATACTTATGGATGACTGGCTAAACCGCAAAGACACAAAAGACTAGCCTAACCCAAAACAAATACAAAACAAGGTCCAATTAACTAAATCCGATCATAATTAGGCTTAAGCCCGTGCTTAAGACCCAATAATGACGGATTTAGAGGCTCCTAGGTCCAATTAACTAAATGCGCTCGCGGAAGATTCAGAATTTTGTAAAAATATAGAATCGAATCTTACCATAATACCGCGCGCAAGACATTCAGTTGCGTTACCCATAGCAGCACAACTAAATCACTTGCGCTAGGATGCCGCGCGCAACTCATCTAGATGCGCGCGACACCTGCTGCGGCAGATTGCTTAAAACCCTTACTGTACCCATTCCCTATAAATAGAGGCTTAATACGTGGCTTAAACACACAGAAATTAACCTAAAATCCTGGTAGAAACTCTTGTGAACTTGTGCTACAAAACCCTCTTGTCTTAAACACTCACCCCTCTTAATCTTTGTTACTACGGTGGAGGTTCCCGAACAAGAAGGAGTCCATAAGTGTTCTAAACGGAGATCTAGCAAAGAGAAGTGGTAAATTCCCGAGCACTTAGATAAATCACATCTACTTTTCTTGTGTAAAAGAACTTTAATCAATAAAATAGTGTTGTTTGACCACTCTAAAAGGATATTTAATTAATCGATTCCACATAGTATCTTGTGTTAAATAAGATTAGAATTGAATAATTAATTGATTGATTGATCACCTAAGCTAAGGCGAATCTTGTATACTTTTTCTCCTTTCACGAATTTGAATTAAATAAAGAATAACGACTTTGTAATGTAATTCCTACGTGATTAATACTTGTAAATAAAATCAACTAACTTAGTTTTAGGTATCACGTTGCATATATTGTTTGGTGATGAAATTGTAAAAAAGGAAGAGCTAGTAGAGGTCGCACAAGGGCTAGAATAGCGATTCTACTTTAAAGGGAACGTTATTTTAGTATCCTCGCTCCCGAACTCATTTCTGGTTTATGTAGACCAATTTAGGCATGGGTAAACTTACAATTTGTGCTAAATATCCCATGAACTCCACATGGGAGAAAGGCATGCACGAGGTTTATGGGTTTTCCTAAAACTCACTAGGGACTCCTACTTGTTTCTTACAAAAAAGCGTGATGATAGAATCAATTCTAATTCAAGGTCCCCCAAACAGTCAGGAATTCAAATCCTAATACACCCTAACAAGTGTAAAGTACTAGGCTTTTAAAGGGCCATGAGCATTTAAGAAAGGATCCCCTACAATGGGAACACCCTCCTTACAAATAGTACTGTCAATCCTACTCAAAGTACCCACCCCCGGCAATTAAGAGGTAGATTAGGAAATTTAACCCAAAAATAGGGATAGTTCTAAGCACCTCAACATGAAAATCAAATTTCTCAGACCAATGGTTTCACAATAGCTGATTTTCCAAAGAACATATGTGGGCCAGCATTGAGATACTCATATCATTAGAGTTTTGCAATTTAATCAAGAAATATCCATCATCATGCCAGAATATTTCAGGTTTAGCTACATCATTCCAATCATCATCAATGTATCTATGTACAGTAGCAATTGTAGGATAGTACCCAATAACATATAAAACAATAGAGTTTTTCCATTTAAGGCTACCTTCTTGAAGTTCAGCACTCGACCTACAATTGTGCAATAATGTTGCAATCTTTAAGCACAGGGGCAACAAAGGATAACACATATCCTTTAGTAGTGAGCTTTGCAATTCTAAACCACTGGTTAGCCTTCTGAACTCCAAGAACTGATCGGATTGTTCATGTAACTCACCATTCCCTCCAAAATCAGCTAATTCTTTAGTATGACCAGGGTCGAGCCTTGGATCCAATGGAACAGTAACCGGGGAAACCCTACTTACTGGTGGATTGGATTCCTTTGAAATTGAACCAAAATTAAGATCATGATACGCAGCAATAGCCTCGACATCACTATGCGACAACAATCCAAATGATGGATGAACTGTTCCAGGAATTGGAGAAATAATTTAATCCTCTTCATCAATTGCAGTTGGGTTAAATAGAGTTCCAGAACTTCTTAGATTTTTCAGAGTTTTATCAACAGGTGCTAGATTGTTCTTATTAGATGCATTTAAAGGGAGAGGAGTAGCTTGTTTCTTCTTTTTCGCCATGGTTACCGATCTCAAGGAAGAAAAACCATCAAAATCAAAGAACCATGGAGAGGATAAAGAAGAGAGAAAGTCAATGCAAAGTCAATGCCCTCAAATCAGTTATTCAATTTACTATCTTAATTCTCATTCCCATTCAAATTGGTACTTTGACTTTAAAACTTCTTTATAATTTCAAAGTGCCCCAAAGCTTCTAAATTGATGAAATAGAATATTTCCAAAGCCAAATAAATAAATAGAAATGAGTTTTTAAGTGAAATAAACCTTTTAAATTATTAAAACGCCATAAATAATTTATTTCAAATAATTATTAGAATACGCCATAAAATAATACTTTAATTTAATAATGTATAAAAGTACGAGGTATTACATTCAATAGGTTTAATTTTGTGTCAGAGAAAATACACTCTAGACATTATTTCTGAAGTTGGTTTGTTGGGGCTAAACCGAGTGGGTTTTTTATGAACCAAAACCAGAATCTGGACAGTTTCTTGTTGATCCATAGACCAACAATCGTATTGTGGGTCGTTTGAATTTATCTTGGATAGTCACTCTCCCTGATTTGGCATATTTTGTTCATATATAATATCATAGGTTCATCATGCAAGAGCCTCGACTTGAGCATTGGGATGCGGCATTAAGAGTAATTGGTCATTTAATGGGTACTCCTTGTTAGGAAATTTAAATTCACGCCGATGTGATTTAAATTTGCAGGGTTGTTGTGACTTAGACTGTGCGGCATGTTCTCTTACTCGACAATCTTTGACAAGTTCCCTTGCGTTCCTAGGCCAATCACCTATTTCGTGGAAGACAAAGAAGCAACACACAGTAAAATTAAGTTCAGTTCAGTTAAAATAAGTTCAGTTTAGTAAAATTAATTTCAGTTCAGCAAAATTAAGGTGAATCAAACAGGGCCCTACTCTTCTTTCCAAGTTGGAAATTTTTAAAACCCATGCTCCAACTTAGGGCGGGGGTATATTGAGCTATAATAGGATTTTAAGTGAAAATGTTCTTGATGATATTTTTATGTTAACTAAGATATATTTCATTGGTGTTTCCTTATCTTAGAATTACCAAAGACAGTTATTCTAGGTTAGGGATTCTTATCACTTTATTAAGTCTTGTGTTATATATCGACATGATGAATCAATAAGAAGCCAAGCCAAAAGTTTATACAAATTCCCCTCCTTCTATAAAATCAAACACAATACGCACCATGACTTTTTAGTATAGATTATAATGCTTTCAATTTACCTTGTCATATTACACCGAGGAGGTAGAGTTGTTTATCTCTAGGTCGACTAGATGTCTATAAGATTGCTATGACTTTGTATGTACATTATGGGACAAATTCAATGTTATGGCAACGATATTTCGTTACACTATAACATTAAATTAAATAGGTTTCTCCTAATTTCATTCCTATTAGTCATATCTCCATCATCTATAACATCAAAAGTCTTAATGCTAGAGTTATATAAAGCTTACCCTACCCGACTAAACCCTCACTTAAACCAAAAGTTACATTAAGAATCCCCCTTGTGAGTGGGGCTTCCTAATGTTTTTTTTTCTTACCTTAAAGAAAAAAGTGACTCTTTAGCTTTCTACTTGCATGACCCAATCGACAACTAAAACTCTGAAAGTGGCTCTTCAGATTTTGACTTACATGACCCAAACGAACGGATCAAATCACTCAAATTGACACCTCTACCCGTCTTCCACCTTTAAAATAACAATTAAATGAATTTTTTTTCGTCAATTTCTAATTTGTGAATTTAATTATTATTTTTGGCAATATACTTTCGAGATTTCTAAGAAAATACTAGTAGTTTAATAGTGTCCCCCCTCACCAGCGCCTCTCTATCCCCTTCTTCATCCTCTCACCCACTTTCCCCCCTTCTCAACCAGCTAACTCTAATGGCGACGCTCCTTCGAAGCGCCAACTTTCGAGCACCAACACCTTCTCTCGCTTCTACAATCTCTCCGTTAAGATCATTCAATTCTTCCATTTTTGTTAGTTTTAAAACTAAGTGTTACACCAGAAATAGTTGCTTATATACCCACAATTCTCCTTCAAAATTATCAGCTAAAAATGTTCCTTCAAAATTTTTGACCTTTTCTTCTTCTGGTGAAGCTACTGAAACTGAAGAAGTTCAGCAGCCTGAGATCCAGGTAATACCCTTTTCCTGTTTATTTATTTTTTCCCATTTTGTAATGATTTCTTCAAGTTTTATCTGTTAATTCTTTAAATTTAATGTTGCTATTCATTTAGTTGTTGAAGAATGATTCAAGAGTTATAATTTCGTATCAAATTGATAATTGTATATTGTGCTATATATTTTGTGATAGAGAGTTGTGACATGAAATGCGGGTAATTATAATGATGTAGATGGAATTTGATTACAATTCTCGGGTTTTACCCGAGACTTAACCAATGAAGCTGGTTGATATATGCATTGTAAATTACGCTATAAATACATATTTTCGCTTGATTAGTGCCAATTAGACGACCCTTTTGGAGGAGTAATGTTGATTGGGTAGGTTTTTTAATGCCTTTGTTCTTGGGTTACACTCTTAAAGTGTCATTTGAGCCTTTGAAAATCGATGAATTTATATTAGAAACACATGAATAATTAGAAGGACAGGTTGATATTGACTTCTAGATATTGTGCGGCGAGGTTGGATAAATCAATATTGGCCTGCGCTCATTTTGGGTGCAAGCAACCTCAATTGGTATAAATAGGAGTGTTGTTGATACCCTACAAAGCCATTGTGTGACAACACACCACAAATCACAGGGAGCATGTAATGACACCGACTAAGCCCTTAAGCTAAAGTACTGTTCACGATGCTAGTTTTAACCTTCAGTCTTTGATGAATCTTTGTCCTTTTAACAACCACCAAGATGGATGCCAGATCATGTGTCACTGCGAGTTTAGACTTTTCATCCTCCCCGCTTTTCTAAAGTGGTGTATATATATGTATGCAATTACTTCAATTTATTTAGTTGTTTCACGTTCCTTTTTGGGATGTTTGAAAATAGTTGCTCTACATTTCATTTTTTGGTATGATACCCCCTAGAATACTTAGTTATCTTTTGATGATGTAGAGAGAGTTGAATAGTGTTTAGTATGAAGAAGGTAAAATATTTTAGCTTACCATGGTATGCAAGCTTGATTTTGTGATTAAGTATTGTTGGCTGTAAATTGTGAAATAGTTTCGAATTGACATAGTAAATTCAGTGTAACAGATATATGTCTCAATATCAAATTGTATGAATAGGTTGTTTAGTTATTTTGTATTTTCATGAATAGGTTGGTAAGGCTGTATTTTGTGTTACTCTCTCTCTCTCTCTCTCTCTCTCTCGCTCTCTAAATAGCCTCTCTGAAGCAGTGGTAAGGCTGTATTTTTTGGACCCCCTGTATCTGGCCCAGCTGATGTTTATGTTTGTAGTGTGTCTTTTCTCTTCTCTACAATATATAACTTAACAAGAACCAATATTTTTGTATACTGATAATACTGGATGGTAGCCTGAAACTACCTAGTGCATTGATGCATGGTCTTGAAGCATAATGGTGACCATAGATCATGATTTGTGATGTGATCTGGGGTTTACCTGTACTCTGGTCAATTTATTCTTTGCTTGAATACATTTTGTTACAAATTTAGGTTGAAAGGTAGTGACTCGTTTGTATCATTTTACATATTCATGATCTTGTGTTTTGTAACAGGACAATACAGATGAAGGTCTGAATGGTGAAACTGCTGAAGAGGTAGCAAAAGATGATGTCAAACCTGATGCAGATGAAGCTCCCACATCCCCAGTCATAACTGCTTTACAGTTATATAAAGAGGCAATAATTAATAATGATGAGTCCAAAGTTGCTGAATTGGAGGCATTCTTCAAATCCATTGAAGACGAAAAGGACACACTTGAAAGAAAGGTGGCCTCTTTGTCTGAAGATTTTTCAATAGAAAGAGATCGTGTTCTGAGGATTAGTGCAGATTTTGATAATTTTAGGAAGAGAACAGATAGAGAACGCTCTTCTGTGGTGTCAAACGCACAGGGAGAAGTTGTTGAAAATTTTTTGGCAGTTTTGGATAATTTTGAGAGGGCTAAATCCCAGCTCAAGATAGAGTCTGAAGCAGAGGAGAAAATCAACAATAGTTACCAGAGCATATACAAGCAGTTTGTTGAAATTTTAGGGTCAATTGGTGTTGTTCCTGTCGAGACAATCGGAAAACCTTTTGATCCTTTGGTGAGTTCATTTTTATTGATTACGTAGTCCTTAATTTCTGTTAATATGCTGAAAATTTTTGTTTGCTGCTGCTGGAGAAAATAAGCCTCTTCTTTCTGTTTCCCCTGTTTTTTAACCCTGTTCTTCCCTTCTGGCCTGGGTCTTGGACTCTTTGGTCAAACATAGAGGAGCGTGGCTTACCTTTGTACTAGATAGGTTGACAAGCGTATAGCATTTTGTTAAGTAGATGATTTATGGCAGTACTGTAAAATGTTTTGCTTGTGTTACATAATATGGAGCTCCTCCTGAATAACTTGATTGGTTTAGTGATTATGCTGTTTGCTGTGTGGATTAACAGGTGGGCAACCAAGTTGGTATGAATATCAGCCGAGTACTTGGCAAAATGATTCGATTACTCAATCATGGTTTTTCAGGTTTTATGAGGACCTGGATACGTTCATAACTCAAAAATCCAAGTATTTCTTGATTTTCTTGCCAACTTGGTGAGTCCACCTAGATATATGTACCGTGCTGGAAGTATGCCCGTGTCACGTATGAAGTTGTCTCAGGTTATTGTTAGATCCCATATTTTACCTTTTCTTAGTTCATATTTGTCTAACATATTTTTCAATCACGATTTTGTCAAAAGCTGCATGAAGCCATCATGCGAGAAGATTCCACAGTATATGATGAGGGTGTTATAATCGAAGAATATCGTAAAGGGTTTAAGCTTGGTGATAGACTACTACGTCCAGCTATGGTTAAAGTATCCGCAGGTCCAGGACCAGAAAAGCCTGAACCCATTGAGTCATCAGTACAAACGGAGGGTTCAACTGACGACAGTGATGATGTTAGTGAGGAAGGTGATTCAAAGGACCAGGCAACTCCTTAAGTACACTTTTGTTAGATTAGGGGAGAGTTTGAGCAGCTTTTAGTCGGGTAACAGTTGTTTTCGCTGCTGTATTAAAGATCTATTGTTATTGTTGTTCTTCTTGATCAT
The DNA here is from genome assembly GCF_001683475.1 of Chenopodium quinoa. Taxonomy (NCBI): domain Eukaryota; kingdom Viridiplantae; phylum Streptophyta; class Magnoliopsida; order Caryophyllales; family Amaranthaceae; genus Chenopodium; species Chenopodium quinoa. Next base: position 1,406,503 of record NW_018744616.1, on the reverse strand, counting down.
GAGAGAACAAAGATTGTAGAATTTTTTTGTCCAGAATTTCTGAGAAGATAGCTATAGATACGCTAAATGAATGCGTCATTTGCCTTCAACTTTGGTGAACCCAAAAAGATAGAACTTTGTATTAAGATTTGGAGGATCATTTTATTGTTCCACATAATGTATGCAGAATACATTATTTTTACGGTTATTTCACAAGGTATCTTTAGGTATAAATGTGAATATGTTATAATCTTTTATGATAGGTGCTAATGTACGAAATAACACTGATGACCGATGTTGTTTGATGGACGTTAAAAGGTGAAATACCTTTAAGAGCATAAATCTTGTTAAGGATGCTCAAATCCTTTTCCATTTTCTCTCTCCTTTCCACCACTTGACACACCACACTCTCTTCCCTCTATACCACTTTCCACTATCTTCGTTGGTGCCTTTTGTATTCTCAAATACATTACTCCCTCCATTTCAATATGATAGTATCATATGGAATCAATCATATAAAATAAGAAAAGGATAATATTTAAAATCTAACATTAAAGTAAAACTAAATTTATAAATAGTTTTGCCTTATTTAAATTTTTTGATTTTTTTTAGAAAAGCACTAGGTAGGTTAGTCTATATTGTATGGACCCGGTCCACATAAAAATAATGTGGACCGAAGCCCATGACTTTTACCCCAGCAAGAAAGAAAACAACAAAAAAACCGTACAAAATTAAATCATGCATAAGTGTTCTTCACTTTCGCTCTAAAATTGCTTGAAAATTCTCAAATAATTTGAGGATCTTTTCTCTCTCCTCTCAACAATTTATTTTGCAAAAAAACATCTCAAATTCTATATCACAAGATCAAATTGAGCAAAATCAGTATATATATGAAGACGATCTACAATTACAATCTATGTTCAAACTTTGATTTGAACAAATTCTATGCAATCGAAAGCAATTACGAAGGTAAACAACAATATTTTTGTTAAAATTCGTTCAAATTATACCAAAGTTGTTGATAATTGTTATTGTTTGAAATATAGAAAACTTAAATAATCATCCAATTGAATTTAGAATAATTCAACAAGAGTAGAAGATGCGAAACAAGAAGTAATACAAGTAGAGGATGATAATGGAGTACTTGTAGATCTGGTTGAGGAGGAAAATCAACATGTATTATAAGGTCAAGCAGAGATCGATTATAATCAGTTTTAATTTGTTATAATCAATTTTGATTTGGCATAATCAGTTTTGTATCGATATAATCAGTTTTGATTTGGTATAATTTGTAGGGCTGGCAAACAGGTCGGGTTGGGTTGGGTTCGGGTTGACCTGTTTAATAAACAGGTCAAGACCCCCCAACCTGAACCCGACCTGTTTACTTAAACAGGTCAGAATGGCGAACCTGAACCCGACCTAGTTTAAATGGGTTGACCTGATTTCAACCCGTTTGACCTGTTTTTTTTTTTTTTTTTTTTTAAATAAAAACCCGATTATTCTTACAATATAATGATAAAAAAAAGTCGTATATTTAACTTGTTATTTTGCATAAAACTTTGCTGTATAAACCTATCAATTTAAGCATAATAAAAATACATTCAAGTAAAAGTAACCATAGTTTACACATAATAATTTACTGTACAGTCCAAAATCAAAATCAATGTCTTAAGGAGGCAATATTCCCAACAAAATAAAAATTAGATCTTGGAAAACTTCATCAGGTTTGACTAGTTGGTCTTGCTACTGACTTTGAGGTGCGCTCTCAAATGGGCTTGGTGTATTGGCTTCATCATTCACCTTCATTATAAACAAAGAGCATAATACAAAATCCTGATCAACTTGTAAAATGCAAAAAATAATCTAATAAAAATGAAAAAACAAAGTAACAAATGCATGCATAGAAATATAAATGAAAAAAAAAGCAACATAATCAGATTATTCCCCAATTTATCCAAAACAAAGCATCATAAATCGAAAAAAAAAACCCAAACACAGCCGAAACTTCTTTATTTTTCATACTATTCACCAAATTAGAAAGTCTCAATCAACATTTCTTAACAACACTAAAACAGATGATTGTAAATAGAATGAAATGCATGACTATATTACCGTAGTAGGCGAAAAATTTGAAGATAAACAAGTTTGAAGTTGCAATTTTGATAAACAAGCTAGATATAGAAAGAAGAGAGAGGTGAGAGAATAAGATGGGAAAATAGAGATGAAAACGGCTGAACAAGTGGGAAAATGACTAGAAGAAAAAATAGGGTTTTCACTTTTTGGGTTTTTTTGTACTCTATAGGCTTTGACATAGGTTGGGCTTTGTCCAAATAAAAATACTAAGGCCTAATATCATTTTACTAATATAGGGTTATATGGGTTGGGTTCGGGTTGACCCGACCTGAAACCAACCCAATTAGTTAAACGGGTTTAGGCGGGTTATTTTCGGGTCGGGATTGTCAACCTAAACCTGACCCATTTAGTTTCGGGTTGGGTTCAGGTCGACCCAATTACATAAACGGGTTGAAAACTTTGCTCATAACCCATTTATTTCGGGTTGGGTTCGGGTCGGGTCAGTTTTTGCCAGCTCTAATAATTTGTATTGATTAGATATAATTATCTCTAATTTCGTGTTATCTCATTTAATTCTAATTACTTCTAAACTTACTTTTGAGTAGTTGATGTAGTGAACAATGCTTCACATACGACATAATCAATTTGATAGGATATAATCACTTTTTATTTCTTAAAACCACAGTTGGTTTGATATAATCACTTTTCATCTTTTAGAATCACGTTTAGTTTGATATAATCATTTTTTAGTTTAATATAATCACTTTTTATTTTTCTTTGATATGATCATATTTAATTACTCCATTTTAATGAAATTTCACCTTTACTTCCCACCGACATGGTTGATTTTAGTCTTCACCATAGTACGTAGAAGCGTAGTGCAGGCTCTACCGAGAACATTAAAGAGAGATAAGATAAAGGTAGGAGAGAAAGAAGCGCGTGATAAAGGTAGGAGGAGCATAAATTATAGTGTAGAGTGTAGAACGCATGATAAACTCATATAATATTTACTCGGTCTACAATAATGTTAATGTAGACCGGGTTTATTATAGTGTTTATCTAGGTGTGAAGCCCGTGCGTTGCACGACTTTAATTTTAATATTATTTTAGATTTGTGTCTTATTATATAATAACTAGCATTTTGGCCCGTTTAATGCACGAGTTGTTACTTGGGTTAATTATTTTCATATATAGATATGATTTTCAAAGATTGAAACTTTTGATATTATATACAAAGTAATTGTTTCATTGCTAAAACTAAAGAGATCGGAGTAGAACTGTGAAAGAAAATGAAGGAATTTGGTTAGGTATATATACAATGAAGATTATGGGATACATAGATGAAAATACACTTTTTACTATAATTCATATATTTATGTAATGTGTACTAATTATAGTGGAAATGAAACACTTCATTATTAATTTTCTTCCTTAAATTTGCAAGTTATAGAATGCATAAAGACTTAAACAAAAATACGTAGTATTAAGGGATGTGACATATGACATATGGGGTAATGACTAATGAGTGAATTTTGATGACATGTGTCATGTGAAAGTTATGTGGTTTATGTTTTTAAATATTAAAGTATAGAAGTATAGATAATAATTATTAAAAATTGATAAAATCATAAACTAAAAGACATTTTATTATTATTATTATTATTATTATTATTATTATTATTATTATTATTATTATTATTATTATTATTATTATTTGTTAAATATGGAAGAGGAAATATAGAGAGATGAGGGAAGATTGTTATGTTGTATTTCATATTTCATCTAGTACGGGATATATATAATGTACATTACCTAGGGTTCCATCAATGGATAAGACCAAATACCCAACTCTAGAATATTCTAGATTGGACATGGGATAATAGTCATCCGTATTTAGATATTATCATAACACTCCCCCTTGGATGACTATATATTGAATAAAACAATAACTAACATCTACTACAAAACCCGTACAAAATAATACACTATAATGCGCATAAGATGCTGCCTCGTTAAAAACCTTACCAGGAAAACCCAGTGGGAAAAAACCATGGTTAAGGAAAAAAGAGTGCAGCACGCATTAACTCCCCCTCATGACTACATCACTTGAGATCTTTAAGACGACGCAATCCAATGCCGTAAGCTAACTTTTTGAATGTTGCTGTCGGAATAGCCTTAGTAAATAAGTCTGCTAAATTCTCACTTGAACGAATCTGCAATACATTTATATCTCCATTCTTCTGAAGATCATGAGTGAAGAAAAATTTGGGTAAGATGTGCTTTGTTCTGTCGTCTTTGATGTATCCTTCCTTAAGTTGAGCAATACAAGCAGCGTTATCCTCATATAAAGTTGTTGGTGCCTCTTTCCCAGATGATAAACCACAAACTTCTTTTATATGTTGAACTACCGACCTTAACCATACACATTCACGACTAGCCTCGCGAATTGCTAAATCTCAGAATGATTGGAAGAAGTAGTTGCAATGGTTTGTTTCATGGAACGCCAAGAAATGGCAGTACCACCATATATGAACACATATCCAGTTTGTGACCGACCATTATAAGGATCAGATAAATAACCTGCATCTGCAAAACCAATCAAATTTTCTTTGGGAAACTTTGGGAAAAATAAACCCATATCCTTCGTACCTTGAAGGTAACGAAGTAAATGTTTAATCCCATTCCAATGCCTTCGGGTTGGACATGAACTAAACCTTGCTAATAAATTAACTGAAAATGATATATCAGGTCGTGTATGGCTTGCAAGGTACATTAGTGCTCCAATTGCACTAAGATACGGTACTTCAGGACCAAGAATTTCTTCATCATTTTTCCGAGGTCGGAATGGACCTTTCTCTACTTCAAGTGATCTTACAACCATAGGGATGCTCAATGGATGTGTTGTATCCAAAGAAAATCTTTTAAGAACCTTTTCTATGTATGTTGATTGATGCACAAGGATTCCATTCTCTAGGTGCTCTATTTGTAACCCCAAGCAGAATTTTGTCTTTCCTAAATCTTTCATTTCAAACTCTTTCTTTAAATAATTCACAGTCACTGAAATCTCTTCAGGAGTTCCAATGATATTCAAATCATCAACATACACTGCAATTATAACAACTCCTGATCCAAATTTCTTTATAAAAATACATGGGCTGATAGGATCATTCTTATAACCTTCTTTCAACAAATACTCACTTAGACGGGTATACCACATACGTCCAAATTGTTTTAATCCATGAAGAGATTTGTTCAATTTAATACAGAAATGTTCTCGAGAACTAGATTTTGCTGCTTCCGGCAGCTTGAATCCTTCTGGGAGCTTCATGTAAATGTCATTATCCAGTGGGCCATATAAATAAGCTGTGACTACATCCATCAAATGTAAGTCAAGTCCTTCTCTTATTGCCAGACTAATCAAAAATCTAAAAGTAGTTGCATCTACCACAGGAGAATATGTCTCCTCATAATCAATACCAGGTCTTTGTGAGAATCCTTGTGCAACTAAGCGTGCCTTATATCTTACAACTTCACCCTTTTCATTTCTCTTTCGCACAAAGACCCATTTATATCCCACTGGCTTTACACCTTCAGGTGTACGGACTACAGGTCCGAATACTTCTCTTTTTCCAAGAGATTTTAATTCTGCTTCAATTGCTTCTTTCCATTTTGGCTAATAATTTCTTTGTCTATATTCTTCAATGGATTTTGGTTCATGATCCTCATTATTATCCATAACATCTAATTCTACATTGCATGCAAAAACATCATCGACGTCGATTTGATTTCAGTTCCATGTAATTCCAGACATGATATAATTTATTGAAATTTCTTCATTATCAGGTACCTGTATTTCTTCTGGAGATCCTTCGGAAATTGTTTCTTCAATTTGACCATCATCAATCAATGCTCCTTTTCTTTTCCGAGGATTCTTTTCTTTGGAACCTATCGGTTTTCCACGTTTCTGGCGTGGTTTAGACTCATTAGCAATTTTATTTTGTCCTTTTGGAACATATATTTTAAATGGAGCATTAACAGCTAGAATATGTGACTTGGTCACTCTTTTGGGTCAGCAAACGAGTTTGGCAATTGATTCGCTAAACTTTGTAAATGAATTATCTTTTGAACTTCCAGTTCACATTGTTTAGTTCGAGGATCAAGATAGGATAATGATAATTCATTCCATTTAATTTCATTTTCCAACTCTCTCTTTTCTCCCCCTAATGTTGGGAAAAGTGACTCGTTAAAATGACAATCTGCAAAACGAGCCGTAAATAAATCCCCTGTTGTAGGCTCAAGATGTTTAATTATTAACGGGGATTCAAACCCAACATATATCCCTAACCTCCTTTGAGGACCCATCTTAGTGTGTTGTGGTGGAGCTATTGGAACATAAACCGCACATCCAAAAATTCTTAGATGGGAAATATTTGGTTCCTGACCATAAACCAATTGTAATGGGGAGAACTTGTGATAACTTGTTGGCCTAATGCGAATTAGTGTTGTTGCATGTAATATAACATACCCTAGCATGTCACTAAGCAATAAAAATCAAAGCTTTAACCCTAACATGATACTAACAATCATGAATATTAGGAAGAGAATAAAAGCATCATAACAATCATATTTAATATTAAAATTACCCCAGACATGATACTAGGAATATCATAATAACAATTTAAACATGATTTCTACATCATAAAATCAATAAATCAATTAAAGCACTTACTTTGATGCCTCGTACCTCTTTCTAATTACAAAATACACACGTTAGTAACTTCAAGGAAAATAATAAATCAAACAACTAAATTAAATAATTGAAAGAGAGATTTGGGACCAAACCCTCAGAAATTAAAAACCTTTCACATCTAGGGCGAAGGCAACTTCGAATATGGCTAGGTGTTTCTAGATCTTGTGAATGCGGAATTTAGTATGTAAAAAGCAAAGTAAGAAGAAAGAATTGAATGATTAAGAGAATGCTAATTAAAACTGATTGTAGGTGAATGATGGATGTAGATGATTTATGAAAACGGAGTTTTTAATACGATATTTATAGAGAAAATCAGCCAAAAAGATAAATTAAACAAAACAGAGTCTGACGCACAAAAAACAGAGCTGGCGCCACCCTTGGCTAACTAGCGCCAGGCACCAACACTAGCGCCAGGCGCCAATGGCTAGCGCCAGGCGCCAAGGCATGGGGTTAGGCGCCAAGCCTGATTTTAACGCGTTTTCGAAAATCAGATAAATTTGCCGTACTGGAGGATAAAATCATATAATTTCCTCGAAAATGCTATTTGATTTTGATTAAAACTCTAAAAAGTCAAAAGTCAATTTATCAATGTTAATTGAATTAGGAATGAAAAGAACCTTCTAGAAGATTCTAGAAGACCAAAACCATTCCTAATTGCATTAGGAATGATAAATCATATTAGACCCTCCCTAGATCATTGGGCCGTATATAAAGCTCAAACTGGGCCCAGTTTAGTAAATTGGCCATAACTTCCTCAATATTCATCGGAATTGGGCTTATAATATATCGTTGGAAAGGTCTTTGCAAGCCCCATCCAACTACACTACTATTGGACCCATATCATGGACCAACCAAACTGGATTGGCTGTTTTCTTAAAAATAAGTTTTCAAAAACAAAGAGAAGAGAAAAGAATTAAAACTTTCCGCAACACTAGACTTTCCACACTTTCACTTCATTCGATTATGATTCGACGTGAAAGGTACTCATCACCGGGTTTGGTTTTGAGGAGACACAAATGGGTGTCTACAGAAGCCCCCACTTTGGCTGAGTTTGGAGAAACGCAAGTTTCGAAAACAAAAGTCAAAGTATCGATAGGGTTGGAGAATGATTCAGAACGTTCTGCGATCCTAAATCACTCTTGTAATGCTGATACCTGCAAAACTAGCATTAGTTAAACAGATAAAAGAGTTAAGAAACGCGTATCTTGCACCGTCGAGCACACGTCTCTGAAAGTAACCGATTTTCTGCCGCTTTGCTGTTGTTTTGATGACCTTCTGCAAGCTAGAGAATGCCATCCCGCTTGAAAACTGCTACGCCCGTAACTGCTTCTAATATAGAAGACTGCTTTGCCTGAAACGATCTTCCTACGCATTGATAATATTCCACGTCCAAGGGAATATCATCGAAGATTGCTTCTCTTGAAACAAATCCTCATCCACACTGATAATATTCCACGTCCAAGGGAATACTATCGAAGATTGTTTCTCTTGAAAAAAATCCTCATCCGCATTGATAATATTCCACGTCCAAGGGAATACTATCGAAGATTATTTCTCTTGAAACAATCTCCATCGGCATTATGACCATCTTCCATGCCTAAGGGAATATGATCGAAGACAACTTCGCCCGAATTTCCCTCTAGTTGTTTGTGACAACTCTCCGCAAGCTAGGGAACGCCACCTTGCTGTTTCGATGTTCACTCGTCTCTGAACAAAGAGCTTCCTTTTGATATGTTCAATTTCCGCTGTGATAGTCTTTGAAAAGATCACTGCTTCTTAATCCTTAATGCTGCCATGCCAATACGTCGGCGCTTTGCTGCTTGTGAACCAGTATGTCGACAATCCTCTTTTATTTGGGAATAGTTTCCAACACAACTCTTGTATGATGTATGACAATCCGATTTAGGGAAAGTTGTCAATGCCACGTAACAATCCATCCTTGGAAATGTTGCCACGATGAAGCGATAATCCGTATCTCGGAAAATTCGCCAAAATCTAATCTTTGGAAAAGTTACCAATGCTTCGTAACAATCTTTCATAAGAACTTTGCTACGATTGACAATCCACATCTTGGAATATAACTCTTGAAAGCAATCCACCTTGAAAATTTGCCAACGCTTTGCGACAATTCTTTTGGGAAAATATTGCCACTATTGACAATCCACGTCTTGGAACATTTGCAAAAAAGAGTCGACCGACAATCCTCTTCGGGAAAATTTGCCACTTATTGAAATGATTGACAATCCACGTTGAGGAACCTTTGCCGAAATCTATGATGAGTAGAGACCTACAACAATCCTTTGGGAAATTTTGCCATAGGGAACTGGGTGTATGACAATCCAATCTCGGAAAATTTGCCAAAGATCTATGAATGTATGACAATCCGAACTTGGAAAAACTTGCCAAACAGAGAAGGAGCACGACAATCCACGCTTGGAAACCTGGCCAAAGATGACAATCCAATCTTGGAAAAATTGTCGTTGCACGACAATCCATTTTTGGAAATATTGTCAGTTAGGGATGACAATCCAATTTTTGGAAAACTTTGTCGTTTAATAAGAATGCGCGACAATCCATATCTGGAAACATTGTCGTTTAAGTGCTTTCTTTTGAACTGATGCTTTGGTGCTTGTAATGAGCCAATACTTAGGCACTTAAGCTAAGTGAGACGATCTTTCGTCAGGTCGATCACTTAGACTTTAATCAAATCGACTACTTAATCATGTCAAATTGCTTATAGGGGCTAACTAGCATACCAAGGAACCCGAAATTGCTGTATGAAGTCGAAATCACCTTTCTGAGAGGCTTCGAGCTCTGTCGCTGCTGAGATATCTCTGGCGCCAGGCGCTGGAGTAGGGTCTTCCCTGTTTTGCTGCACCTGTATTTATTTTGACTATAGAACTTTGCCAATCTCTTTAATTATCTTAGGGTTGACCTAAGGTCTAGCATGACATGACTCAAAGTATAAACTTGACTCGATATGATTGACTGACTCGAGGTTGACTCGACTCAAACTGTTTGACACATGTGTTAGACTCAAATCAAAGTGATATGATATGACTCAATGTGTACATAACTCGTGTGTGCATTGTATTGACTGTGCGACTCGAAAATGCAAAAAAGCAAAAATTTTCCGTCATTTTTGTGGAGGGTACCGACTTTCTCCCGAAAAAGAAAGACGCGAAAAGGAATCAAAATTTTGAAGGTGCATGTTGAACGAGTTTAGTCAAATGTCATTTGATATTGTCTCTCAAGGTGCAAGGATTAATCCATTCTAGGCTATCTCAACTGTTGACTCCATGATGAAAGTATTTGGGTAACTTAGGCACGGAGGCTAAGCACTTCATACTTTGTGATGCGATGATAATTATGATTGATGAGTGATGTTGATATGACAAGGCATGCTTCAGCGTTGTGATTTCATGACAAAGGGTTCCTAAGGGAAGTATATTTGGTCATGTATCTGTGCAGTGTGTGATAGTGACACTAAAGCTAGGCCGCAAAGGCTAAGTGTGTGGGAAAATATTATTTGTTAAAAGAGTCAAATGGTGGTGACTCTTAGGCTAGGTAAGCTAATGATATGGGAATCACGCCCCCAAGTCTAGCTCTAAGTGAATAGGGATGAGCATTGGAAATCCTTTGATATGATCATGGTGTAAGTGTGTGAATGTGAATATGAATGCATGTTTATTACGGCCCCCGCACCTCGATGTGAGGTTGCCTACGTATCCGTTAGGAATCAGGCCGAACGTAGATCTAGCCGAACCTCGCACAAGTGTGTATACCTCAAAAAGGTCTTTTTAAGGGTTGTAACGTGGTTAGGCTAAAGGTTTGAAGAAGAAGGGGATAAAGGCTCAAGACCCTAGATAAGCCCCCAAAGTGTGCAACCTCGCTTTTGAATCTTTATGTTTTTATGCTTGAGTTTTTACTCTTTTTTAGCTCTCTTTTGTCTTTTGCTTTAGCATGTGTTTCATTTTTATAAGCGTGGGCAATCCCGATCATACGGTCTATCACTCACTTGGCATTCATGTTTCTCAGGAACGGTACCAAGCACTCGATAAGAGACGCAATCTGAGACGTGTTCTTATCAAAGACATTGGAACACTTGCCCTTTTGTGCACTTTTATTATTTTTTGTTATTTTTGCTATTTTTCAAATTACTCAAGCTTTTGAAATCACATAAGTTACACACCATCCCATCCCAAGGTTAGGTAGATATGGGTTGAAGAATAAAGGTCTATCGTTGGACGAGGCTCAAAGTGGTTTATGAAGAAAGGATTGCATATTTGAAAGGTGAAAGGAGATGATGTAGCTACAAAGGGTGCCTCAAATCATTGGTATACCTTGTGTTTAATTCGACTCTCTTTTTTTTTTTTTTTTTTTTTGCAAAATAATGAAATGATCATATGCAAGAAAATAAATGCTCATTTTTATTAAAAAAGGGAAAAGAAAGAATCTACAAAATTAATCTAAGGGAAAAGAAGGGTGCCTATGCTAGACTTATTGGGGAATGAGAAATGAAAAAGAAATAGAAAAAGAGGTCATGAAATCTTGTCGTTGAAGCTCGCCTTGTCTTGCGTCATTCGCTTCATCATCACCCAGTCTTCTTGCTAGCTAGAGGCAATGGGACCTTGTTTGCTTCTATGAGATCTTGAATGAGATTTTGAAACCTGTAGCATTCATCGGTAGTATGACCGTTTCCTCGATGGTACTTGCAATAGAAGTTTGGATTCCATCTCGAAGATCGATTTTCTGGTGTTGGGTCCTCGGTAGGGCCAATAGGTTTGATTAATCCTCGATCATAGAGACGATCGAAAGCAGCATCGTAGGTCATTCCAATGGGTGTGAATTCTCGCCTGGGTTTCCTTTTAGATCCTTGATTGTCCATGGCTAAGACACTATTATGGTCAAAGGTACTAACATTATTACTAGAGTGGGCATTTTCGGAAGAAGAAGGATTGTCGTTTTTCTTTCCTTTCCAGCCACCGTTGTTACTATTGTTAGTAGTTTTTTTCTTTGCGAGGTCATCTTCGATTTCAATTCCGATGTCATAAACGGCCTTGAAAGTATTCAAGTTGTGTTGATATTTTAAGTGCTTTGAATACTTTTCTTGGAGATTCTTGATAAACATCCTCACAGAATCCTTTTCGGTGGGGACCTCAATCATCTTGGCGGAAGTTTCCCTCCATTTATTAAAGAAAGAAGTAAAGCCTTCATTCTCTTTTTGTCTTAGCATCTCAAGTTGTCTATGATCGGTTTCAACTTGAATATTGCACTTCTACCTATCAATGAAAGCGTTTACTATCAATTCCCAGGTAGAGGTTTTCTCCTTGTCAAGGGAGATGTACCATTGTTGGCAAACGGTTTCAAGAGATAGTGAGAAAAGAGAGGGAAAAACCTTCTTATCGATACCCTTAATACTCATTATGGTTTCAAAAGCTCTTAGATGAAAGTAAGGATTATCCGTTGCTTTGAATTTTGGGATGTCGTTGGCATTGAACTTCCGCGGAAGAAGATCTTTGTCCACCGAGACCCCTTGTGATGTAAGATCTTGAAACTTGTAATCGCTAGACAACTTGCTTAAACTCTCTTGCATGAGGTCCATATGTTGTTGCTTCACGGGGTCATTGATCTTGAGTGCGAGAAGCTTCAGTGTCTCAGTCACGGTAACCAATTGGTTCTTAAGATCATTGACTTCTTCTTGAGTTGCCATTATCTTCTTAGACTTCCTCTTTTGACGAATCGGTTTATCAAAAAGCGAGACAGGAATAAAGAGGTTGTCCTTAATTAATCGCCCTTCTCTCCTCGACCAAGTACTGTGGAAAAGGAATTTGGGGATACTTATTGTTAATTATTTGACTCAAACTTTATTCAACATGCAATGGATGGAGGAAGTGAAGAAAGATTGGAATAGAATGTGAAAAAAAGAAAAAGATGATGGAGGTGGAGGGATATGAATAATTAGGAATAGGGTGTACCCCCAACTCAAATGACGGAAAAGACTAACTCATGCATGAACCTAAGACATGGTCATGGTGACATGTGCTCAAAGTGTGTGCTAAGACTAGTGAGTGTAGGTGACATGTTGAGACTCGTGTCGTGACCATGTGGCTAGACTATGTGACTAAGACTCGATTAATAACTCGACAAGGTGTTATTGACAACGAAAATTAACCGAATTAATTAGCAAACTGGTTAATTAGACACTAAGTGATGACTCGACTAATAATCCGAACTGTCGGCCAAACGACAGGACTGGCGTCACAACATGGAGCTTGGCGCCAGACGACAGAGCTGTCGTCAGGCGCTACACTTCATATTGTGGCGCTAAAGCTCAGACCTTGGCGCCAATATTGGAGCTTCGGTCTGGGACTGTTTTCGGTATTATTAGTCAACTCGGCTATGCCTAAAGTCGTACTAGGTCAATTTCGATTAAAAAAATAGACTTTATTGACTCAAACTAATTAATTAATTAGGCAAAGTTCTTTAAGTCATTAATTTATTTAGTCTCAACACAAGTCAACAAAGGGTTAAGAGAAACATAGAATATATATGCACAACAAATAATGCACAATTAGTCAAGTAGGCACAATATGATGCAATGCGTTCGCAACCTAACCATGGATCTAGTTCTCTAAAGTTCGGGATATGGTTTAGTCAAAGAGGGTCCATGGTTAATTGTCTAGATGCGATTGGATGGGACACCGCGAGTTTTAGAAAAAAACTCGCTTCCATGGTTTGGTGAATTCAACATCTCGGATGTACCCTTTGTTGCACGGAGCGTTCAATCGGGTAGATGGAGCATGAATTCCCAGAGGGTTATGTCCATATGTAGAACACATATGGGTTTCAGAAAAGTGAGAAAAAATTCAATCAGGAAGTAGGATCGAGCAAACAATATGAAAAATCGGTCGAAATTAGAACGCATATTTCTGGCTCGGTATTGGGGGAAATTGGCGCCAGCAATCAGAGACTGGCGCCAGCTTTTAACTGTAGCGCCTGGCGCCGATATTGGCGTCTGGCGCTACAACTAAAACACTGGCGCCAAGCTCTTGCCCCTGACGCTACTTCCCACATGCCTCAGCAGCTTTCTGTGCTCGATAAAATTTTTCAGTTTCGCGCGGTGTTATTTCAGTCCTAGTTGTGAAAGACATTTCTCAAATTTCCTACGTGTAAAATCCTATGTTTTTAACTCATTACGGATGGTCTTTCCAATGAGATCTTTTTTATGCATATGACAATAATATTAATCAAAATTACGCACATGAAATACTTAGAACGTTTCGAGTCTCATCCACTCATTCTAAATCATTGCCGAAACAAATTCAGGAATTAAAATAGAAATCCTCCCCAGTGGAGTTGCCAAAAAACTGTAGGGAATAATTTCAAGCCTTAAATCCCACTAGCTTGAACCCCACTGTGATCATACACTAAAGTACGGTGGCGTCCAAAAGGGAAGAAGATAGAGCAAAAGATCGCCAACAAGTTTTTTTAGGAACTTGTAAACCGTTCACGAGGTGAAGGTTACACCCCTTAACGATCCAAGAGATCGTCAACTCCATAAGGTCTTGAACCAAATAAGGGTTCGGGGATGAAGGTACAAATCCAACCTAAAAGAGATTGAACCTGCCCTAATAATAGGCCTCTACTTTATTCTGATCGTATTCATGTGCGCTTCTTAATTAACTGCAATCAATAGGTTAGCCTAAACCTGTTTAATCTATGTTGGTTGAATATTAATGCACAAATAAATCAGTTATTGGCGATCACTTGAAATATAATCACATTAACCTTATCAAGATTATTAATTATCTTTTTAAGCGTGATTATAAGTACCAATTCCCTTTAAACATGCATAAAAGGTGTGATCAAGCAATAAAATATATCAAGCAACCTAATAAATTAATCATAATCAAAATAAATAATTATAATAATAATCATAATCATGTTCATGTCAATATTAAAGCATAATAAAAATAGCAAGATCCTAGGCATGATACTAACAAGATTAATAACAAACCCTAGCATGTCACTAAGCAATAAAAATCAAAGCTTTAACCCTAACATGATACTAACAATCATGAATATTAGGAAGAGAATAAAAGCATCATAACAATCATATTTAATATTAAAATTACCCCAGACATGATACTAGGAATATCATAATAACAATTTAAACATGATTTCTACATCATAAAATCAATAAATCAATTAAAGCACTTACTTTGATGCCTCGTACCTCTTTCTAATTACAAAATACACACGTTAGTAACTTCAAGGAAAATAATAAATCAAACAACTAAATTAAATAATTGAAAGAGAGATTTGGGACCAAACCCTCAGAAATTAAAAACCTTTCACATCTAGGGCGAAGGCAACTTCAAATATGGCTAGGTGTTTCTAGATCTTGTGAATGCGGAATTTTGTATGTAAAAAGCAAAGTAAGAAGAAGGAATTGAATGATTAAGAGAATGCTAATTAAAACTGATTGTAGGTGAATGATGGATGTAGATGATTTATGAAAACGGAGTTTTTAATACGATATTTATAGAGAAAATCAGCCAAAAAGATAAATTAAACAAAACAGAGTCTGACGCACAAAAAACAGAGCTGGCGCCACCCTTGGCTAACTGGCGCCAGGCACCAACACTAGCGCCAGGCGCCAATGCCTAGCGCCAGGCGCCAATGCCTAGCGCCAGGCGCCAAGGCCTGGGGTTAGGCGCTAAGCCTGATTTTAACGCGTTTTCGAAAATCAGATAAATTTGCCGTACTGGAGGATAAAATCATATAATTTCCTCGAAAATGCTATTTGATTTTGATTAAAACTCTGAAAAGTCAAAAGTCAATTTATCAATGCTAATTGAATTAGGAATGAAAAGAACCTTCTAGAAGATTCTAGAAGACCAAAACCATTCCTAATTGCATTAGGAATTATAAATCATATTAGGCCCTCCCCTAGATCATTGGGCCGTATATAAAGCTCAAACCGGGCCCAGTTTAGTAAATTGGCCATAACTTCCTCAATATTCATCGGAATTAGGCTTATAATATATCGTTGGAAAGGTCTTTGCAAGCCCCATCCAACTACACTACTATTGGACCTGTATCATGGACCATCCAAACTATATTGGCTGTTTTCTTAAAATAAGTTTTCAAAAACAGAAAGAAGAGAAAACATTTAAAACTATCCGCAACACTAGACTTTCCACACTTTCACTTCATTCGATTATGATTCGACGTGAAAGGTACTCATCACCGGGTTTGGTTTTGGTGAGACACAAATGGGTGTCTACAGGGATGTATGGGCCCACAAATATCTCCTTGTATACGTTCCAAAAAACTAATTTATTCAAAATTAATTTTAGCTGGTGATGGGCGAATAATCAACTAGCCTTCCGAGCAAGCAGCACATGAAAAATTATTATGAAGAATCTGCTGGCTCTTCAATGAATGTCCACATGAATTCGTAATTATTTTTCGCATCATTATTGAACCGGGATGGCCTAACCGGTCATGCCAAACAACAAAATCATCAGTAAACTTCTGGTTTACTATAGCATGAGCTTCAATAGCATTGATTTTTGAATATTACAAATCACTAGAGAATGTAGGTAGTTTCTCCAAAACATGTTTTGAGCCTTGAGTTATATTTGTGATTTGAAGGAATTCGTTATTTCTTCATTGATTGTCTCAATATGATAACCATTGTTGCGAATATCCTTAAAACTTAATAAATTTCTTTGAGACAATGGGGAGTATAAAGCATCAATTATTTTAATTTCAGTTCCCCAAGGCAATTTTATAGTGGCTGTTCCGGAGCCCTCAATGATACTTGTACTACCCGATATGGTACTAACATTAATCCTTTTCATCATCAAATGAGAGAAATATTTTTTATTTTTAAGTATTGTATGTGTAGTTGCACTGTCACCAAGACATAATTCTTCACCATTCATAGCAAATTGAACTTGAGTAATATCCATAATCTTCATGAAATAAAATACATGTCAAAATATTAAGCATAAAAATAAAGTTGATAAAACAAATAAATCAATAAAAACACTCAAATAGTTCATAAATTTATGAAGCAAAAATCCTTATTACAACGAAAGAAATAAACTTAAGTAAATTAGTAGAATAAGCAAACATAAGTCTAATACTTAAAACTGACATAAAACAATATAATTTTAATTATTCCCTTCTGGGGCAGTGAAGAAATCAGCAACTTCTAAATGAGTTGTACTGCCTAAATCAAAATTATTCCCTTCCGGGGAAGTAAGGAAATCATCAACATCAAATTGATTGGCATTGCCAAAATCAAAATCACCTTCACCATCTTCAAGAACAAGGTTTGCCTCAACTTTCTTTCCTTTCTTCAATGATTCTTGGTAAAGTTCAATAAGATGCTTTAAGTTCTATAAACCCGAGACCAATGACTTTTTCCTCCAAAACGGTAGCATATATTGGTATCACTTTTCTCTTTATCATCCATACGTTCCCACTTCTGGTGGGAATGTGAGTTTGTGAAATGACCTCCACGACTTCTACTATATCCACGTCCACGACCACGGCCGCGCCACTGGCCACGACCACGACCTCTACCTCGACCACTACTGCTGGAATGGTCTCTGCTTTTAGTTTCTTTCCCGTTATGGGTTGTCACATTCGCTTCAGGGAATGGAGTAGAGCCAGTAGGACGTGATTCATGATTTTTCATTAACAGCTCGTTATTTTGCTCAGCCACAAGAAGACAAGATATTAATTTAGAATATTTCTTAAAACCTTTTTCTCTATATTGTGTCTGCATGACAATATTATTAGCATGGAAAGTGGAGTATGTCTTTTCAAGCATTTCTGCATCAGTAATATTTTCTCCACATAATTTCAATTGAGAAGTTATTTTAAACATAGCTGAGTTATATTCACTAACAGATTTAAAATCTTGCAATCTCAAATTCAACCATTCGTAACGAGCTCTAGGAGTATCACTGTTTTTTGGTGGTCATACCTTTCCTTTAGATTACTCCAAAGGATTTGTGGGTCTTTCACAGTTAAATATTCATTTTTGAGCCCTTCATGGAGGTGATGGCGAAGAAAAATCATGGCTTTAGCCTTATCTTGAGGTGTTGCCTTATTAGCCTCTTTGATTGTTTCACCAAGCTCTTTAGCATCTAGGTGTATTTCAGCATCTAACACCCATGATAAATAATTCTTTTCGGTACAAGGGCCACAAATTCAAGTTTGGCAAAATTCGACATTATTCACTATATAAAATAACATTAAAAAAATAAGTATATATAAATAGTATCCAAAATATGTACTAAACGTTATAATCATGCATAAATAAACCTGACACAATTCATGCATAAATAAGAACGAAATAGAATATGAGAACGTTAGCATGGAGAAAAATAAGAATGGAACCTTAAATAATATATCATGCCCTGTATTCGTTATATATGTTGATATTCCAATAAATAAGCATCAAAAGTAGATAAATGTTAAATTATAATTGTTATGAGCTGCGATCATACTTACATGATAATAAGAATATGGGATTCTAGATAAATGTTTGGTAATCCTACTCAGTTGACTAGCAATGGTGCTGATAACGTGTTAAATATGGAAGAGGAAATATAGAGAGATGAGGGAATATTGTTACGTTGTATTTCATATTTCATCTAGTACGGGATATATATAATGTACATTACCTAGGGTTCCATCAATGGATAAGACCAAATACCCAACTCTAGAATATTCTGGATTGTACATGGGATAATAGTCATCCATATTTAGATATTATCATAACATTATTATTATTATTATTATTATTATTATTATTATCATGATATTAACAAAAATTAAAAAAAAAAACAATGTGTACTTCAAATAGAATTCTCTCTTCTACACATTTATGCAGAGTACTCTATTCTTTTTTTTGTAGTTCTGACTTAT
The DNA here is from genome assembly GCF_001683475.1 of Chenopodium quinoa. Classification (NCBI taxonomy): domain Eukaryota; kingdom Viridiplantae; phylum Streptophyta; class Magnoliopsida; order Caryophyllales; family Amaranthaceae; genus Chenopodium; species Chenopodium quinoa. The sequence continues at coordinate 1,387,746 of NW_018744616.1, read as the reverse complement.
GTATCTTGTATCTCCTATGAATGACGCTGACACGATTATCCTATTCCCTTTTTCAGCCCTAAATATGTAGTGTGTAGAGTATATCGTTTGTTTGTAATTCTGGTAAATATTTCTTATACCTCCAATCACTGACGGTGACAAGATTAATTTTTTTCCATCTCCAACCTTAGTTGTATCTTTGTTTACCATTGCATCCTCGAAGGTATTAATTATAAATTTCACTTAGTGTAGCCATGAATCTTGGGATCTCCGACTATGAAAAGAAACAATTAAAATTTTCTATGTATTGTGAATTAAATTAAGGCCTATTTATAAGGAAATACAATACATCATATCTTCTCTACATACATTTTTTCTTTGTAAAATCCTTTTTAATTATTATCCATATCGATGTTTTTTTTTTATTAACGACACCAATCACATGAATATGCCATGGTAATTTATCTTGTTAATATAAAATTTTAATATTTTTTTAGTTGTTATCTATATGAATAATTTTTTTATTTATTTTTTGTTTTCATAATACTACATTTACGTGATTTTTGATATTTGGGATAACAATAATCATATATTATGATTTTTTGTAATTACGTTTTTTTTAATATCACTTTTTTGAAAACCGTGAAACTTGTTAATAGGATTAACATATTTTATTTGAAATAATTAGATAATCATTAGATTAGTATGATAATTTTAATTTTTCATTTTTTTTATAGTTCTTTGAACCGTAGAAAGATAATGGTAGGGTAGAATTAATAAATTTTTAAAGGATTAACATATTTTATTTGAAATAATTAGATAAATCATTAGATTAGTATGTTAATTTTAATTTTTCATTTTATTGTTTTTATTTCATCCTACGAGGCACACATAAATATGTGGCGCTCTTTTTTTTTATTTAAAAAATAACAAAATCCTATGTGGCTCTCTAAAATATCTGGAAAATTATATATATATATATATATATATATATATATATATATATATATATATATATATATATATATATATATATATATAAGATTAGCCATAATTGCATAAATGAAGGGACTAATTTCTTTAATTAGAGTCATTTCATCAATGCACAATCAATTAATTTAACCAATTAGAATTTAATATGTACAAAATAGGAAATAAAAACTAAGTTAAAAGTGGAATATACATTCAATATGGGTAGATCTTTTTGAAATGCCTAAAATAGTATATGAGACTAAAAAATTGATACAAATTCTTAAATGGATCTGGTTCACACAAATTTATTGTGGACCACCAACATTAGAAACAATATGATTATTTTGTTAATAAAAAAAGGTCACTATATTAAAATAAAGGTTATTATGTTGAAATAAAAGTTATTGTAACATTAAAAGCTATAAGAGGTTAATTTTTTAATGATAATTTTAATACGTAGTTTAATGGTCAATATGAATAATAAAGACCATTGTGTTAATATTAGGTCACTATTCAACATAATGTCATACGTTAAGTTCATAATAACATTAAAAGTCACACAAGATTTTTTTTTTTAAAAAAGTTACTATGTTAAAAATAAGGTCACTATATTAAAATCAGGGGTCGCTATATTGAATATAATATTAATTACGTGTGTATAAACCTTAGTTCCACAATAATATTAATGTGGACTAGGTCCACGTAAGATTTTATGACAAATTGAAACAAAGGGAATACCTTTTACAAATTCTAGTCGTTTTACAATTTTAAGTCACAAAAATGATTTCACCATTTACATTGTGACAAGTTTCACCCTTTTTAATGTAAGTGACTGTTGCATTTTGGCCATTTTCGCCTTCCACGTTTTGTTTTGTTTTTTTTTTTTTGGTTTTTTTGTTCAGGTTTTGGCTCGTGGGACGGGGCATCTTTTCCTTTCCATAGAAAGGATTTGCTCTTATCCTATTATTAGTAAAATGATCTTGTTACAAATTTTCACATCCATGAGGAAGAGCAAAAGGATGTAAAAGGAGAGCTAAAAGGATTGAAATCCTCATTGCGGCCGGTGCTCTAAGGAATAAAAGGAAAGCTAAAAGGGTTAAAATCCATCTAGGCAAGCCTTGTTGCCCAAGCATTGACCAGTCATGATTGCTCATGATTGATTGAGGGGTTTTTACTTGGGGATCAAGGAGACCATGTGGTCCTCCTTGTGGTCCTCACCTAACCACTTCCATGTGTGTGCCAAGTGTTGTTTGATTATTTGTGTTGCTATTTAATTTATTTAAATTAATTTCTTATTTTTCTCATACTATTATTTCTCTCACATGGAGAGCCTTTGCCTATAAATACAACCTTATTGGTTGGGATTATTCACTTGAGTAAAAGCTCAATTAGGCATCTCCACTTGAGAAAAAACCTATAAACTCAATAATTACTCGGGTAGTCTTTTTGGTCGGACTTGGCTAACCTCCAAGTATTGGGCCAATCAGGTGGACTTTCGTTGGAGGTCCTTGCCATTTGTGAGGCTCGGCTTTCCTCAAGTAAGAGCTACGTCCGAGTGAGCGAATCAAGCTTGAAGGGTAAATTAGTATTTTCTCTATTCTTGTTAATTATGCACTTTGTTATATTAAAGAAATTTTGACAATTACCACCTTCTATTATGTCCACTTTAGAAATTACCACCTTATATTTTTTTTTTTGAAATTACCACCTATTTCAATAACATCAAAAGTTACCACCTTCTCCACCACATGACGTCATCTTGCCTATTTCCCTCCCATTTCCCCTTCCTCACTTCGATTCTCATCTCCCCTGTCTCTTTTCTCTCTCCTTCACCATTAATGGCAATCAATTCTTTCTCACCCACCTAATACTTTCTGAAAATTTACTCCCTATTGTCACATCCTCTCTCTCCCTCATAATTCTTGGTCAAAGTAGTTGCTAAATTGCCCAAATTGTACCTTGTTCCAGGTGCAGTATCATAGTACAATTGGATTGAAAACATCATTGTTGAAGGGGGACCAAGCTAGGAGGCCTTTGGTTGTTAGAATTAGCAAAACGGAGTAAAAAAGCAGGTAATTTGATAATATAAAGTGTAAATGATAAACCCTAGAACTTTATAGTGTAATTACATGCTAATTTGTGCAATGTGGTTTTATATTCATGAATTAGTTCACCAATTGAACACCCTCACCCCTAATTTGATTCGCAAAATCCTAATTTCAACCCTAATTTGTTGTTAATTTGATTCGCAAAATTACAATCACAAACCCTGTAACGCATTGAAAACCCCTAATTTAAGAAATTAAGATGAATAACATACCTTTCTTATGGGAATCGTTGTCATGTTGCAACAACCACCAATAATTGTTCGTCAATTTGGATTTAGAGGAGTGAATTGAAGTGTTCTGATTTTTTTGGGGGAAAAAAAGTGAGAGGAGAGATGAGAATCGAGGAAAGAATGGGAAATGGGAGGGAAATAGGCAAGATGATGTCATGTGGTGGAGAAGGTGGTAACTTTTGATTTTTTGAAAATAGAAGGTGGTAATTTAAAAAAAAAATACAAGGTGGTAATTGCTAAAATGGACATAATAGAAGGTGGTAATTGTCAAAATTTCCTTATATTAATTGTGAGTTTGTTCTTGGGCTCGGGTTTTATTTCCGCAGTGAGTCGGACTCATCGAAACCCAACAAATAACACTCTACACTTTGACCCACCTAATCTTCTTCCTAATTTCGATCTCTTTTGTCCAATAGCTTATAATTAAAGCCTTCAGCCCACACTTGCATTTCTAACCTATCGAACTTGTCCCCCTAAATAAAGGCATCTTCTTGTAGGATTTTTTTTTAAAAAAAGTTTCAAAGCAAATAAAATATTATGCTTAATTGATAGCTTAATTTAAAAAAAATAAAATAAAATCCCCATGTTAATCAACAAAATCATAATACATGTTACGAGCTGTAGGCGTCGCTCGAAGTGCGCCTAAGTTAAAGCATGTTGTGAATATGCTTGACACTCATAGGAAGTGGGAATTGACATTACGATTAGGGACAAGGAAAGTATGGAGCCGCCAACAAGTTTTTAAGGAACTTGTAAACCGTTCACGGATCATAAAAGGCAACCACGATAAAGGGACAACGATAGGCAACAACGATTGACCCGTGAAGGTTACACCCCATTCATAATCCATGAGATTACTAACTCCATATGGTTCGGAACCACGAAAGGAGGATCGGGGATGATGGTACGAAGTGAGTCATGGAGTCACCTTCACCCGTATTGGCCTCTACTCGATTCTTATAGTGAAAAGTGATTCCTGCGATCTCAAAGGCATACAAACAAAATATTCAATTCGCTCCATACTATTATTAAGCTAAATTGATTGAATATTAATGCAAAATATTATTCTAAAATATTTGTGATCACTTGATTTAATAACAAGATTAAAAAGGAACCTAAACCGGTTGTCCAAATTATCTTATTAGTCGTGATTTTTAATTACATATTCCCTTTAAACATGCAATATGGTGATCATAAAAATAATAGAATAAACATTAATATTGGAAGCAATTTAACAATAATAACGTTAGTCAAATCAAATATAAAATAACCTAATCATGATACTAGCATTATGAAAATAAAATAAGAGTAATTAAATTAATTAATTACTCACATTCCGCGCGTTCCTTTAAATTGCTACATCATGAATAAACTGTTAGTAACTTCAATAAAAATATAAAGTAAATGGAAATTAAATTAAATTAAAAGTAGAGTTGATTTGGTCCAAACCCTCAGTTATTTGTACCTTTCACGCCTTGGTTTAAGGACGGAACCTCGAGATAAGTATAGACTCCTTGGAGTGCTTAGGGGAATTGTTATGGAAGAATAAGGAGGCTAGAAATTAGGTTAAAGAGGGAGAAGAGAATGATTTTTGGTGTAAGGTGAGAGAGAATGATTATTGGTGCCCCGAACTGCAAAAAGGGGGGTCCTATTTATAGGGAAAATGAGCAGAGGGAACATGCGAACCCCTAAAAAGATAAAACCCTAAAAAATAATATTGTGTCACGGCAAAATGCACCGTGACACGGTGACAGGCACGGTCAAACGGGGGAAGATCCCGTGACACGGGGAAAAACTGAGTGACGCGGGAAATAATTAGGTTACAGGAAGTGAAAACGCGTTTAGGGATTACGCGGAGAAAACACGGAGCAATCCCGTGGCACGAGATGTGCACCGTGCCACGGGAAGAAATTCCGTGACACGACATTGTCCACCGTGGCACAGTGCATTATGCCTTGTCACGGTATAAAAAGTACGCGGAAATTACACAGAATATCCCCGTGTCACGGAATGGGCACCGTGACACGGGAAATTGCACCATGACACGGTGCAAAATCCCGTGAAACGGGAGAAAATTGTGCAGTATTACAAAAATGGGCACCGTGTCACGGGAATAAGCCCCGCGACACGTCAGCTTTTGCCGCGTCGCGGCATTTTTGATGCTGCGCGGTAATTTCAGTTTTTTTACCCGTTTTTAAAATAATCATAACTTTTGATCCGTAACTCGGAATAAGGCATATAATATATCATTGGAAATATTATCAAGTCTAATTTCCAACTCAATTAAAATCAATTCAAAATAATATGTATATTTTAAGATATGGCCATTTTAGGGGAAGGGTGTTGGTTTTAGGCCGAGTTTAGTGTTTTGCTCATATCGTTTTTGTTATAGCTCAGAATTGGTCTTATGATATATGGTTGGAAAGCTTATTTAAAGGCCTATCAATAAAAATAATAATTGGATCAAAATTTTATAGCCATAAAATCAGTTTCTCTCAGTTTTGCGATGTGGACACGAAAAGTGGAAAATAGGTTATGGTTTAGGGAAATGAGCTAGAAATTGGATTGGTTCATGAAATATATAGGATAGAACATGGATTTACTCCAAAGATTAAATAATCAACTCGACCAATAATGGCAGTGAAAGGTGTTCATCAACGGGTTTGGTTTTGGGGAGACATTTTTAGGTGTCTACACGGGCGTTTTCATTTTTCTTTTTATTTTGGGTCGTTAAATGCTTAACTAAGGGTTAATCGTGGGTTAAGGTAAATTTAATGTCATAAGTGGTCTAAAGTGGAGTCTGATAATAAAATAATTTTTAAAAATTTTTACGGTAGTAATATACAAGATTTTTAATACGTGGTAGTAATTTTCAAAATGACATCAATACGCGGTAGTAATTGGCAAATTTTCCATATCAATATGATATTTTGATATTGCATAATATAAAATAAATTGTCAATTTTTTTTTACATGAATTTTAATATGTCGTTTTTATGTCTCCCAATTTTAAGATTGACACTTTTCCGTATCTGTTTCGTAACCAAATTTGTGTCAATTTCTGCTCTTGTGCAGCCTAGCTTCACACTTGTTCTCCTTTCTTCAATTATAAACCTTAAGCAATTTGAAAATTTTAAGGTACACGCGACTGTACCATGCTTGGTACAGACAAAAAAACGCGGAATGGACATGTAGTTTTTGTAAAGAACATACAACAGTTTTGTAAAGTATATATAGTTGTTTTGTAAAAAAAACATCCAGATTTATGTTTTTTTTTAAATCTAAAGAACATATGTAATATTCATAAAAAACATGATGGTATTATGTAATGAACATTATTTATATATACCGATGTAATCCCCCGTATTTTTATATGTATTTTATTTAAAATATGTATTTTGTAAAGGTATTTAAATAATTTTAATGTTTTAATTATGGTACTTTAATTATTTATTCTATGTAAGTTTGAAAATATTTTATAAAAGGAAAGTTTATTTAATTATTTATTTTATAAAAGTTGGGTTTATTTTAAAAAAGTATGATTTTTAATAAGTTTTATTAGGGAAGGGATTAGGAAAATTAAAAGAGGAAAGTTTAGGGGAACAGGGTTGGTAGAAAAGGGGTATTAATATCCCACTTATGAGGCAAATCAACTTTGCCCAGAGTGGAGAAAACCCAAGGTAAACTTCTCTCTCTCTTCTCCTTATTTTTCTTTCTTTTTCTTTTCCCCTTCCCCTTTCTCTTTTTTTTAGGCTGCTCTTTCTCCTCTCCACCGCTGTCGACCACCGACAGCAGGTGGCTGCTGTGCTCCTTCTTCCCCCTTTTTCGATTATAAAAAAACTTAATCTTTATTGTTCTAATTTAATCTATGCTCAAATATAATTGTAAATTATGAGTTTTGGGATTTGATTTTGATGTTTGATTATAATTATTATGTTGATTAATTTTCAGAGTTTTTAATTAAAAAGCCCCAATTTTTGAAACCCTAGGTTCTTGATTTATGAATAATTGAAGGATTATGATGTGTAATGGTTTAGATATTTTATTTAAGTGTTTTAAGGCTTAATTACAACAAATTTTAATTAAAATAAAGTGCTGGAATTTTTAGTTGAGTATTTAAAACTAAGTTTCATTAAGAAATTTCAATTACCCATTAATTGGGACTAAAGTATGATGTTTTAAATATAATTTCAGCTTATTTTAATTAATTATGAAGGGTTTTATAACAGTATATATTGTTGGAAATTTGTGTAGAGTGGATTTTAATACTCTTCTATGATTTTAAACTGTTGGAGACTTTGAAGTGAGCAATTTTTATTAGTCGTGGCGATTTTAAGATCGTATTCAAGGTACATTCGCGTACTTAGTATATTTTGGTGATGTAGTATCATGCTAGGCTTGATTTAAATCAATTACAAGTAGTATCATTCTAAGGTCTATGTTTGAAATTGTGAATTATTGGTGTTGGTGATTGAATTGTGAAGCATGATTTATTTGTGATGGTTTATGGATTGGAAATTATATTTTGGCATAATGATATGGACCACACTTTTATTTATGGAATGTTAGAATGCATGTTTAATTAAACTACATGTTTGATTTGGCTTGGAATATTGAAAAGGAATTTTATTATGGTTCATATAATTTTTATTGATGCTTTAAGCGGCATAAGAAAGGCGCTATATAAGTGTCTATGTACACGAGGAATTAATTGTATGTTGGTGCCTTTGTGCACTTAAGGTGTTTTTAACACCGAGGGATAGGACTTGTGGCGCTTTATGCGTTTAAGGTGTCTTTAACACTGAGGTAGAATTAAAAAGGGTTCAACATTAAATATTATGTGGTCACTAATTATTTAAGAATTAAATTGGTATTTTTTTTGATTGAATAATTATAGTTGATTGATTATTATGCTTTGAGAGTCATTACCAAGTTTAATAATATGTAAATAACGTAAAGTGAAAGAGATTACGCACAAAAACTCTTGGAACGTATATACCTAGAGTATGAACATATGGAGGGAGTTATGTGACTTTATATTTGATCATAACTTCTAATGGAGTACAGGACGTTGTACATTCCTTTTTATTATTATTATGCGCTGGAATTCCGCCATGTAATCCCCCGTATTTTTAAATATGTTATAAATAAAATTTAATTTTATTTATAATATTGTTTTGTATTTTTCCGTAATTTAATTTCAAAATATTCAAATTATTAATTAGGGTCAAAAATTATTTTGGTACAAATCATTTTATGAACCTTCATTCTATAATTAATTTCAATACAACTAAAGCTTAGTCCATTTCAATCACTTGTCCCATTAATTTTATTTTTATGAGGCCCAATCTTTCTATTTACCCTACAACATTCTCCCTATAAATACCGCATTAATCCCCAAAAATTTCCCACACAAAAAGGTTAGTCTTATTTTCTCCTTTGTTTTATTAATTTGTGTTATTATAATTATTGATTTATGGGTTTTGATTTTATTGTTTGAAATTGATTTAATTAGTATCAAATTGTATTTTGATGATTAAATTTGATAATTTCAGATTTTGTAAATTTTATAATCTAGGGTTTTTAATTATTGAAAATCATAATTTTAGGGTTTTTATGAACAATTGATTTAGGGATTTTATAGTAATAGATGTTTTGAAATTTTGGTGATTATAACTAATGATTAGTTTAACTTAATTCCAGATTATTTTGAACATGTAAATTCGTATTTTAATTTTTAGATTTTCGTTCGTTAATATTAATCCCGTTTTAATCCCGGTCAGGTTCTGAACTCATCCAATTTTGATAAAAAAAGTACAGTTTCCCATGTAGAAACAACGTTTTAAGAAAGACACACTACTTTGGTAGTGAGAACCACCTTCTCGTGGCCAAATCCAGCCTCTAAATATGATTTTCGGGTAGTTTTTGATTTTAACAAGTTTTTTTATACTTAAAATATTATCCTTGAGTTTGATTAATAAAATTAATTATGTTTAAAGTTAATTAATCATAAATATATGTTTTTATTGAAGTTTTAAGTGCTGGAAATAGTTTTTAAGTACTACTTTTGATGTTTTTAAAAAAGGGTTTAATCACCCATTAAAAAGGGAGATTATTAGGGGGTTTTAAATAATTTTAAGATTTTTATTAAAATTTAAATTTGCTGTAATTTCATGTATAAGAGTGTATTTTAAGGTTTTTATGAAGAAAATTTAAAGAACTATATATAAACCTTTAATTTTAACTAAAGGGAAGGTTTTAAAGTGTTGTTTGATTTGGATTTTGAATGTTTTGAAAGTTAGTTAGTATTGCTGTAAATTTGATTGATTGGGTATTGATTGAGATGTTATTGTTTGGTTTAGGAGAGGAGTTTATTGAAGGTGATTTCTAGATAGTACGAGTTACAAAACCTTGCCTTTAGATGCATGTTTAGGGAAGTATCGAGAACTTAGTATCATGTATAGAGAAGACTGGGCTAAATTGTTTGGTTATACATTGTGATTTCCGTATGATGTGCACTATTCTACTTTGTAAATATTATTTATGCATTAACTTTGCAAGATGCGCTTAGAGGCAAAGGTATGTGAATATGCGGACTGATTTATTTATTACTCATTCATGATTATTGAAATAGGATGAGTAAAGGAAGAATTCAAGTCTTATAAGACGAGGTTAAGGTTTTGGGGTGTCTTATGCACTCAAGGTGTTTATACACCGAACGTAGTTAAAGGAATAAATAATAAATGTTGCTTGTCACTAATAAATCAAGAATTGAAATTGGAAAGTTGTTCTACTTGATTGATGTGATATTTGATTGATTATATTGTTTTGCATATGAGTTATGAACAATTCAAAACTTGTAAATCATGTAAAGTGCAACATGGATGAGCAATAAAACTCTAGATTTGTGCACATCTGGAGTAATGACAATCAGGGGTTGGGGTACACAGGGTATTAGCCGTGCACTTTTCTCGAGGCCATCTGATCTACGAGTCTCTTATTTCAAATATTTTTCAAAACTAGGAGTTAAGTGAGATCTCATACTAACTACGGTAATGGAGTCGCGCCCGTGGTCGTTGGATGTTTATTGATATTTCCGAAAGGAGGCATGAGGTTTTTCTTTTATTGATGTTCCAAATGGAGCATGGGTTGGACAACCTTGTCTATTGCATAATCCAATGAATAAAAATAATGATTTACCTATTATTAATTAATGGAGTCCTAGTAATATAAATAGTTGAGTCATATGTCGAGTCTATATTCTAATGATGTGTGAAGATTGATTATTAATAGCATGTTAGGGATTTCTTTTATGTTTTGCAGCTTGTATGTACTCGGCTTTGCTGATTACGTGCTTTGTGTGTCTTTCTTTGGTCATGGACTTCGTCTTTCAATGACCCTGTGACGATCCAATCTTTAGACTTGTAATATTGGGGAGCAGACTCATCACAGGTGTTTACATAGTTTGGACTTGCATCAAGGTGGTGGGATTTTGAGTGGAGAGTTGGTTATTGTTCGCAGTTTATTTCTTTTCATAAGTTTGAATTTATTTCACACTGGTTTTATTTATTTGCTACTTTTGTTGGATTTTGAATAAGGGCCTTAATGGTTCCAACTTGTAACACTTAATTTGGTTTCATTCGTTGGTTTTGAAACTTATTTATATAATTGAGTTAGTTTTTCCGCTGCTATTTTCTGATAAAGCCTTAACGTTTGAACACGTGGCGGTAGCATGCCAGTAATTCTCTTGGATTTTGTTCAGGGTATTTACAGGTTCTAAGAGAGAATTATTGGGGTGTTACACGCCACCTATGTCTGGTTTTGTGCTGGCGCGGTTAGCTCCCGTGTCAAGTTAACCTCAATTTATTTGGGGGAGGTAGAGTTGGAAACCCGTTCGATGCGTGATCAACGCTAAATAATGTATTTAGTGGTCTAGTTGAAAAGTCTTGTTGAATGTTGTGTGTGCTTTGTAAACAGGTGACAAGCTAAAGTCGTATCACCTAATCAAAAGTAATTCCTAAAACCACTAACTAAAATAGATAGGGAAGTAGGGTCGAATCCACAGGGAAACGAGTCTTTCTATTCCTACTAAAGTCCTATCAACTAAAGTAAACACAAGCTGCTTATTGCTTAATCAAACAATCACTCATCAGCAAGCAAATCCAATCAGCGGCTCAATTGTGTACGCCCAATAACTGAAATAACTTAATGCTACTATTGTAGCTATCTGCCCCATTGTCGATAGGAGCTTTGGTGCAGACTTGAGATTGGGCTTCTAACTTAGGCTCAATTCTCCTTCCTTGGTTGGTCCGTAATACTAGCATTGTAAAATCTTAGACTCTGCATATATCGAACCCTTAATCACCAAACCAAATTTAATTAGTTTGACCTTGGGCTTAAAATATACGGTCATAAAATATGATCCGACTCCAATATTTTTGTAGTGGCTCAATAAGCTCGGGAATTGACATATATACTTATCAAACTCCCCTAAGCCAAACCTTTGCTTGTCCCTAAGCAAAGCATTGAATAAATAAATCAATAGTTCACCCCAAATACAATTAAAATCAATAAATATAATTCAAGGTAAATCTGACAAACATGTATCAAAGTCAACCAATCAAATCCATCCAACTACCAATCTTCCATAACAATTTTCAAATAGAGCAAACCACAAGAGCATATAGAATTCAAGACTAGTGCTCACACACTCAACTCACATTTATGTGGCAAGTTAAAGATGTACTCGATCGCTCTCCATCCAACCCCTTTATATGTGAATAATGCCCTCCCAACTCACACTCTCGTGTGTTTAACAAGATAATCACTCAACCTATATAGTCGACTCGAAATATGTCAAATCATTCTTTGCATTGATAAACAACTAATTTCACATTCACACAACTCTATGCACACGGTCGGAAGGTCTTTTAAGCTTGTAATGTAAGTTTAGGGTAAAGGGTAGGAAATATTTGGGAAAATGTGAGAGTAAAAGCTATGCTTAAGGGAGCCAAATCCTAATAATACCAAGGTCAAAAATAGATAATGACCAACAAATCTCCAACATACTCAACTCCACCAAAAATTCACCAAATACAACTCCAATCATAACAATAATATTTTTCAACTCTTACAATAAATCACTCATAAAAATATAATAATATAAAACTTGAGTGAATAAACAAACTTTGAACTCATTCTTTTTTTTTTCCAGACTTGATACCTTTTTTGTTCTTTTTGAGCAACCTTCACATAGAACATTTGAACATTGAAACAAATATATTTTCTTTTGCTCTTTTTTTTTTCTTCTTTATCTCACATTGCAATTTTCAACTTTGAAACACAAATTCTTATCTTTTTTTTTCAATCACAATATCAAAAGAAAAAATCACTCTTCTTTTTTTCCCACATTGTACAAATTATATGCACACTACAACTCCCTCACCTCACTAACTAAAAGCTCCCCCAAGCCAAGATTGGGACTAGTAACCAATGGAGCTCAAATAGGCTTGTAATGTGGCTAAATAACAATGAAAAGTCAAGGTAATAACATGGGTAGCAAGAAGGGAACAAATGTATCTAATATAATCTAAAAGTCGCCTAAAAGAATGAACGCCGCCTTCGTCCTCCACAATGTGCATAATAGTGAGTCATGAAACATTACTCATAGTTAAAAACCAATACTCAAATTCATTGACATACCAGGAACTAACACACATTCCTCACCAAATTAACTATTCAAGCACTATATTCATAAGTAGTTGGGCAAAATTGACACATGTTAAGGTTTCCGAGCATCAAAATTCAAATCATGATCAACAAATCCACAATGCTCATCATCACATACTAAGAATTAAAACAATATTTTTTCAAGTATGGGGCACAGGGAAGCATGATTAATTAATCATATATATTTTTGGTTTTTATTATTTTATTTTTTAAAACAATAAAAATCTAAACTAAGGAAGCAATAAAAAAATAAAAATAAAAGAAAGAGGGTAAAAGATGTATATACCTGTAGGGAATATATCAAGCGTTAATCCCCTAGCTCGAACCCCACTGTAATCATACACTAAAGTACGGTGGCGTCCAAAGGGAAAGAACATAGAGCAAAAGAGTCGCCAACAAGTTTTTTTAGGAACTTGTAAACCGTTCACGAGGTGAAGGTTACACCCCTTAACGATCCAAGATATCGTCAACTCCATAAGGTCTTGAACCAAATAGGGTTCGGGGATGAAGGTACAAATCCAACCTAAAAGAGATTGAACCTGCCCTAATAATAGGCCTCTACTTTATTCAGATCGTATTCATGTGCGCTTTCTGACTAACATACAATCATTAGGATTTACCCTAAACCTGTTTATCTATGTTGGTTGAATATTAATGCACAAATAAAACTATTATTGGCGATCACTTGAATTATAATCAAATTAACTCTGAACAAGATTATTAATTATCTTATTAAGCGTGATTACAAGTACAAATTCCCTTTAAACATGCATAAAAGGTGTGATCAAGCAATAACAATAAACATATCAAGCAACATAATATCATAATAATAATTATAACAATTATAATCATAAATCATATTCATGTTAATATTAAAGCATAGCAAGATCCTAGGCATGATACTAACAAGATTAATAACAACCCCTAGCATGTCACTAACAATAAAAATATTAGGAAGAACATAAAAGGCATCATACTTTTAATCATACTTGATATTAAAGTTACCCTAGACATGATACTAGGAATCATAATAACAAGCTAAGCATGATCTCTATATCATAACATCAATAAAAACCATTAAAGTACTTACTTTGATGCCTCGTACCTCTTTCTAATAACAAAATACACACGTTAGTAACTTCAAGGAAAATATAAAATCAAAACAATTAAATCAAATAATGGAAAGAGAGATTTGGGACCAAACCCTCATAAATTAAACCTTTTCACGTCTAAGGCGAAGGCAACTTCGAATATGGCTAGGTGTTTCTAGATCTAATGAATGCGGAATTTTGTATGTAAAAGGCTAGTTTGGAAGAGAGAGAGAGAGAATGACAGATTGTAGATTAGAACTGGTGATAATTAGTTGTTGATGAATGAAAACGGAGTTTTTACGACGTTATTTATAAAGAAAATCAGCCAAAAAGATAAAATATCAAAACATTGTTCTGGCGCAAATAAAACCTGATTAGCGCCAACGCTGGCTGTTGGCGCCAGACACCAACATTAGCGCCAGGCGCCAATGCTAGCGCCAGGCGCTGCAGTTGGCGTTTGGCGCTGATTGAGAAATTCACGCGTTTTCTTAAAATCAGATAAAAATTGTCGTACAGGAGGATAAAATCGTATTTCCTTTAAAAATGCTCTTTGATTTTAATTAAAACTCTGAAAAGTCAACAAAAGTTAATTTATCAATGCTAATTGAATTAGGAATGAAAAGAACCTTCTAGAAGAATCTAGAAGACTAAAACCATTCCTAATTTCATTAGGAATGATAAATCTATTAGGCCCTCCCCTAGATCATTGGGCCGCATATAAGGCTCAAACCAGGCCCAGTTCAGTAAATTGGCCATACTTCCTCAATATTCATCGGAATTGGGCTTATAATATATCGTTAGAAAGCTCTTGTCAAGACCATCCAACTACACTACTATTGGACCCATATCATGGACCAACCAAACTTGATTGGCTGTTTTCTTAAAATAAGTTTTCAAAAACAGAGAGAAGAGAAAAGAAATTAAAACTATCCGCAACACTAAACTTTCCACACTTTCACTAATTCATTCGATTATGATTCGACACAAAAAGGTATCCATCACTAGGTTTGGTTTTGGGGAGACACAAATGGGTGTCTACAGAAGCCCCCACTTTAACTGAGTTTGGAGAAACGCGAGTTTCGAAAACAAAAGTTAAAGTATCGATAGGGACGAAGAATGATTTAGAACGTTCTGCGATCCTAAACCACTCTTGTAACGCCGATACCTGCAAAACTAGCGTTAGTTAAACAGATAAAAGAGTTAAGAAACGTGTATCTTGCACCGTCCAGCACACGTCTCTGAAGGTAACCGATTTGCCGCTGTATCCTGTTGTTTTGATGACCTCCTGCCAAGAGAATGTCATCCTGCTTGAAAACTGCTACGCTTGTAACTGCTTCCAATATTGAAGATTGCTTCGCTTGAAACGATCCTATCCCGCTTTGATAATATTCCACGTCCAAGGGAATACTATCGAAGATTTCTTCTCTTGAAACAACCCTCTTCCGCTTTATGACTATCCTCCACGTCTAAGGGAACATGATCAAAGACAATTTCACTTGAAATCACCTTCAGTTGCTTTTTGACAACTTTCCACAATCTAAGGAACGCCATCTTGCTGTTTCGATGTTCACTCGTCTCTGAACCAAGAGCTTCTCTTTTTTGGATATGTTCACGCGCCTCTGAACAAAGAGCTTCTTTTTTGGATATGTCCACGCGTCTCTGAATAATAGAGCTTCTTTATTATATTCTTCTTTAATATGAACTTCTAAATGATGTATCCACGCGTCTCTGAACAATAGAGCTTTGATGGAATGTCCTCGCGTCTCTGAACAAAAGAGCTTGAAAGAAATGTCCACGCGTCTCTGAACAAAAGAGCTTGAAAGAAATGTCCACGCGTCTCTGAACAAAAGAGCTTGAAAGAAATGTCCACGCATCTCTGAACAAAAGAGCTTTGAAAGAAATGTCCACGCGTCTCTGAACAAAAGAGCTTTGATGGAAATGTCCACGCGTCTCTGAACAAAAGATCTTGATGATATGCCCATGCGTCTCTGAACAAAAGAGCTTGAATGCTTAAATGTTTGTTGCGATAATATTCCGAGGAAAAATTTCCGAAGACCAACGCTTGTCGATCTCTAAAGCTCGCTTGAACTTTGCTTTCGCTAAAACCAGTATGTCAGTGTCTCCGTGATGAGCCAATTCTTAGGCGCTTTAAGCTAAGTGAGACGATATTTCATCAGGTCGATCACTTATTGTGATTGTAATCAAACAGACTACTTAATCATGTCAAATTGCTCATAAGGGCTAACTGGCGTACCAAGGAACCCGAAATTGCTGTAAGAGGTTGAAATCACCTTTCTGAGAGGCTTCGAGCTCTGTCGCTGCTGAAATATCTCTGGCGCCAAGAATTGACTCTGCCGCCAAGCGCTGAAATCTATTTCCATACGCTAGATGTTGTCGTCTAGCGCTGGAGTAGGGTCTTCCCTATTCTGCTGCACCTGTATTTATTTTTTACTATAGAACTTTGCCAATCTCTTTATTATCTTAGGGTTGACCTAAGGTTTAATGTCGCTTGACTCATTGACTTGACACGACTCAAGGTATAAACTTGACTCGCTGTGATTGACTCGAGGTTGACTCGACTCGAAGTGTTTGACACATGTGACTCATGACCCGTGTGTGCATGGTGTTGATTGTGCGACTCGAAAATGCAAAAAAGCAAAAATTTTCCATCATTTTTGTGGAGGGTACCAACTTTCTCCCGAAAAAGAAAGACATGAAAAAGAATCAAAGTTTTGAAGGTTCATGTTGAATGAGCTTAGTCAAATGTTGTTTGATACTATCTCTCAAGGTGCAAGGATTGTAACATCTTAGACTATCCTTGTTGACTCGATAATGAAAGTATTTGGGTAACTTAGGCGCGGAGGCTAAGCACTTCATACTTCGATATGTAATGATGATTATGAGTGATGTTGGGCATGACAATACATGCTTCAGCGTTATGTTAAGATTTCATGACAAAGGGTTCCTAAGGGAAAGTATATTTGGTCATGTATATGTGCGGTGTGTGATAGTGATTCTAAAGTTAGGCCGCAAGGGCTAAGTGTATGGAAAGATATTATTTTTAGAAGAGCCAAATGATGGTGACTCCCAGGCTAGGTAAGCTGATGATGTAAGGATCAAGCCCCCAAGTATAGCTCTACATGGATAGGGATGAGCATAGGATATCCCTTGATATGATCATGGTGTAAGTGTGTGAATGTTAATATGAATGCATTTTTATTACGGCCGCACCTCGATTTGAGGTTGCCTACGTATCCATTTTAAGAATCAGGCCGAACTTAGCGCTAGCCGAACCTCGCACAAGTGTGTATACCTCAAAAAGGTATTTTTAAGGGTTGTAACGTGGTTAGGCTAAAGGATATAGAAGAAGGGGATAAAGGCTCAAAACCCTCGATAAGCCCCCAAGGTGTGCAACCTTGCTTTTGAATCTTTATTTTTATGCTTGAGTTTCTACTCTTTTTTTTTAGCTTTTTCTTTTTCTTTAGCATTTATCTTATTTTTATATGTGTGGGCAATCTCGATCATGTGGTCTATCACTCACTTGGCATTCATGTTTCTTAGGCACGGTACCGAGCACTCGATAAGAGACGCAATCTGAGACGTATAATATCAAAGATATTTTCATATCAAAGACATTGGAACACTTGCCCCTTTGTACACTCTTATTTATTTTTTCTCTTGCTTATTTTTGCTATTTAAATCTTTTGAAATCATTCAAGCCTTTGAGATTGCATAAGTTACACACCATCCCATCCCAAGGTTAGGTAGATATGGGTTGAAAAAATGAAGGGTCTATCGTTAGACGAGGCTCAAAGTTGTTTACCAAAAAAAGGATGTATAATTGAAGGGTGAAAGGTAATATGATGTGGCTACAAGGGGTGCCTCAAATCATTGGTATACCTTGTGCTTAATTCGACATGAATTTTTTTTTTATTAATGCAATATAATGAAATGATCATATGTAAGAAGTAAATGCTCATTTTATTAAAGGAAAAGAAAGAATCTACAAAATTAATCTAAGGGAAAAGAAAGGTGCCTATGCTAGACTTATTGGGGAAAGGGTAAATAGAGAAAAAGAAAAAAAATGTCATGAAATCTCATTGTTGAAGCTCGCCTCTTGTCTTGTGTTGTTTTCTTTATCATCAACCGCTCTTCTTGTTAACTGGAGGTATGGGAAGCTTATTCTTATCAATCAAATGTTGGATAGCCTCCTTTAGCTTCCAACAGCTCTCAGTGGCATGACCCCTACCTTGTTGGTACTTGCAGCGCACATTTGGATTCCAACTAGGCACTCTCTTCTCAAGCGGGGGATCTTGAAGAGGTCCAATAGGAGTGATGAGTCCCTTGGCATGGAGTCGATCGAAGGCATCATCGTAGCTAATTCCAATAGGGGTAAAATCCCTTTTTTGTTGCTTTCTAAATCCTAATATCTCATCAAGGTCGAAAGTACCAACACTGTTGCTAGAGTAGGTGTTTTCGGAAGGAGAAGGATAGTCGTTCTTCTTTCCTTTACAGCCACTGTTGTTATTGTTACTGATTTTAGCCTTCTTGTCGCGCGGAGGAACATGAAGGAGATTTGAATTAATGAAGTCTTGAATACAATCCTTGAGGGCGAGACACTTTTTAGTAGTGTGACCGCGACCTTTATGGTATCGACAATAGGAATTTGGATCCCAATTGGGAAAATGTTTTTCAGATGGAAGGTCTTGGCTGGAACCAATGGAGTGAATATGACCTTGATCATGAAGATAGTCAAAAGCTTCATTGTAAGTTATTACTATTGGTGTGTATTATTCAATGGTCCCTTTTGCCCGTGGCTTTGGAGCATTAAGTTCTTCATTAAACCCTTGGAGAGGATTTTGTTCGATGGCCATTACCCGATTTGTTAATCCTTCTACCACATTCAAGAGCATGGCAACGACATCTTGCAATTTTCGAACGTCCTCTTTTAGACTTGACGAGTCTTCCTTGGTATTATCTAAGAAAAGACTTTCATCCTCCTCAATCATGGCCACTTCATCAAGAGAGGTTATATAAGTTGTCTCGATCATGGGCTCACCTACAGGTGTGATAAGAAGTGATGGATCGAAGGATGTTTGATCATCTTCGATGGCTAGAATCTCGGAAGTTTCATTGTTATCGATCTGATCTTGAATAGCTTCTTTGAGTTTCCAACACTCCTCAGTGTCGTGACCCTTTCCTTGGTGATATTTGAAGTGCTTATTAGGGTCCCACTTGGGTGGCCTGGCTTCTGGAACTGGATCTTTGATAGGCCCTATGGGCATGACTAGACCTTTGTGGTGTAACTTCTCGAAAGCTGTTTCATAACTCATACCAAGTGGAGTGAACACCCTTTTTGATCTTTGGATTCGTGATTTAGAGGCGTTCGTGGCATGTACCTCATTAATGGGAGAGGAGGAAGAAGGATGGTCATTCTTCTTTGCACTTGCACTAATATCTTTCAGAAGGTCATCTTCAATGTCAATGCCTATATTATAGACAGCCTTGAAAGTATTTAAATTATGTTGGTACTTTAAGTGCCTTGAATACTTCCCTTGGAGATTCTTGATAAACATCCCCACAGATTCTTTTTCGGTAGGAGCCTTGACCATATTAGCAGAAGTTTCCCTCCATTTATTGAAGAAAGACGTGAACCCTTCGTTTTCTTTTTGTTTTAACATCTCGAGTTGTCTACGGTCTGTTTTGTCTTGGATGTTGCACTTATATCTATCTATGAAAGCGTTTGTTATCGATTCCCAAGAAGAGGTTTTCTCTTTGTCAAGGGAAAAGAGCCATTGCTGGCAAACGGTCTCAAGAGATAGAGAAAATATAGAGGGGAACATTTTCTTATCAAAACCCTTAATACTCATTATGGTTTCAAAAGCTCTTAGATGAAAGTAAGGGTTATCTGTTGCCTTGAATTTAGGGATGTCAGTGGCGTTGAACTTATGCGGAAGAAGTTCCTTGTCCAACGAGACCCCTTGTGAACTAATGCCCTGAAATTTATAGTCACTAAATAACTTGCTCAAACTTTCTTGCATAAGGTTCATTTGTTGTTGCTTCACAGGGTCATCAATTTTGAGGTCTAGAGCCTTTAACACCTCAGTCATGTCATTCAGTTGACTCCTAAGTTCATTGACTTCTTCTTGACTTGCCATTATCTTTTTAGCCTTCCTCTTTTGACGAATTGGTTTATCAAAAAGTGAAACTTGAATAAAGAGGTTGTCCTTGATTAATCGCCCTCCTCTCCTCGACCAAGTACTACTGAAAAGGAATTTGGGGATATCTATTGTTAACTATTTGGCTCAAACTTTATTCAACATGCAATGGATGGAGGAAGTGAAGAAATATTGGAATAGAATGTGAAGAAAAATGATGTAGATGGAAGGATATGGAAAATTAGGAATATAATGTGCTCCCAACTCAAATGACGGAAAAAACCGACTCATGCATGAACCTAAGACATGGTCATGGTGATAAGTACTCAAAGTGCGTGCTAAGACTAGTGAGTGTAGGTGACATGTTTGGACTCTTGTGTAAGACCATGGGACTTAATTCCTAGACTCAATTAATGACTTGACAAGGTATTATTGACAGCGAAATTTAACTGAATTAATTAGCAAACTGGTTAATTAGACACTAGGTGATGACTCGATCAATAATCCGAACTGTCGGCAAAACGATAGGACTGGCGTCGCACTGTGTAGTGTAGCGCCAGACGACAGAGCTGTCGTCAGGCGCCACACTCCACAGAGTGGCGCTACAGCTCATATTTTGGCGCCAATGCTGGAGCTTCAATCTGAGAATGTTTTCGGTGTTACTAATCAACAAGGGTATGCCTAAAGTCGTACTAGGTCAATTCTGATCAAAATATTAGACTTTATTTACTCAAATTAATTAATTAATTAGGCAAAGTTATTTTAGTCATTAATTTATTAAATCTCAACACAAGTCAAACATACGGTTAAGAAATCATAGTATATGCACAACAAATAATGCACAATTAGTCAAGTAGGCACAATATGATGCAATGAGTTTGCAACCTAACCATGGCTCTAGTTCTCTAAAGTTCGGGATATGGTTTAGTCAATAAAGGGTCCATGGTTAATTGTCCGGATGCACCGTGCAGAAGCCTAACCGTGAAGGGTTGGCGCGAGTGGATGGGACACCGCTAGTTTTAGAAAAACTTGCTTCCATGGTTTGGTGAATTCAACATTCTCGGATGTACCCTTTGTTGCTCAGAGCGTTCAATCAGGTAGATGGAGCATGAATTCCCAGAGGGTTATGTCCATATGTAGAACACATATGGGTTTCAGAAAAGTGAGAAAAACTCAATCAAGAAGTAGGATCGAGCAAACAATACGAAAAACTAGTCGAAATTAGAACACGTATTTCTGGCTCGGTATTAGAAGAATTTGGCGCCAACAAACAGAGGTTGGCGCCAGGATTTAGCTGTAGCGCCTGGCGACAGAGCTTTCGTCTGGCGCTACAGTTAAATGTCTAGCGCCAGCTTTTGTTCGCTGACGCTAATTCCTACATGCCTCAGCAGCTTTCTGTGCTCGATGAAATTGTCCAGTTTCGCGCAGTGTTATTTCGGTCTTAGTTGTGAAAGATATTTCTCAAATTTCCTACGTGTAAAATCCTATGTTTTAACTCATTAAGGATGGTCTTTCCAATGAGATCTTTTTTATGCATATGACAATAATTTTAATTAAAATTACGCACATGAAATACTTAGAACGTTTCGAGTCTCATCCACTCATTCTAAATCATTGCCGAAACAAATTTAGGAATTAAAATAGAAATCCTCCCCAGTGGAGTCGCCAAAAAACTGTAGGGAATATTTCAAGCGTTAATACCCTAGCTCAAACCCCACTGTGATCATACACTAAAGTACGGTGGCGTCCAAAGGGAAAGAAGATAGAGCAAAAGAGTCGCCAACAAGTTTTTTTAGGAACTTGTAAACCGTTCACGAGGTGAAGGCTACACCCCTTAACGATCTAAGAGATCGTCAACTCCATAAGGTCTTGAACCAAATAGGGTTCGGGGATGAAGGTACAAATCCAACCTAAAAGAGATTGAACCTGCCCTAATAATAGGCCTCTACTTTATTCAGATCGTATTCATGTGCGCTTTCTGACTAACATACAATCATTAGGATTTACCCTAAACCTGTTTATCTATGTTGGTTGAATATTAATGCACAAATAAAACTATTATTGGCGATCACTTGAATTATAATCAAATTAACTCTGAACAAGATTATTAATTATCTTATTAAGCGTGATTACAAATACAAATTCCCTTTAAACATGCATAAAAGGTGTGATCAAGCAATAACAATAAACATATCAAGCAACATAATATCATAATAATAATTATAACAATTATAATCATAAATCATATTCATGTTAATATTAAAGCAAAGGAAGATCCTAGGCATGATACTAACAAGATTAATAACAACCCCTAGCATGTCACTAACAATAAAAATATTAGGAAGAACATAAAAGGCATCATACTTTTAATCATACTTGATATTAAAGTTACCCTAGACATGATACTAGGAATCATAATAACAAGCTAAGCATGATCTCTATATCATAACATCAATAAAAACCATTAAAGTACTTACTTTGATGCCTCGTACCTCTTTCTAATAACAAAATACACACGTTAGTAACTTCAAGGAAAATATAAAATCAAAACAATTAAATCAAATAATGGAAAGAGAGATTTGGGACCAAACCCTCATAAATTAAACCTTTTAACGTCTAGGGCGAAAGCAACTTCGAATATGGCTAGGTGTTTCTAGATCTAATGAATACGGAATTTTGTATGTAAAAGGCTAGTTTAGAAAAGAGAGAGAGAGAGAAAGAATGACAGATTGTAGAATAGAATTGGTGAAAATTGGTTGTTGATGAATGAAAATGGAGTTTTTATGACGTTATTTATGAAGAAAATCAGCCAAAAAGATAAAATATCAAAACAGAGTTCTGGCGCAGATAAAACCTGATTAGCGCCAACGCTGGCTATTGGCGCCAGATACCAACATTAGCGCCAGGCGCCAATGCTAGCGCCAGGCGCTGCAGCTGGCGTTTGGCGCTGATTCAAAAATTCACGCTTTTTCTTAAAATCAGATAAAAATTGCCGTACAGGAGGATAAAATCATATTTCCTGTAAAAATGCTCTTTGATTTTAATTAAAACTCTGAAAAGTCAACAAAAGTCAATTTATCAATGCTAATTGAATTAGGAATGAGAAGAACCTTCTAGAAGAATCTAGAAGACTAAAACCATTCCTAATTGCATTAGGAATGATAAATCTATTAGGCCCTCCCCTAGATCATTGGGCCGCATATAACGCTCAAACCGGGCCTAGTTCAGTAAATTGGTCATAACTTCCTCAATATTAATCGGAATTGGGCTTATAATATATCGTTGGAAAGCTCTTGTCAAGTCCCATCCAACTAAGTTACTATTGGACCCATATCATGGACCAACCAAACTGGATTGGCTGTTTTCTTAAAATAAATTTTCAAAAACAGAGAGAAGAGAAAAGAAATTAAAACTATCCGCAACACTAAACTTTCCACACTTTCATTAATTCATTCGATTATGATTCAACGCGAAAAGGTACTCATCACTGGGTTTGGTTTTGGGGAGACACAAATGGGTGTCTACAATACCATACGAACACGAGAACCTCCCCCCAAGCTAAATCAGACAATGTCCTCATTGTCTTAAAGGGAAGCTAGTAATAAAGGTGACTACTCCTCATCATCACCAAATCAATGTCACCAAAGCCTCAAGGATTGAAATTCATCTCTTTGGCACAAATTTGGGCAAGAATGAAACAAAGTGTTAGTGGGAA
Organism: Chenopodium quinoa; assembly: GCF_001683475.1. NCBI lineage: Eukaryota > Viridiplantae > Streptophyta > Magnoliopsida > Caryophyllales > Amaranthaceae > Chenopodium > Chenopodium quinoa. Next base: position 1,363,764 of record NW_018744616.1, on the reverse strand, counting down.
AAAGTCCAAATTTGAGTCAGGTGCACTATTATGATCATAAAATTTGATATATTAGTGATATTTCAGTGATTCTAATTTCATTGGAAAGTAGACTTGAAGAGATTTCCAACAATAGGTCACACGCCAAAATCCGATAAGAAACGCAAAAGTTATGGCCTATCGAAGTTGACAAATTTTGCTGACGCTACGCGCGCCCGATCGGGCGAGCTCTGCCCGATCAAATACGAGTGCAGTTCCAGCGTGAATGAAGTCTTCTCTAGCTCAAAATCTGCACAAAAACTAACTCCCACAAGCATAAGTTACACTCTCCTTAACTCTCTAAGAAACAAAAAAACAAAAGCACACAAAAATAAAGAAAGAAAAAATATATAAAAATAAAATTAAATACGAGTTGCCTCTAGCAAAGCGCTAGTTTATCAAGGTCCCGCTCGACCATACTCCTTCTTTCAATCGGAAGAATTCAACACCTTGATCAGTAACTTATCAAACGCTCCTGCAAACATTTCATTAAACACTATATAGGGCTTAATTGCAAGAACATTAATCCCTACAAAGAAAAGGTTAGGAGAACATAAAGAGAACTCAAGTTAGAAGGAAAAAATCAAAAGAGGGAGATGAAAATACACCACAACCTTCTACTTCCCCCGTTAAAAATTTAGAATTAACAGAACGAATATGGAGGTAGTCATTGTCTTTATCATCCAATAATGACTTGAAAATTTCACCCTTACGAATAACCTCATCATCATCATCAAAGGAATTTTCAACCACCGTTTCTAACACTAATGATTTTTCAATCACCGATTCGTCAACCAATGATTTTTCAACCACAAATTCTATAACCGACGGTTCTTCATCCTCAATAACATTCATATTATTATAGTGTACATAGACTTTTTCATCAAGAGCCTTCTAATAACTTTCATTAGCAACTAATCGTTTCCGAATATGATCATATATATATGAAAAGACTTTAAAATGATCAGGAGCACGCACGAAAAACTCACTATAAGGGCATTTAGGATTTTCATGACAAAGACGATATTGACAAAGACAATATTCAGGTGCTACATAAAAAACATATAATTCTTGTAGTGGCGTAAGTATGGATATTTTCAACTCATTAAAAAAATAAAAATAAAAATAAAAATATCTAGACTTTAATAATAATTAGAAATAAAAATAAAATCGTTTCCTCGGCAACGGCGCCAAATTTTGACAGGCTAAAGTCGTATCACCAAATCAAAAGTAATTTCTAAAACCACTAACTAAAATAGATATGGAAGTAGGGTCGAATCCACAGGGAAACAAGTCTTTCTATTCCTACTAAAAGTCCTATCAACTAAAGTAAACAGAAGCTGCTTATTGCTTAATCAAACAATCACTCATCAACAAGCAAATCTAATTAACAGCCCAATTGTGTAGGCCCAATAACTGAAATAACTTAATGATACTATTGAAGCTATCTGCCCCATTGTCGATAGGAGCTTTGGTGCAGACTTGAGATTGGGCTTCTAACTTAGGCTCAATTCTCCTTCCTTGGTTGGTCCGTAATACTAGCATTGTAAAATCTTAGACCTCTTCATATATCGAACCCTTAATCACCAAACCAAATTTAATTAGTTTTACATTGGGCTTAAAATATACGGTCATAAAATATGATTCGACTCCAATATTTTTGTAGTGGCTTAATAAGCTCGGGAATTGACATAAATCTGCAAATTCCTACAAAATATTAGCAACTCTAAAAAAACACTAGAAAATGTATATTAGTAATAAAAATAGCTCCGTAAAGCTCAAATAAGCAAAAATATGACAGTGGGACAGGGAATAAATATATATATATATATATATAATAGACTTATCAACAGGTGCATTGAGGTAAATGTGTGTTGATAGGTGAAAGCATGTTAGTGTGTTTATTTACGCTTATGTACTCAGCTTTGTTGATTGTGTGTATGTGGGTTTTGGCCATGTCTTTATCTTGGCCCTATGATGACCCATTTTTAATGGAGAGTAGTGGTAACAAGTAGAGATAAGCTTTTCAGGTATTGAAGCATATTCATGACGGGGCATGAGTGAGGAGCGAATCATGTTAGTTTTCATTAGTTACGATGTGTTTTATGCTTTACTTATTTATGATAGTATTTATATGTGGAACTAACGTTAAGTTTTGGATTTGATTCGGTTTTAATAAGGGCCTTTAATGGTTCCAAGTTGTATGTTGACTTATATTTGACTTCGTTTGATTTGGTTTTAACTTTACTTTCGTTTGGATGACTTTTGAGTTGACCTGTTTTAAACGGTTTTTGATTTTAAGTCTTCCGCTGTGTATCTTTGATAGTTGCCTTAGCCGTTTTCACGGTGGCGGTAATCGGGTAATGTCTTAGATATTCCTAAATCGTATTTTTAAAGAGTAGAATAGGTATTTAAAGGAAAAGAATTTCTAGGGTGTTACAAAGTGGTATTTGGGAACTTTGGTTGAGATTTTTAAATACCACTAACCCGAAAATGTTTTTTTTTTTAACTATGTTTTAAACTTGTCCAAGTGCTTATTTAATTATGCAGTGTTAATTTTGTTTTGATTTAATTTTAAAGAAGGACCGAATTTTTTTTTATTATTTAATATGGTCTAAATATTTTTAAGGGACATCCGAATTTTTATTTTTATTTTAAGGGGTGCCCGAAATTTTTTTTTTAGGAGGGCCGAAATATTGGCCCCTCTTCCCTTTGATTTCGAAAATTTTTATTTAAGTAGGGTAAAACTATTTTTAGTTTGTTCATTGTGCAGGAAGCAAGGCTTGATGTAAGGATTATGTGTTAAAAAATTTTATTAACATGTTGGTGAGCTTGGGTAGGAAAAGAAAGAGCATATAGGCTAGAATTTAATTTCTTCCCTATGTGCATAATTTTATTTTGAGGTGTTCAAGCATGTTGTATGACTAGATATTTGTTAATGAAAGCATGCAATATGTGAATTATTATATGTGATCTTTCAAGATTGTATGATTGAACACCGAACTTAATTTCCTACAAAGAATGTGTTATTTATTTTATTTTCTTTGGGAAGGGAATTATTCTTTGATTTTTACCTTCTAGGAGACATCCCAAATTACTATAAATACAAAGATTATTATGGCCAGTGGTATCCAGATTATGCTTTCATGACTAATTACCTTGTAAGAGTGGAAAAAGCTCATTGTCAGCACTTTAACCTTCCCTACCCTGACTACTACTACGATAATTCAGTAGGGAACAATCCTCCTCCCAGTCATTAGTCAGAAAGTTCTTCTTCTTCGTCAGGGGGTAATCAGGCAGAAAATGGAGAACAACAAGAGGGAAATAGTTCACTTATGGAGATTTCTAATCCTAATCCACCTCCAACTCCAATAATAATAGACATTTTATCTAATGAGGAGGAAGAAGGGGAGTTTGTACAAGTAGAACCCGAACCTGAGACACCTGAACCAATGGAGGAGACAGATGATTCTGACTTCAATCCTACAAGCTACAAATAATCAGCTGACAAAAGGGACAATGTTCGAAAGGAGTAGACTCCTATAAATTCTTTTCATTAGGAACTCTTAGTTATCTTCAATATTAACATTGTTTGCAGTTTAAGTAATAAGTGGCATGTCCACAAGGATTCAGTGAACTTATGAAAATTCATAAGCGATTAAACTCATTTTTATTTCAGTATTTTATTCTTACTTTATATCAATAAAATTTCCACTTTATTTCTTTACTTCTTTCTGCCAATTTAATTCGTCTCAATCACAACAAATAGTTACATCTCCAAACTATCCATCTTGTATTGCTATCCCAATTTTATGAACCTTACTCCAAGTGAATTTAATTCATAGTTTCAAGCCTTGAGGGTTCATGGGAATTATTTTTATTTATTTATGTGATGCTTTATTAAATGTATGGTTGGTTAGCAATCAATAATTAATTGCTAAGCTACAAATTTTGGGAAGTTTAGCACTATGACCCCAAATTGTTAGCTTCAAATTTATTGTGTATGACTTAAGGGTAATTAATTAATAGGTGAGTGTATGCCTTGGGATCTAACCTAAACCATATTTAATTTAGAGCCCTATTCTTTTAATTCAGGAGAAGAAAGATGGCAGGGGGAAGCAGTACCAACAATGAGGGAAATGAACTTAGCGAAGTAGTGAGGCAATTGACAACAATTGCCCAACAACTGGCAAGAAACTCGACTGGTAATGGGGATGACCAGGGGGAGATTTTTAAGAAGGTGGCTCAAAGTAAGCCACCAACATATTAAGGGGAGCCTGATCTTACCATACTGGAAAACTGGTTGAGGGAGTTTGAGAAGCTGTTTGGAGCTGTAGGATGCCCAGAAAATTCGAAAGTAAGCTGTGCTACCTACTTTCTGAGGGGTGAAGCTGACCTTTGGTGGCAACAAAATGAAACTACAATTAAGGCACTACCTGGATTCAATTGGCTGTGCTACCTACTATCTGAGGGGAGAAAGTGAGAGACAAGTTTTACCCTAGCTTCTTATAGAAGCAGAATGCTGAGGAGTTCTCAAACCTTAGGATGGAAAAGATGTCAGTTACTGAATACTACACCAAGTTTATTGAGTTATCCCATTTTGCTAAAGAGTCTGTTGCTATAGAAAAGGCAAAGGCTAGAAAGTTTGAGAGTGTCTTGACTAATGATTTGAAGTTAAAGCTGTGCGGGCAAGTGTTTGAGACCTTGGATGAAGTATATGGAAGGGCTGCACACCTATACGCATTGGAGGAGAAGAAAAAGAAGGAGTTAGCTGAGATAGAAGGAAGAGAGAAGAGGAAGGAAGTGGGGCAAGTTTCTGGTAACCAACAGGGAAACCAGAACGGTTTTAAGAAGAAGAAGTACCACCATAACAACAATAACTTCCACAATAATAATAACTTCCAAGGTAATAATCGTCAGGGAGGACGTAATAACAATGGAGGAACTAGAAACCATAACCAAGGAAATAACAAGAATGGAAGGACTTATTTTTGCAAAAGGTGCAAGAACAATCACCCTGGTAGGGATTGCAAAGGCAATCTGGTTGCTTGTCGCGCTTGTAATAAACTTGGGAATAGGGAGTATGAATGTTTCTCTAAGAATACCAATGGGAACCGGGAGAACAATAATTCAAGAGGAAATCAAAGGAATTTTCAGGGGCCAACAATAACTTTCCTAAGAATAAGGGAGTGCAACAGAATGGGGTGAAGAACAACAACAATAACAGTGGGAAAAATCAACAGAAAGATGGAGCTGCAGGGAAACTGAATGTTTTGAGTAGGTATGAGGTGGATTCTACGAAAGATGTGATCACTGGTACCTTTTTCTATTAACTCTATTCCTGTTAAAGTATTGTTTGATTCTGGTGCAACTTTTTCTTTTTTTTTATAAAGGTATTGTTTTAAAACTAAAAGACTGTTTAGGATCAGTAGAAGTAGTAGATCTACCTATAACAATTCCTACGGGTGGGGTAGTGAAATGTACCAAAACCTTTAGAAGTGTGCCTTTAGAAATAGAAGGGAAATTATTTTTGTCTAACCTCATTGAGTTTGGGTTGAGTGACTTTGATCTCATTTTGGGAATGGATTGGTTGAGTAAGTACAATGCTGAGATCAGTTATCGATCGCAGAAAGTGAAAATGGTCACAAATGGGAATGAATCGGTAACTTACTGGATGCATGGTGAAACCAAGTGCCCAAGGTTAATATCGGTGCTAAAATTGGCAAAGTACATGAAGAAGAGGCATCCAGTATATTTCTGCAATGTTAGGAATATGGATCATGAACAAGTGACGAAACCAGAAGATATAGAAGTAGTCAATGAATTCCTGGATGTATTTCCAGAGGAGATTCCTAGAATGACACCTAAGAGGGCAATTGACTTTACCATAGATTTAGTTCTTGGAACAACCCCAATATCTAAAGCACCATATTGATGGCACCTGCTGAAATGACTGAGTTAAAGGAGCAATTGCAGGATTTATTGGGAAAGGGATACATTAGATCAAGCGCTTCTCCTTGGGGAGTGCCAGTTCTATTTGTGAAGAAGAAAGATGGAAGTATGAGGCTGTGCATTGACTAGAGAGAATGAAACAAGGTGACCATAAAGAATAAGTATCCCCTACCAAGAATAGATTATTTGTTTGACCAGTTAAAGGGTGCTATAGTGTTTTCAAAGATCAATTTGAGGTCTGGGTATCACCAATTGAGGATTTCAGATGAGGACATCCTAAAAACTGCATTTAGGACAAGATATGGAAACTACGATTTTACAGTTATGCCATTTGGATTGACAAATGCTCCAGCAATCTTTATGGATTTGATGAATAGGGTGTTTCATCAATTTATGGATAAGTTTGTGGTAGTGTTCATAGATGACATATTAGTGTACTCAATGAGCAAAGAAGAGCATGTAGAACACCTAAGGGCAATTTTGCAAACACTAAGAGAAAACCACCTTTATGAAAAGTTCTCTAAGTGTGAATTTTGGTAGGAAAATGTAGCATTTTTAGGACATTTTGTGTCCAAGATGAAGTAGAAGTAGACCCAGCCAAGATAGAAGCTGTTAAGAGTTGGCCTACACCCAAAACAGTATCTGATGTGCGGAGTTTCTTAGGTTTAGCAGGGTATTACAGGTATTTTGTTAAAGATTTCTCTAAGATCGCTAAACCCATGACTACTATAATGAAAAAGGATAAGTTCGAGTGGGATGATAAGTGTGAGGAAGCATTCCAAATGCTGAAGCAAAAAATAGTCACAGCACCAGTGCTTACATTGCCAAACGATAGTGGGGTGTATGATGTGTATAGCGACACATCAAAGAATGGTTTAGGGTTTGTACTTATGCAAAATGGAAAGGTGATTGCATATGCGTCGAGGCAGTTAAAGACACATGAAGTGAATTACTGTTGGACTTAATGATTTCGATGATGACACAACCTCACTTACTTACAAACTAATAAGTGCTTGATTGTTTAAGTGTGTACTCAGTTGCAAAGACCAGGAAAATTAAGTGTCTTGTAAAAATACCATGAGGAACAAGAAGGCTAGAAGAAAAGCTATCCATAAAGAAGAGTTCATTTGTAGGAACTGGTGCTTCAGAAATGAAGACTAGGGAAAGAGATGGTTCCCCTCAGGGAACAGAAGCTTCAGAGAAGAAGCCTCACCAGAGAAGAGAAGTTCCTTCCAAGGAACAGGAAGCCTCGGAGTAGAAGCTTCATCAGAGAATCATGAAGACTAAATATATTTTTATATTTTAGGATTTATGTAAGTATGAGAATTAATTACACTCGAAAAATCTGTGTGGAATTGGTCTTAGGAGAAAATATTGTGCATACTAGTTTTTAGGAAAATGGTTAAGTGGTTAAAAGATTATCTTTTTCTCCAAAAAGATTTTATTTTCGAAAAATATCTTTTACAAAAAGATTTTATTTATTTTCTGATTTTCAAAATACATTTGTAAAATAAAATCTTCACGTTTTCTAAAAACTTGCGGCCTACTCCTCCATGTTCTTCTTCAAGTCATGGTATTGCACATTGAGGAGTTCATGGTTCCTTAATTTTAGGAACATGATCATCTTAGTGGGTTGGAGTAGTGGCGTAATGGATATGCTGCACAAAGAGGTTTTTCCAATGTGTTTATTGCTCTATAAATAGTCTTTGAAATCTGATGGAAAAACTTACCCTTTCTCACATAAGTTTTCTAGCTTTTATTCGAGTCAAGTGTCAATTCCACACAAATTAATTAGAGTGTTCTTAATGTTCTTATACTAGAGTTTGTTTATCTTTCGAGTTGTAATTTGGGGAATGGGGAAGTTTGAGTGAACTTCTATGTATGAGAAAGAGAAGTGAGAAAGAGAAGAGAAAGAGAAGAGGGAACAGAGAAGTGAGAAGAGAGAAAGAGAAGAGAAGAGTGACAAGTTGGGTGACTTGTTCCTCGGGGTTTCAAGTTCGTAGAGGAACTTGAGTTTGAGTCTTTAGTTTGTAATAGGATCATTTGCCCTATTCTAGTGAAGATTCTTTTCCCAAAATCCCAAGTGGACGTGGTTTTTCTCCTTGTTAGGGCCAAGGAGTTTTCCACGTAAAAATCTCTCTTGCATCTTTATGTTCCTTTAGTTAATCTTTCAGTTCCTTTAGCTAACTTAATTTTAATTCCGCAAAAAGTTTGGCTAAACTCTCATACTACAATTCAACCCCCCTTCTTATAGTATTATTTAAAACAACAATTACCCAACCCATGATTTGGAGCTAGCTGCAATCATTTTTGCACTAAAGATTTGGCGCCATTACCTATATGGAGTGAAATGTAGGATTTACACAGATCATAAGAGCTTGAAGTACATTTTCACCCAAAAGGATCTGAACTCTCGTCAAAGAAGATGGTTAGAGTATACGATGGATTATGACTTAGATATACAATACCATGAGGGGAAAGCGAATGTAGTTGCGGATGCTCTAAGTCGTAAGTCTATTCATGGACTAAACACATTATTAGTAGTTAATGAGTTGTGTAGAGAAATGATGAAATTGAATTTAGTCATGGACTAAACACATTAGTATTAGTTAATGAGTTGTGTAGAGAAATGATAAAGTTGTAAAATGTGGAGTACCAGCAGGTATCCTTGCAAACCTAAGCATCCAACCAACAATATTCGATGAGATACGAGCAAACCAAGAGGGAGATGTAAAGTTGGATAGGATTCGCAAGAAAATTAAGCAAGGAAAAGCTACAGACTTCAAAATTCATGAAGATGGGAGTTTTAGGTACAAAAGTCGATGGTGCGTACCACAGAAATGTGAGGAAGTAAAAAGAAAGTTGATGGAAGAGGGCCACAATACACCCTACTCAGTATACGCAGGAGGGGACAAGCTATACAAGGATTTGAAGAAGATGTTTGGTGGCCTAGAATGAAAAATGAGGTTGTTGAATTTGTAGCAAAATGTTTAACATGCCAAAAGGTGAAGATAGAACACAAGAGACCTCAAGGGACTGTGCATTCATTGGAAATCCCAGGCTGGAAGTGGGATTGCATTTCAATGGATTTTGTGACTTGCCTTCCTAAGTCAAAGAGTAGAAATGACACCATTTGGGTAGTAGTGGATAGACTTACAAAATCCGCAGTTTTTATACCAATGAAAGAGACTTGGAAGATGGAGCAACTTGCGAAATCTTACATCAAACATGTTCTAAGGTTACATGGGGTTCCAAAGGATATTGTGTCTGATAGAGATTCCAGGTTTTTTTCAAAATTTTGAAAAAGTGTACAGGAAAATTTTGGTACAACACTTAATATGAGTACGGTGTTTCACCCTGCCACAGATGGACAACCGAGAGAACCATTCAAACCTTGGAGGACATGTTGAGAGCATGTGTAATAGACTTCCAAGGAGGGTGGGAAGATAGTTTGGATTTAATTGAATTTTCCTACAATAATAGTTACCATGCAAGCATAGAAATGGCTCTATTTGAGGCTTTGTATGGGAGGAAGTGTTGTAATCCAATATGTTTTAACGATATTAGTGAAACAATGATTCTAGGGCCTCAAATGATTGAGGATACAGTAAAGCAAGTAAGGGAAATTCAAGCTAAGATTCAAACAGCTCAAGACCGACAAAAGAGCTACGCAGACTTGAAGCGTAGAGAAGAAGAGTTTGAAATTAGTGATAAAGTATTGTTAAAGGTGTCACCAATGAAAGGAGGGATGAGATTTGGGAAGAAAGGAAAGCTTAGTCCAAAATACATTGGACCATATGAAATACTACAAAGAGTAGGCAAAGTAGCTTATAGGTTAGCCTTACCTATGGAGCTTAGTAAGGTACATGACGTATTTCATGTGTCTCAATTGAGAAGATACATACCTGATAAGTCCCATGTGTTACAACCCGAAACCATTGAGTTAGACCAAAATTTGACCTATGAAGAGAGACCTGTCAAGATCCTTGACAGTAAATTGCGTAGTACACACAATAAGAATGTTAAGATTGTGAAAGTACTTTGGTCTAACCAGGAATACGAGGAAGCCACTTGGGAGGCAGAAGAAGAAATGAAAAAGAAATACTAAGAGTTGTTTCATGTATGTTGAGCTACGGGGGCGTAACTCGTTTTCTTTAAGGGGGGTAGAATGCGGTAGAATTTCTCGCTTTTTCCCTATGTTTTTAGTTATTTTTGTGCTTTTTGCACAATTTTTACCAAGTATTTTGAGTAATTGTGTTCTCAAAGAGACACAAAAGGGTATGTAAAGAAATGACAAAAAGTACAGCAATACTATACAAAAGAGGAAAAAGTTTGAATTTCGTTCCCCAAGTTTCGGGACAAAACTTTTTTTAAGGGGGGTAGACTATAATACCCTGTATTTGTATACGTATTTTATTTAAAATATGTATTTTGTAAATGTATTTAAATAATTTTAATGTTTTATTTATGGTATTTTAATAATGTATTCTATGTAAGTTTGGAAATATTGTATAAAAGGAAAGTTTATTTTATTATTTATTTTATAAAAGTTGGGGTTTATTTTAAGAAAGTATGATTTTTAATAAGTTTTATTAGGGAAGGGATTAGGAAAATTAAAAGAGGAAAGTTTAGGGAAAAAGGGTTGGTAGAGAAGGGTAGTAATATCCTACTTATAAGGCAAATCAACTTTGCCCAGAGTGGTCTCTCTTCTCCTTATTTTTCTTTCTTTTTCTTTTGCCCTTCCCCTTTCACTTTTTTTTTCGGCTGCTCTTTCTCCCCTCCACCGCTGCCGACCACCGACAGCAGGTGGTCACCGCTGCCAGCAGGTGGTCACCGCTGCCAGCAGGTGGCTGTCGTGCTCCTTCTTCCCCCTTTTTCGATTATAAAAAAAAAACTTAAACTTTATTGTTCTAATTTAATCTATGCTTAAATCTAATTGTAAATTATGAGTTATGGAATTTGATTTTGATGTTTGATTATAAGTATTATGTTGATTAATTTTTATATTATTTTTTTAATTAAAAAGCCCCAATTTTTGAAACCCTAGGTTCTTGATTTATGAATAATTGAAGAATTATGATGTATAATGGTTTAGATCTTTGATTTAAGTGTTTTAAGGCTTAATTACAACAAGTTTTAATTAAAATAAAGTGCTGGAATTTTTAGTAGAGTATTTAAAACTAAGTTTCTGTAAGAAATTTCAATTACCCATTAATTGGGACTAAAGTATGATGTTTTAAATATAATTTCAGCTTATTTTAATTAATTATGAAGGGTTTTATAATAGTATATATTGCTAGAAATTTGTGTAGAGTGGATTTAATACTCTTCTATGATTTTAAATTGTAGGAGACTTTGAAGCGAGCAATTTTTATTAGTCGTGGCGATTTTAAGATCGTATTCAAGGTACGTTCGCGTACTTAGTATATTTTGGTGATGTAGTATCATGCTAGGCTTGATTTAAATCAATTACAAGTAGTATCATGCTAAGGTCTATGTTTGAAATTGTGAATTATTGGTGTTGGTGATTGAATTGTGAAGCATGATTTATTTGTGATGGTTTATGGATTGGAAATTATATTTTGGCATGATGATATGGACCACACTTTTATTTATGGCATGTTAGAATGCATGTTTAATTAAACTACATGTTTAATTTGGCTTGGAATATTGAAAAAAAAAATTATTATGGTTCATATAATTTTTATTGATGCTTTAAGCATAAGAAAGGAGCTATATAAGTGTCTATGTACACAAGGAATAAATTGTATGTTGGTGCCTTCGTGCACTTAAGAAGTTTTTAACACCGAGGGATAGGACTTGTAGCGCTTTATGCGTTTAAGGTGTCTTTAACACTGAGGTAGAATTAAAAAGGGTTCAACATTAAATATTATGTGGTCACTAATTATTCAAGAATTAAATTGGTATGTTTGTTTGATTGAATAATTATTGTTGATTGAATTATTATGCTTTGAGAGTTATCACCAAGTCTAATAATATGTAAATAACGTAAAGTGAAAGAGATTACGCACCAAAACTCTTGGAACGTATATACCTTGAGTATGAACATATGGAGGGGGCTATGTGAATTTATATTTGATCATAACTTCTAATGGAGTGCAGGACGCTGTACATTCCTTTTTATTATTATTATGCGCTGGAATTTCGCCACCTATGTGTGGTTTTGTGCTGGCACGGTTAGCTCCCGTGTCAAGTTAACCTCAATTTATTTGGGGGAAGTAGAGTTGGAAACCCGTTCGATGCGTGATCAACGCTAAATAAATTATTTAGTGGTCTAGTTGAAAAGTCTTTTTAAATGTTGTGTGTGCTTGTAAGCAGGTACATTGAGGTAAGTGTGTGTTGATAGGTGAAAGCATGTTAGTGTGTTTATTTACGCTTATGTACTCAACTTTGCTGATTGTGTGTATGTGTGTTTGGGCCATGTCTTTATCTTGGCCCTATGATGACCCATTTTTAATGGAGAGTAGTGGAAACAAGTAGAGATAAGCTTTTCAGGTATTAAAGCATATTCATGATGGGGCATGAGTGAAGAGAGAATCATGCTAGTTTTCATTAGTTACGATGTGTTTTATGATTTACTTATTTAAGATATTATTTATATGTGGAACTAACGTTAAGTTTTGGATTTGATTCGGTTTTTAATAAGGGCTTTTAATGGTTCCAAGTTGTATTTTGACTTATATTTGACTTCGTTTGATTTGATTTTAACTTTACTTTCGTTTGGATGACTTTTGAGTTGACCTGTTTTAAACGGTTTTTGATTTTAAGTCTTCCGCTGTGTATCTTTGACAGTTGCCTTAGCCGTTTTCACGGTGGCGGTAATGTCTTAGATATTCCTAAATTGTATTTTTAAAGAGTAGAATAGGTTATTTGAAGGAAAGTAATTTCTAGGGTGTTACAACCCACCATAATTTAAAGACAAAATTTGAAGAACATTTAACAATAAGCAATGAAAATTTTGTCACAAATAAAAGCACATTATATTGGTAATCAAAGAGAATGAACATATGTTCTTTTCACTCTTTTTTTTTAATGTAAATATGTTCTTTTCATGAAATGGAGCATAAACAAATGAACCCCAAAATCACAAAAAATATCGAATGAATTGCAAAAAAATCAAAAATCAATCAACAATAAAAGTAACAAAATCAAAGAAATAATTTTCTGTATGAATTGCAAAAAAAAAACCTGATCAAATTAAAAAATACACTCAGGCATGTCGAAAATTATACTTACATGTTGTTTTTGTCCGCCATATTCAAGAATTTTGGATTTAGAACCACAAATTTCTTCAAAAATTGCTTAAGGCCTTGAAGTTTGAAATTCAACTGATTTTATGGATTTTTTTTTACTTTTAGAGATAGAAAACTTCTAGAGAGAGAAAAGTTTTAGAGAGAGGAAGTTTTGTTTTGGTAAATGTCTAGAGAAAGTACTGTATAATTTACTTTTTACCTCTTGCCTTTTTAAAAAAAACTGACTTACTTTTTCGCGTTCTTTATAAACTAGAGGAATGTTCTTTTAAACATACATGTTCTTTTGTTTCATAATATATGTTCTTTCCGCCTTTTTACTAATCAAAGGAGAGGTGGTACGGTGCTTGGTACCAGCGCCTGTAGGGACCACCTATTGTAAGCAATTAGGTCACAATCTCATATATTTAATTCATCATTTAAATCTTCTCCGATCTGGATAATTGTAAACTGCAAGTAGTGTTGGAAATTAAAATGATTAGATTTTGATGGCCTCGGTTATGTGGTCATTCTCTAACCTAGATTACTTCATTACAAAAGCGATTAATGAGGTAATGTTGTGATCAATTTTGGTTAAGGACTTATAGAAGTGCATATAGTCCATGACATTCTCATTTGGCTTTTTTTTTTCCTCCTTTTGGAAATTTGGGTAGACCATTGTTCTCAACATTTTAAGTCATGTAATAACTTTTTTTTGTAAGAAGAAAGTCATATAAAAATTAATGGAAAAAATTTATATTATAACCTTCTACCATTACGTTGTGCCCCATCTTTTTAAAAGTTAAACATTGTAACTCTCAAGTTTAATAATAAACATTCGATGACCTTGTCATTATCTCGCCGTTAACAAATTATGTTATGTTGTTAACAAATTATTTGTCGTCAATTTATAGTTAAATGCAAGGAACCATATTTGCTATGTAATATTAGTAAAGTATCTTATTGTAGTCTATTACTCCCTCCGTTTTTTTTAAATATATTGATGGTCAAAGTTGTGTCTCGGACTCTCAGTAAATGTACAACTTTGACTCTAACTTATAAATAAAAGCAGAGAGAGTACCATTATGAGTAAAATATATAGGGCAATTCGAAAGTTGAAGGAGAAGTCTAAGATTATGAGCTCTTTGCTTTAACGTTTAAATTAAAGAAAGAAGCACATGAATGTGTGATAGTGTTAGAGGGAAAAGAGCCAAAGACTGTAAATATGGTCAATAAATAACATCAAATTTGTGAAAAACAGAAATACTTCTCCCTTTGTTCCCTCATATTTTTGACATTTGGAATTATGCTTGGTTATTAAGAAATTATGTAAAGTAGAGGTATATTGTAATATTACAATGTTTAAAAGTACAATTCTATTAAAAAAACAATACTCGTATTGTACATGTTGGGTGAATGAAGTAGAGGAGAGAGAAAGTAATAATGATTATTAGAAAACTATTAAAATAGTACAAAATTATTTTAACACATGGAAAAGTAAGGACTTTTGAATATTGAAATTGTAAAATGGATAATTTTGTCCAAAATTTATGACTAAAAAAGGAAAGATACTAAATGTAAAGAATAAAAAGGAATATCTAAAATGGAAACGTAAAAAACAATTGGGAAATGATGGAGTAGTTTTTATCCTTTATTAAAACAACACTCCTATATATTATGGTTATTTTGTGCATCAAAAGCCACCTCCTAACAACACTCCTATTGTCAAAAAAAAATCCACCTCCTAACGTCTATCTAATGTCGTTAATCATTAACGACATTTTTTACATTAACAACATACCTTAAGGGTACCTTGTGAATTTTTGAAACCACGAGGGTACCACATGATTGTTGCAATAACTCAGAGGTACCTTGTAGAAAAAACATTATTTTTAATTTATCAATATGTTACAATTTGTATAATATGTTTGGAATTAGTTGCAAATTGCAATACTTCCCTACACTGAATGTTTTTTTTTATTTGCAATGTTACTAATTTTACTAAGCTTTTCTTATCAAACTACCAAAAGTACCTCATGTAGGGACCAACACCCACTAGCTCCCTTTTCATCATATAAGGATTTCTTTGTATAATCGCATACTCAATGTGGAGACCATAACCCACAACACATCCATGCTGCAATTAGTTCTAAACCTAAAAAGCACAATCTTATATATAAGAGCATCAACAGTAATAAAAGGATGAAGATTTACAACTTTTGGCTGAGTAAAAGGATCCTCATGGATGAGGAAAATCCTAAGAGGATTCTTTTACCAAAAGGATAACCCACAATTTTATCTATGGATACTCCTAGTCCAAGTGCCAAATTATTAAAAAAAAAATTCAAAATAAAAAGGAAGGGGGGGAAGCTGGTAAAAGCAGTGTGTAACAATAAGTGGAATTAAAATCAAGGCTTCAGTGTAGCAACAATTGATTTGCTTCAAGTTATATCTAGTGCTCCTAATGAGAAATTGGAAGTCCAAACAAATATAACTAAGAATTTATCAACTACGGGGCCCGGAGCGAAATCCTAAGAAAGACCCTCTAAATTATGATAATGTTTTTCATAAATTTTATACGAGTATTAAAAAGTTCACCTAAATTATGGATTACATAATAATTACTTAAAAAATCTTGTCCTTTTGGCTTTATTTATTTTATTTTTTTAAGGAAATTCATCAATAATCAAACCCTCACAAGCTATATTATCTAATACCTTATTTTTTTTATTTAAAAAAAAGACAAAATTTTAAGGATAAATTGTCAAAAACCACCTTTTATAACAACTTTTTTTTGTGAAAAAACACCTTATAAAAATTTTCTTGTAAAAACACACCTAAAACCTTTTTTTTTAGCGAAATAACACCTTAACCCGGTTTTATGGCTTTGACCTTGTTTTCCCCTTACGTGTGGGTCACGTGCTCAACCCCTCCCTCCTCAAAACCACCAAAACCGCAGCCTAACCAACCCCAACCACCGACATCACCACTTAGCCGCCATTAGAATCACCTCTCAACCGCCGACACCACCACCCATCAACATAGTCGTCATCATCACCTACCTAAATCACTCTAAAGCAACCGAATAAATCCATTTTCTTTCTTTTTTTACCCTTTTGCTCTTCCAATTAGACTTTCTCACTCCTCTATTCTTCCTAGCAACCCTTGAATTTTTTCAATTGAAGGGAAAAACTCCATTGTTTGCTCGAATTGCTGCAAAGAACAACCTCAAATAATCTAATTTTGAGGTTGGTAAGTTGTTAATGATAATAAAATTAATTCTTTGTTGTTAATATTGTTGATTTTTTATTTACCTTAGATCCAGGGTTTCCAATTGGGGGAAAAAGAAGAGGGGGAGGGAACTACTACCTACCCTCTTCTCTCCTCTCTATTTGTATTTGGGGGAGGGTATACTTTTCCGGGTGAATTTGGATAGTTTAGGGTGGGACGTGGGTGGTTGTGGAGGTGGGTGGGAATATTTGCATGTGGGTTTAAAGTGATTTGGGTGGGCGGTGATGGCAGCTAGGTTGATGGGTGGTGATGTCGGTGGCTGAGAGGTGGTTCTAGTGGTGGATAGGTGGTGGTGTCGGCGGTTGGGCTGGCTATGCTATAGTATTGGTGGTTTTGTGGAGGGAGGGGTTAAGCACGTGACCCTCACGTGGGGGTCAACGCCGGAAAACAGGGTCAATGCCATGAAACCGGTTTAAGGTGTTATCTTGCAAAAAAAATCTGATTTTAGGTGTGCTTTTACAAGAAATTTTTTATAAGGTGTTTTTTTCACAAAAGAGTGTTATAAAAGGTGTTATCTTTGATTCATTTTTAAATTAAGAAGAAGTTACACTTTTGATTAGTACTATAGATCTACATACAATTTATTAATATATGACCATTTTTTAAAGATAATAATATATTAAATAATATGCGGGCCCTACAGGATGGGGGCTGCCCCTGAGCAATCACTCAATGAGCTCCCCCTAATAGTCGACCCTGATCAACTAGGGAGATTATGAGAAGATCACACTAGGAGTAAGAAGTACAAGGGAACTTGGTACAAATCTGGGGTGCCCTTTGGATATATATGGGAGATCATTAGCGAAGCTCGCGGAAATACAAGAAAGAATTATAGCAAAGATCACCTCTTGGAAGTTTGCTAACTTGTCGATGGCTGGGAAATTGATTCTGATCAATGGGATCCTAATTGCAGCCATTCAACACATCTTTTCGGTGCACTGGTGTCCTCGTGGGAGTGAGAAGAATATAATGTCAGTAATACTGAGATTCCTATGGTCGAATAAGAGCCAAGGGAAACCTATGTATTGGGTAAACAAAGAGGTCTTATGTGAACACAAGAGTGTAGGGGGCCTGGGGATGAAGAACATAACGCAAGTGAATAGAGCTCTCTTGATGAGAGAAAGCTAGAAGCTTTACACTCACCCTGAACTGCTTGCGAGATAATTTTTTTCTAAAAAGTATGGTGACAACCCAATTAGCCTGGGATATAGGGGAAGGGTGCCTACTCATGGATCTTGAGCAGCACGAAGTTTGGTAAAAGCTACATTGGAGATGAAGTCTGGACTTGGACAAATCATTGGGGATGGAGCCTCGACTGACATAACACAAGATGCTTGGGTTCGGGGACAGAGGCTACAACCAAAGCCAAACTTCTATGAGATGGGTATTAACAAAGTCTCGGACCTAAGGACTAATGGAAGGTGCTGGAATGCATCACTTATTTGGAACACATTTGAGCAAGAGGATGCATGAAATATCCTTTCCATATGCATCCCTGAACAAGGTGAGGATCGATTCCAGTGGATACCCGAGGAGAGTGGAGAATACAGGTTCAAGTCTGGATATTGGAGGCATGACAAAGAGCTATGATCAGGAGAGGCTAATAACGGTTGGGAGGAATTGTGGAAAATTAGAAGTTGGCCAAAGTGCATCATCCTGGCTTGGAAGATCATGCGTAATAGGGTGGCGACTAGAGATAATTTGAGAAAGAGGGGTCTGGTAGTCCAGCGGCATTGCGCTCTATGTGGTGTAGAAAAGGAAACGGCATGTCATCTGTTTAGAGACTCTTCCATTACACAAAGAATCTGGAGGGCAAGTGATTTGGGATTGAATACTTTGGCAAATCAAGGTGTCTCCTTGACTAAGTGGATTCAAGACCTACTCCAATATGCTAGGAAACGAGATGGAAAGGAGGAAATGATACAACAATATTTTCTAGCAGTTTTGTGGGCAATTTGAACCCATAGAAATGATGTTATTTTTAATAATTTGAGTGTCAGTCCATTGGCTATTATGGATCTGGTGCAGGTACACATTAAGAGATGGTTATGTGCAAAGAGAATCAGAGATAAGGAGTGGAAATTGCAGAAGAAAAGCAGCAACAATAGCTATAGGGTGCCTAAAGTGTTCCTTTTAGGGAAGGTCAGAACGCAACACACTCGATCAATTCTAGTGGATGCAGCTTGGAAGAAGAATAGAGGAAAGGATAAATCAGGGTGGGTAGCTACTGATTTGGGTATTTTTATACCCGGCCAAGTGGCCTAATCGGAGCCCGCCACGTATCGCTGGAAGAAGCGCCACCTCAGACCTTCAAGATGGTGACACGTGGTAGGCAGATATCCCCTTGATTTGGGATGTTTGAAGATCCAAAATGGACCATTAGGAGGGAGACACGTGTCACCCTAAGAGACGCCCAAATGGCCTTTTAGGATTAGTGACACGTGTCACTCAGATATCACCTCTGAAATGGCGACTTTCAAGGGCCCAAACCTTGAGGCGCTGTTTTGCGACGTGCCCTAATCCCTAGGTCACCAGACCCTAGGGAGGGAACACTTTCCTAAAAGACCCTATAAATAGGGACAACTCCCTTATTTGAGGACAGAATATGGAACACAAGACAACACGTCACATCGTTATTATAGAGCTGTCGTTCTCAGGAAACAGACAACACCTTACCCGAGCTTGGAATCCGAGCAGATAACTTTATTTCCGCACGTTTTACTCCAAATACTTTACTAACTTAATCTTCGGAGGCGGACCACCAACCATCCGGCGATCCGTTTGCTTTGCAGGTACAGGTGCCCCTTGCTGGATCCAGTCTTAGTGTTGTAACTCTCCCGAGGGACAAAAACCCCGAAACATTTGGCGCCGTCTGTGGGGAGAGTACCTCTAAGATGGCTTCACAAGAACCTGTACCAAATCCTGAGACCAATCGGCCTCCGAAAGAAATAGTGGTCCAGACGGACCATGACTCAGGGGAAGACGCTGATGTCGAAACGTATGTGGATCCTGACAGGTCCCTCATCTCTAGACGCATCCGCAATAAAGAAAAGCGAAAGCGCCACCATGATCAGGCGGGTCCAAGCAAAACTGTTGGTCAGCCAAAGAAGCCCTCAGGGCGACCGGGTGATCCTTCCCAAGCGGCATGATCAACCCCCGTCACCCGAGACGAACTCATGAAACTCCTAAGCAGTCTCAGGGGTGAAATCAAACAACTTTCCACTAAGAGGTCGCCTACTCCTAGAAAGGAGCAGTCGGCCAAGAAGCCAGCCCAGCCTGGTAAAAAAAAGTCAGTCAGGGACCACCAGCCGACTCCTCATCCTGCCCCCAAGGAGAAGGCTCGACCCCAATTCGACCTCACTAGACTCCGTTTCCCATAAACGGGTACAAGAAAAGCCATTCGGCACATACAGCCGGATGGTAGCAAGAAAACATTCTCTGATGCTCGACATTACATTGAGCGGAAGAGAACCCAGCTATCAGAGTCGGCTTCTACGTCGACCTACCATGATAGCTTTCGGAATACCTCTGCAAGGTATTCCCAATCTGTACATGAGAACCCAGCAAGAAGCCCTCGGGTTCAGTCTGGCCCTCATATAATACGGTCGGCCCAGTACATGGCACCGCCATTGTACCAGTCGCCTGCTTTACCTTACATGCAACCTGCCCTCTTTGGAGGCCAGGCGGCATACAACTATCAGCCGATGGATTGGCAGCTTAGGCTGCAACACCTTGGAGATCAACCCTCTCCTTTCTTCAGGGAATAACCGAAGCCGAACATCCGGCCAAGGTTAAAAATGTTTTGGTTGGAACCTATGATGGGACCTCCAACCCGAAAAATCACCTGCTAGCATACACCCACCTCATGTATTTACAAGGGTTGGATGATGCCGCATGGTGTCACTGTTTTCCAGCCACCCTGAAGGGCATAGCCCAACAGTGGTTTGGCAATCTTCCGGCTGGTTACATTAATAGCTTCAAGACGCTTACGTTCTTGTTTGCTTCAAACTTCTCTATGAACATCCCTGCCAAAAAGACAAGCCTCAATTTGGGCAATGTGCAACAGGGAGATAGAGAAGGCATGTGTTCCTATGTTAGGAAGTTCAATCTGGTGCGAATCTAGATTTATGGGCTGTCTGATGAGGTCACCTTCACAGACTTCTTTAAGGTTCTGAAGGACGGGTCTACTTTTAAGTACGAACTCGTCCGCAAACAAATTTTCACTCTACAGGGAGCATTACGAGAGGTGGAAGCCTATATACAAGCGACCGAACTCTGCTCCTCCAACAAGCAGTCGAACACTAAGAAGTCCGACCGACATAAAGAGAATCGGCTTGCTCAGCCGGCTTCTAAGCCAGAAGAGAGCAAAAAGAAAAAAAAAAATCTGGGTCGTTGATAACTCTGATCAACCGGCCCAGAAGAAGAAAAAATAGTGGAAACCGTACGTTCCCAGGTACAAGTTCCACAAGGACTGCTGCTTCATCCTCTTGGAAATCAAGGATCGACTGACTCTTAAGAAGCCGACCCCTATGAAAGGTTCCGCTGAAAATCGGAACAAAAGCAAATACTGCCATTTCCATGAGGATGTCGGCCATGACACGAACGGCTGCTTTAATCTCAAGAGAGAGCTTGACCGTCTGGCCGACAAGGGACAACAGAAGTCCTATGTGAATTCCAAAGTGACTTTCAAGGCAAATTTGAGGCAAAGTCCGTCGGCCGCATGATGACCCTGTGGTCATTGAATGCAAAATGGCCAACCAACTGGTTGGTCGAATTCTGATTGACACAGGCAGCTCCTCTGACCTCATCAGCCTTAAATGCTTATCCAATCTCAAATACAAACCGGATAGCATGATGGAGGTCTCTCACACCCTTGTTGGGTTTGGGGGAGGACTTGTGCACCTAGCCGGACGAATTGACTTGCCCGTCCGCCTAGAGAATAAGGGAGACGGTCGGCACATGACCATTCGTTTCCTAGTGTTTGAAAAGCTCACAACTTACAACCTCGTCTTTGGCCGACCCACTCTGAACGAGTGCAAGGCCGTCATCATTCCTGCTCTCATGCTGCTCAAGTATGAGAAGGATGATGGAACAGTCGGTTCCCTCAATGGGGACCAGAAGACGGCTTGAGAGTGTTATCTCTCGGACGTCAAGCCCGCGGCCGCAGCAGCCGGCAGGGACAAACAGACAATCGACCTTGATGATGTCAAGGAAGAACAGTCGGCCCCACCAGCTAGTAAGAAAAGAAAGACTGATCAGCTGGTGGTGGTCAAAAAAGAAAAGCAATAGCAATCACTGACCAGGGAACGGTCAGATGATCTTCGTCCCCAGCCTGCTGGCGAACACATTGATATCCCTCTGGACGACAGTTTCCCAGAGCGAACGGTTAAGGTGGGGACGGTTGTATTTGCTAAGCTGGGTGAGAGCCTGCACCAGCTGCTGAGAGAATTCAAATACATCTTTGCCTTTGAAGTGGAAGAGATGCCAGGCATCAGCCTGGATCTCGCTGTCCACAAACTCGCCGTGGATCCCAAAAAGAAGACATTCGGCAAAAGAAAAGAAACTACAGCGAGGAAAGAAGTCAGGCGGCAGCCGCCGAAGTAAAAAAGCTGCTGGACACCAAGTTCATTCGGCCATGCAATTTCCCTAAGTGGGTAGCTAACGTTGTGTTAGTAAAGAAGCCGAATGGAACTTGGTGCATGTGTGTTGACTACACAGACCTCAACAAGGCATGTCCAAAGGATAGCTATCCACTGCCTAAGATCGATAGTCTGGTCAATTCAACAGCTGGGCATGCTCTGATGAGTTTTATGGACGCCTATTCAGGTTTCCACCAGATCTCTTTGTGGAAAAAAGATCAAGAAAAGACGGCATTCGTCACTGATCGGGGGTTGTTCAGTTATACGGTGATGCCGTTTGGTTAAAAGAATGCGCCTGCTACTTTCCAACGAATGATTAATACGGTCTTCATTAATCAAATCAGAAGAAATGTAGAGGCGTACATTGACGACATGATAGTCAAATCCAAACAACAGGCAGATCATCTTGCTGATCTCCGAGAAACATTCGTCACACTCAGATGGCACAAGGTCATGCTGAACCCAAAAAAATGTGTCTTTGGTGTTGAGTCTAGGAAGTTTCTCAGATTTTTTATTGACCAAAGGGGAATAGAGGCCAACCTTGAAAAAATACAGGCAGTAATCGACATGCAGTCGCCCCGTACTTTGAAGGAATTGCAAAAGTTAACAGGTTGTCTGGCGGCCTTGGGGAGATTCCTCAGTCGGTCAGGTGACAAGTGTCTCTACTTCTTCCAGGCAATAAAAAAGAAGACCAACTTTGAATGGGGGGATGATGCAGAGGCGGCCTTTCAAAAGCTAAAAACTCATCTACACTCTTTGCCAAGTCTTGTTAGCCCTTTGCCCAAAGAGAAGCTGATGGACTTAATGATTTTGATGATGACATAACCTCACTTACTTACAAACTAATAAGTGCTTGATTGTTTAAGTGTGTACTCAGTTACAAAGACTAGGAGAATAAAGTGTCTTGTAAAAATACCATGAGGAACAAGAAGGCCAGAAGCAGAGCTATCCATATAGAAGAGTTCCCTCACAGGAACTAGCGCTTCAGAAATGAAGACTAGAGAAGAGAAGTTCCTCCCAAGGAACAGAAGCCTCGGAGTAGAAGCTTCATCAGAGAACATGAAGACTAAAATATATTTTATATTCTAGGATTTATGTAAGTATAAGAGATTAATTGGCACTCGAAAAATCTGTGTGGAATTGGTCTAAAAGATAAAATATGTGCATGCTAGTTTTTAGGAAAATTGTTGCTTTCTAAAACATTTATCTTTTTGAAAGGAATTTTTATTTTATTCTGAATTTAGAAAATATCTTATGCAAAAATATTTTATTTTATTTTCTTATTTTTGAAAATATCTTTTGGAAAAATAAAATCACCATGTTTTCCAAAACTTGCGGCCTACTCTCCCATGTTCTTCTTCAGTCATGGTTTTGCACATTGAGGAGTTCATAGTTCCTTAATTCAAGGGATATGATCTTCTTAGTGGGTATGAGTAGTGGCATGATGGATTTGCTGCACAAAGAGGTTTTTCCAATATGTTTATTGCTCTATAAATAGTCTTTGAAATCTGATGGAAAAACTCACCCTTTCTCACTTAAGTTTTCAAGCTTCAAATCGAGTCAAGTGTCAATTCCACATAAGTTCATTAGAGTGTTCTTAATGTTCTTATATTAGAGTTTGTTTACTTTTCGAGTTGTAATTTGGGGAATGGGGAAGTTCGAGTGAACGTTTGTGTATGAGAAAGAGAAGTTAGAAAGAGAAGAGAAAGAGAAAAGAAAGAGAACAGAGAACAGAGAAGTGAGAAGAGAGAAAGAGAAGAGAAGAGTAACAAGTTGGGTGACTTGTTCCTCAGGGTCTCAAGTTCGTAGAGGAACTTGAGTTTGAGTCGTTAGCTTGTAATAGGATCATTTGCCCTATTATAGTGAAGATTCTTTTCCCAAAATCCCAAGTGGTCGTGGTTTTTCTCCTTGTTAGGGCCAAGGAGTTTTCCACGTAAAATCTCTCTTGCATTCTTTAGTTCCTTTAGTTAATCTTTCAGTTCCTTTAGCTAACTTAATTTGAATTCCGCAAAAAAGTTTGGCTAAATTCTCATACTACAATTCAACCCCCCCTTCTTGTAGTATTCTTTAAAACAACAATTTGTATCAGAGCCTTACTTCTAGGAAAATCAGGAAACCGTGAAGAAGAAAGGTCTTGGAGAAAATGAATACTCATGAAAAGCTTGAGGAAGGATACTCAACTCAGAGGCTTCCTATGTTCAACGGCAAGTTCTATACTTACTGGAAGAACCGCATGGAGATCTTAATCAAGGCAGAGAACTACCAAGTCTGGAGGGTCATCGAGGTTGGTGATTTCGAAGTCACCAAAACAAATGCTCAGAACGAGGTAATCCCTAAGC
Source organism: Chenopodium quinoa (assembly GCF_001683475.1). Taxonomy (NCBI): domain Eukaryota; kingdom Viridiplantae; phylum Streptophyta; class Magnoliopsida; order Caryophyllales; family Amaranthaceae; genus Chenopodium; species Chenopodium quinoa. Next base: position 1,339,275 of record NW_018744616.1, on the reverse strand, counting down.
CTATGTCTGAATATGAAAAAGAGGACTTTGATAAAATGGAAATAAATGCTATGGCTGTGAAATTGCTCCACTATGGACTTGGACCTCACGAACACAATCTTGTTATGGGGTGCAAGAACGCTAAGGAAATCTGGGATTTGCTGCAGATTACTCATGAAGGAACTAATGAGGTTAAACGCTCAAAAATCGATCTACTTATGTCTAAGTATGAAAGATTTGAAATGCAGCCTAAGGAAACCATTCAAGAGATACTAACACGCTTTACTAACATCATAAATGAGCTGGTTTCCCTTGGTAGACAGATTTCTACAGATGAGCAGGTTAGGAAGGTTCTTAGAAGTCTTCCACAAGACGAGAGATGGAGATCTAAGGTGACAGCCCTTCAGGAAACGAAGGACTTTACAAAGTTCAATATTGACAACTAGCAGGTTCTCTCATGACTCATGAGCTACACCTTGGAGTCAACAATGAACCCATGAGGAACAAGGGATTGGCTCTTAAGGCTGGTGAGGAGGAAGACTCAGAAGTGGACGAGGATGAGGCTGCCCTAATTGTGCGAAGATTCAAAAAGATGTTCAAGAAAGGTCAAACCTTAAGGAACTTCGGGAAAAAGACCTCAAATCCAAAGCCTGACTACAGCTGCCACAAGTGTGGATCTCCAGATCACTTTATCAGAGACTGTCCCCTTTGGGAAAATGATAAAGGGAAAGGAAAGGCTAAGGAACAGGGAAGAGAAAAATTCACCAAAGCAAACTATCAAAAGTCAGACATGAGGAAGGCCATGATAGCAGCCTGGGGAGACTTAGAAAGTGAAGAAGAAGATGATGACCAACCTGAATAGGAGACGACCAATCTTTGTTTGATGGCCAAATCAGATGATGAAAAGGCTTACCTTGAGGAACTCCAGAAAGAGGTATTTCTTGATCCTAAACAGCTTAAAACTCTCTCTAAAGATGTTTTGATAGATATGTCTAGAAGAAGAAGAATTCTTTAGAGATACATGTGTGAATTTGAATAAATGTGAAAAAGCTCTTAAGGTTTGCAAAGAACATGGTGCTTGGTTGGAAACAGCCTATGCCAAGTCTCAAAGCAAACTAAGAAGAACTTGATTTTAAATACAAACACATAACTGAGATAGCTGATAGAATTAAGAATGAAAGTATTCTTCTAAATGTTGAACTAACTCAGTATAAGCTCATAAATTTTGATATCAGTTCTAGCAGTTCCTCAAGCGATCAGTTGCTTAAATTCAATGTTGATTTTGAAAATTTGAAAAATGAGCTTTCTACGTTAAAAACCCAAAAGGATCAACTTGAATTGGAACTGAATGCTAGAAAGGATAGAAGTATTGACCCAAAAGTCATACCTAAGTTGATAGCTGAAGCTGAAGGAAAAAGAGGAAAGGTAAGCAAAAGAAATATGTTGAGCTTCCTAGCATGAAGGTATGCACTTTTTGTGGTAAGACTAGACATCTCTATGGACATTGTAGGATAAGAGAAGTAGCTGATAAAAGAAATGTAAAACAAGTGTGGGTCAAGAAAATTGATATTGCATCCACGTCTAAGGAACCCAAGGAAACCTGGGTTCCTGATCCTAATTCTTAGTTTTCTTACAGGTCCTAGTGAGGGGGAACAACTCGTGGTATCTCGACAGCGGTTGTTCAAAGCACATGACAGGTGATAAATCAAAATTCCTCTCACTAGAAGACTACCCTGGAGGAACAGTAACCTTTGGGGATAATAAGAAGGGCGAGATCATTGGAAAAGGAAAAATTGGAAGATCTAAATCTCATTCCATTGATAATGTGTTCCTGGTCGAGGGCTTAATGCACAATTTGCTCAGTATATCACAATACTGTGATAAAGGAAACTATGTAAGTTTTACTTCTGATTCTTGCAACATCATTGACAACAAGCCAGGAAAGGTTGTTCTATAAGGTACAAGAAGAGGGAACACTTATACAGTTGACCTCAACTTAATCCCAAGGAACAACCTTACATGTCTGAGTGTTGTTGAAGATAATCCCCTGCTATGGCATAAACGTTTTGGACATGCTAGCTTTTCACTACTGGACAAGCTGAGGTCAAGGAACTTGGTTGTAGGACTTCCTATTATCAAGTTCATACAGAACAAAGTTTGTGATGCATGTGTGAAAGGCAAGCATGTTCGCTAATCTTTTAAATTGAAGAAAATGGTAAGAACTACAAAGCCTTTGGAATTAATCCATATGGATTTGTGTGGTCCCATGAGAATTCAAAGCAGGAGTGGCAAGAAATATTTTTTGGTTATTGTTGATGATTATTCTAGATTCACTTGGGTTATTTTTCTTGCTAGTAAAGATGAAACTTTTAACAAGTTTGTTGCTTTTGCCAAGAAAATACAGAAAATCAGTGATCACTCTATAGTCCATCTCAGATCAGATCACGGAACTGAATTTGAGAACTCAAGATTCGATGAGTTTTGCAGGGAAAATGGCATGAATCATAACTTCTCAGCTCCAAGGACTCCACAACATAATGGAGTTGTAGAAAGGAAGAATCGAACCCTTGGGGAAATGGCTAGAACGATGCTGATTGCAAGTGGATTACCAAGGAACTTCTGGGCTGAAGCTGTGAATACAGCATGTTACATCCTTAACCGGGTAACAATCAGAAGTATCATCAACAAGACTCCCTAGGAACTATTCAGGGGAAGGAAGCTAAACATATCTTATCTTAGAGCCTTTGGTTGTAAGTGCTTTGTGCATAACAATGGTAAGAAAAACCTAGGGAAATTTGATGAAAGAAGTGAAGAGGCCATATTTCTAGGATATGCCTCTGATAGCAAAGCTTATAGAGTTTACAATAAAAGCTCAATGTGTGTTGAGGAAAGCATTCATATAATCTTTGATGAAGTTAACCAATTTGTGAGTGTGCAGGAACAAGAAGATGATAATGATTTTGAAATTGGATTGATAAGAGACAGGGATGAAGAAGAGACTCAAAAGCAAACCAAGGAAAAGCAGCCTGCTCTAGAAGAGGAACATCAAGAAAATGGAGAGGTTCCTCAACCAGATGAACAGGTGAATGAGGAACAAGCAGAAGAAGCAGAAGGAACAGAACCAGAAGCTCCTCAAATTGGAGTTCCAACAAGGGAATTTCAACCCAGGCCATTCAAGTATCAAGGTTCCCATCCAACTGATCTAATTATCAGTGATATAGTAAAAGGAACTCAAACAAGATCACAAATGAGGAACTACTGCGCATTCCATGTATTTCTATCCATTCTAGAGCCTAGAAATCATCAAGAAGCCTTGGGAGATGTTGATTGGATAGTGTCCATGCAAGAGGAACTCAATGAGTTCGAAAGGAACAAAGTCTGGCACCTTGAGCCAAAGCTTAAGGGAAAGAAAGTTATTGGGCTCAAATGGGTGTTCAGTAACAAGTTGATGAACATGGCACCATAGTAAGGAACAAGGCTAGATTGGTTGTGAAAGGCTACAACCAATAGGAAGGTATTGATTTCAATGAAACCTTTGCTCCTGTAGCTAGATTAGAAGCTATTAGAATCCTAGTAGCTTTTGCTTCTTTTATGGGTTTCAAACTCTATCAAATGGATGTGAAATGTGCTTTTCTTAATGGTTTCTTAAATGAGGAGGTGTTTGTTGAACAACCTCCAGGTTTCGAAAATCCTAAATTTCCAAATCATGTTTTTAAGCTTGATAAAGCTCTTTACGGGCTTAAACAAGCTCCAAGAGCCTGGTATGAAAGGCTTTCAAAGTTCCTACTGAAAAATGATTTCAAAAGAGGAAAAGTAGACAAAACTCTTTTTCTTAAATCTCGAGGAACTGATTTGTTAGTTGTACAGATCTATGTAGATGATATTATATTTGGTGCTACTAACAATGGTTTGTGCAAGTACTTTGCTGAGCTAATGGGTGGTGAATTTGAGATGAGCATGATGGGTGAATTAAATTTCTTCCTTGGACTTCAAATAAAGCAAACAGCTGAAGGAATAATGATTCACCAACAGAAGTATGTCAAGGAACTTCTGAAGAAGTACAACATGGAGAATGCCAAGACAAATCATACACCTATGGGAACAGCAACAAGACTTGATGAGGATCCACAAGGAACAAGTGTGGATCAAACCACTTACAGAGGTATGATTGGTTCATTGCTATATCTAACAACCAGTAGGCCTGACATTTCTTTTAGTGTTGGATTGTGTGCTAGATTTCAGTCTAATCCTAAAGAATCACATCTAACGGCTGTTAAGAGAATTATGAGATACCTCAAAGGAACAGATGACCTGTGTTTGTTCTATCCTAGAAGTGATGACTTTATGCTTAGAGGATTCACAGATGCTGACTATGCAGGTGACCTAGTCAATAGGAAAAGCACCTCAGGTATGGTTCAGTTCCTTGGCTCTTGTCTAGTTTCTTGGGGTTCCAAGAAACAAAATACTGTTGCATTGTCTACTGCAGAGGCTGAGTATGTAGCAGCAGTTGCTTGTTGCTCTCAAGTCCTCTGGATTAAACAACAGTTGCGTGACTTTGGTATTAAATTTAATTGCATTACTATCTACTGTGATAACACTAGTGCAATTTGCATATCTAAAGATCCAGTCCATCATTCAAGAGTTAAGCATATTCATATCAGGCATCATTTCCTTAAGGATAATGTTGAAAAGGGTTTAATTAAATTAGATTTCTGCCAAACTGACAATCAAATTGCAGATATATTGACTAAACCCTTTAATAGAGAAAGGCATGAGAAGATGAGAATGGAACTTGGGATGATTAAGTTATACTGAGAAAAATGCATCAAGTTCCCTCAGGTATGAAGCTCAAACTGACGTGCTTAATCTGTTGTATATTGTGCACAAGTGTTATATGTTTAACTACATAGTTAAGACAGGTTGTGAGCAGGAGTAATATTTACTAAGGGCATGTAAATTTGAAAGTCATAGATAATTGGTTGCATGAGCCTTGTTGATTTGTTCCGTGTATCAAGTTGTATTTGCAAGTGTTCTTTATTGATAAAATTCAAGAGATAAAGTTTTTGTGCTTATCCAATTCTCAAAATTCCAATTTTTTATCTAAACACAAAATTCAGATGAATACATCTAATATTCATCATTATCCTTTGTTCAAAAGTAGCCCAAGTGCAATACTCTCATAAAACACGGTTTGCGTTTCCCTAAGCAATAAATAAGAGTGTCAAATCAACTAAATTCACCTCACCTCCCAAGCGACACCTCACTTCACCAATTTACCTCCACCATAAAAGATGTCAGCCTCACACAAATTTACACCACACAAAAATTACCTTCTCTCTCATCACTCCGACCAAAATTACTCTCTAATGTCTACCTCTCCAAAAACCCAAATTGAAGCCGACTTAAACACAAACCAAATTCCAGACATTACCATGGAAATCCCACCGGAAATTACCCCTATTGAAGACCAAGAGCCTCCAAAAGTGGATTTAACCACCGAATCTCAGTCTTCTCGAAAAAGGAAGTCTGATGACATGCAAGAAGAAGAAGAAAGCACTCCGGAACTAGGGGTCAATTACTGGGACAAGCCAGCAGCCATGAAAAGGCAAGAAAAGATTAGTGATCATTTTGTGACAGGTTTGGCTATTAATCTTCCTTGGTGTAAGTCTGTTAAGTTGTATGAACTGCTTGATTTAATTGAGGCTCAAAATTGGGTGAATTTTTTGAGTGAATGCTTTAATCGGAGTATGTATGTTGATGCTATGAGGGATTTTTGAAAAAGTTTCAAATACTCTAAAGGTGTTATTCGTTGTTGTGTGTATGAAAAAGAAATTGAGTTTGATGCGATGTACTTGGCTGAGTTGTTTGATGTTCCTAATACTGGATATGACTTATATTTTAAAAGTAATGTGATAAGGAACCCTCTTCCTGATGCAAATATTGATGAGATAGTAGAGTTTTTAGGTGGAGACCCGGAGGAAACCTACATAAATCACAATGACCTAACCCCTCTTGACAAAATTATGTTAAAGTTTGTTTTCAATGATATTATCCCTCGCACCCAAAAGAGAGACGGTGCCAACAAGCTTGACTCTGTTCTCATTTACTGCCTAGCCAAAAAAATCCAAATCAACTTTCCCTCTATCATGGTCCAACACCTCTCTCACTGTGTTCCAAAAGGTTAGAAGGTGGGATATGGTAACCTTCTCATCTATATCTTTGAAAGCTTTGGCATTTCCTTTACTGATAAAGAACCTCTGCCCTTCAAAAACACCGAATACATGCAACCTATTTTCCTTGAAAACCATAAGATGAAGGTTGTGGATGGATGTTTTGAAGTTGTGCTGGAGGAAAAGGATAAAAGGCCTAGGGAAGTAGGTGGACTAGCTGAGGGGGAAGAAGAGAGGGCTGCAGGGATAATAGAGGGAGTAGTGCAGGATATTCGGGAGGAGGATGAGGAAAAGGTATTTGAGGAGGTCACAGAAACAGGGGGAAGGAAGAAAAGGAAGAGCTTGAGGTTGATGAAGAAAAAGGATCCCTCTGCACCCATTTGCATTGATATCTTCTTTTGGGAACAATTTTTAATTTGGTCTGTAATATTTTAGGCACTTTTTAAATTTCTTTTGGTAAACTTGCAAATTTGGTACATTGGCCGATGTTTTAAATCGGTTTTGGATGATTATAATCTATGTTTCTTTTGCCTATATGCTTTGTGAATGTTTTCTCTCTATGCATGCTTCTTGTCTTCACACTAAACCACTAGATGGTGCTGTGTTATGGTATACTATACATGTGTGTGTTAGTTTTTGATAATGCCAAAAGGGGGAAAAGGATGCAAACTATCAAGGAAACTTAATCATTCTATGGTCTCTGTTCGAAATCTTCACAAGCTGCCTAATCTCTACAAGCAGGTATAATGTATATACAAGTTTTTTCAAGTTTTTCAGTTTTTCCTTAAGTTATTTATTTATGAATTGTTTTTATTTCCTTAAACATTAGTTTCCATTCTGCATTGTATTTTCTTTCTGCATTTCCCTTCTTTAGGAATAAAATGGATTATCTCTGTTTCCTTGTAAGTAAGTTTGGTTTGTTTGTCATCATCAAAAAGGGGGAATATTGTTGGATTTAATGATTTTGACGATGACACAACCTCACTTACTTACAAACTAATAAGTGCTTGATTGTTTAAGTGTGTACTCAGTTACAAAGACTAGAAGAATAAAGTGTCTTGTAAAAATACCATGAGGAACAAGAAGGCCAGAAGCAGAGCTATCCATATGGAAGAGTTCCCTCACAAGAACTGGCGCTTCAGAAATGAAGACTAGAGAAGAGAAGTTCCTCCCAAGGAACAGAAGCCTCGGAGTAGAAGCTTCATCAGAGAACATGAAGACTAAAATATATTTTATATTCTAGGATTTATGTAAGTATAAGAGATTAATTGGCACTCGAAAAATCTGTGTGGAATTGGTCTAAAAGATAAAATATGTGCATGCTAGTTTTTAGGAAAACTGTTGCTTTCTAAAACATTTATCTTTTTGAAAGGAATTTTTATTTTATTCTGAATTTATAAAATATCTTATGCAAAAATATTTTATTTTATTTTCTTATTTTTGAAAATATCTTTTGGAAAAATAAAATCACCATGTTTTCCAAAACTTGCGGCCTACTCTCCCATGTTCTTCTTCAGTCATGGTTTTGCACATTGAGGAGTTCATGGTTCCTTAATTCAAGGGACATGATCTTCTTAGTGGGTATGAGTAGTGGCATGATGGATTTGCTGCACAAAGAGGTTTTTCCAATATGTTTATTGCTCTATAAATAGTCTTTGAAATCTGATGGAAAAACTCACCCTTTCTCACATAAGTTTTCAAGCTTCAAATCGAGTCAAGTGTCAATTCCACACAAGTTCATTAGAGTGTTCTTAATGTTCTTATATTAGAGTTTGTTTACTTTTCGAGTTGTAATTTGGGGAATGGGGAAGTTCGAGTGAACGTTTGTGTATGAGAAAGAGAAAAGAAAGAGAACAGAGAACAGAGAAGTGAGAAGAGAGAAAGAGAAGAGAAGAGTAACAAGTTGGGTGACTTGTTCATCAGGGTCTCAAGTTCGTAGAGGAACTTGAGTTTGAGTCGTTAGCTTGTAATAGGATCATTTGCCCTATTATAGTGAAGATTCTTTTCCCAAAATCCCAAGTGGTCGTGGTTTTTCTCCTTGTTAGGGCCAAGGAGTTTTCCACGTAAAATCTCTCTTGCATTCTTTAGTTCCTTTAGTTAATCTTTCAGTTCCTTTAGCTAACTTAATTTTAATTCCGCAAAAAGTTTGGCTAAATTCTCATACTATAATTCAACCCCCCCTTCTTGTAGTATTCTTTAAAACAACAGAAGCTCTTCATGTATTTGGCCGTCTCCGATCATGCCCTCAGTGCCGTTCTCTTAGCCGAAAGAGACGGCATCCAGCTCTCGGTGTATTTCATTAGCCATGTTCTTAGGAATGCAGAGTTTCGGTACCCCATGGTTGAAAAATTTGGCCTTGCCCTTTACATGGCCATCAAGAAGCTAAAACCTTACTACTTGGCGCATGCGGTAGTAGTCTATACTGACCAACCGATCAAGCGGCCACTCACTGACGAATGCTTAAATGGGCGATTGAAATGCAAGGATTGGAAATCACTTACGAACCAAGGAAGGCAATTAAGGGGCAAGCATTCGCCGACTTTATTGTTGAAATGACAAGGCCGGTTGCACCGGACAATACTAGCCAGGTTTGGAAAGTGTATGTGGATGGGAGCTCCACTACGAACTGCTATGGTGCAGGGATTATCTATCAATCTCCTGAGGGAGATAAGTATGAATATGCATTAAGGTTCAAGTTTCAGGTCTCTAACAATGAGGCCGAATATGAAGCCCTGCTAGCCGGCATTCGGTAATGCAAGGCGGCAGGGGCAAAGAAAATTGACGCCTGCTCTGATTCCCAACTGGTCGTACTCCAAGTCAATGGAACATACGAGGCCACTCATCCGGCCATGATAAAATATCTGCAGGCGGTCAAAAATGAAGTCGGGACACTTGAGAAGTTTCATCTAAATCAAGTGCCTAGGTCTTCAAACAATCAGGCGGATGCTCTGTCAAAACTGGCATCATCCGCCTCCTGTGAAACACCCCGGTCAGTTTTCTGGGAGGTCATGGAAAAGAGAAGTATATCTAATGAAGACCCCATTGGAATTCTTGACCGAAGCTCAACCTGGATGGACACCATCCGGACCTACCTTGAAGACGGCTCGCTCCCTGATTCACCCCAGGAGGCGGCTGTTCTGAAAAAGAAAGTGGCAAACTTCGAGCTGAGACAAGGAGAACTCTTCAAGACTGGTTTTTTGAAACCTCTCTTGAAGTGTAATACTGATATGTCCATTTTATGTAGTAATTTACCCTCGTCCCTTGGTCATAATTAGTAGTGTTTTTGGCTCTTTCGAGCCACTTTTATTACTAATTTGTGTTTTCTAGTGTTTTCATAGTTTTAGTTTTATTTTACAGGAAATTACACTTTTGGAGCATTTTTCCGGGTTTTATGAATCAACTACGGAAGCTAGAAGGACACGACCAATTTTGAAGCCCAGGATCGGTGAGAGCCGATGATTAAGGGCTCGGTATGAGATACCGAGGCTATTGGATCATTTAATCAAGACCCGATGAGGAAACTTAGATTGGGTCGAGGAATTCGGCCCAATGGAAATCCAAGCCTCGAAGAAGAAGACCGGGCCCGATCGGGAAAGCATACGCCCGATCGGGCAGCTGCGCGTATAAAGACCCTCAAGGTAAAGGCGCACCCGATCGGGTGAGCATAAGCTCGATCGGGCACGGCACATCAGCAGCGGGCAAGGTAAAAAGGTCGTGTTTCTGGAAGGCTTTGTTAGACGAGCACTTAGTTTCTAATTCGGAGTTGTTTAGTTGGTTGTTTAAGTACGGAATTATGTACGTAATTTGAGTTACCTTCTTTCTTAGATTTTCTCTCTCTACTTAGAATATTTCTCTCTCTTAAATTCTCTCTCAACTTTTGTTCTTAATTACTTTATTAATTCCATATTCGTTTGTAACTATTTCTCTTCTCTTAATCTTAGTTGTTTATTTTTATTCCTTTGATTATGTCTTACTTTATTGCTTTCATTAGTTTAGTTTTTATCATGTGTGAGTAGTTTCCTTTCTAGGGTTTATGGGGATCCTTAAATAATATGAACAGGTAATTTATTGTTGTTAATTATCAATGCTAGTTTAGTTTCCTATTGATTGATTTAATGCACTGTGACTAGATTAGGCCTGATCTTTTATGCATGAGTTTGACAATATTGATTCGAGATTCGACAGATGAGAATTGATGTTTAGGTCTAGTTTCAATAGGCAGATTAATTTATAAATGGTTAAGTCGAGATTCGAGAGATGAGATTCAATACCGGTAGATTAATTCTGTGATTGTAATACGTAGCGAAATCCCTTTACGATCTGGTTAATTGATGCATTGATAATTGACTATTAATTATTTTTGATATTGCATGATAATTTCTTATTGAATTGTTTTAACGCTTTACAATTATGGCTTGTAAAAGTATAGCGATATTGAATTGATGAATCGAGCTGATGTTAATTTGATATTAAAGGCTATTTTTAATAGGAACTTAGATCTAGTAAATTGCGAGAGCCTGTTAGATCTATGTTGATTAATAAATTGCGAGAGCCTGTTAATCATGTTATTTATGCAATGTCAATGATTGATTATTATTTTTTACCCTGGAGCATTATTTATTGGTGAACCTATACCCTAGATCCTTTTATATTATTTTTTGTTTATTCTTAATCTCCGTAGTTTAGTTTATTATTCAAATGTAAATATTGGTTACTTCATAATCTAGATTATATTAGTTAATTAGGAATAAAAAGACTTGTTTCCCTGTGGAGTTCGACCCTACTTCCCTATCTACTTTAGTTAGAGGACTTAGGTAATTATTTTTTATTAGGGGATACGACTTTACCTTGTCAGTTACCCCAGAGAAGGGTAAAGAAGTTCTCGAAGATTTGCATGCGGGTTTTTGCGCCTCCCGTATAGGCGGCAGGTCCTTAGCTGCCAAGGCCAGGCGGCTCTATTTCTAGCCGACTCTGGAGTCGGATTCAATGGAAATGGTCAAAAAATGTGACAAGTGCCAAACGTTTGGCAAGCTTATCCATCGTCCAGCCACATACCTAACGGCCATCCATAGCCCAATACCCTTTGCTAAATGGGGCATGGACATACTTGGGCCTTACACAGCCGCCCCAGGCGACAAGCACTATATATTGGTAGCTGTGGATTACTTTACCAAGTGGGTAGAGGCGAAGGCGGTTGATGTGTCTATTTTATATAGTATTTTACCCCCGTCCCTTGGTCATAATTAGTAGTGTTTTTGGCTCTTTAGAGCCACTTTTATTACTAATTGGTGTTTTCTAGTGTTTTCGTAGAGTTGGTTGACTTTTGCAGGGATTTACACTTTTGGAGTATTTTCCCGAGATATTATATAGCAATTACGAGCACTGGAGAAGCAAGACAAGATTTTATACCCCAGGGCCGGTTAAAGCCATCGAACCGGTGATTAAGGGCTCGGTATAGGTGATACCGGGGCATTTGGACCGAGTACTCAAGACCGGAAGAGGAAACCCAGATTGGCCCGGAGAATTGGAGCCCAATCGTAGTCCAAATAGTGGCCCAAGAGAGACGCCCGACCAAAGAGGCTGGCGCCCGGCCGGGCGTGAGAAGCAAAGGTCGGCGCCCGATGACGCGCCCGGCCGGGTGCGAGATTTATACTGACGAGCAAAAAGGCGCGCCCGATCGGGCGGTGCCTAGCCCGATTGGGCGCGTGTAATTATTAAGAGACGATTAGCGTCGTTTAAGGTTTTTTTAGTTTAGGATTTGTACGGAGTATAAATACTCCTCCGTAATACGATTTTAGGATCTCTCTCTCTCTCTCTCTCTCTCTTTACTCTCTTAATTGTTTTCTCAGATTTCTTTCTCTCAAACCTTTGTTCTTAATCTACTCTTAATTCCAAATTTATTTTGGTAACGATTTCTCTTCTCTTAATCTTAGTTGTTTATTTTATTCCTTTAATCATGTCATGCTTTATTGCTTTGATTAGTTTAGTTTCTATTATGTGTGAGTAGTTTTCTTTCTAGGGTTTATGGGGATCCATAAATAATATGAAGGGGTAATTTATTGTTGTTAATTATCAATGCTAGATTATTTTCCTATTGATTAATTTAATTCTCTGTGACTAAATTAGGCCTGATCTTTGATGCATGAGTTTGACAATATTGATTCGAGATTCGACACATGAGAATTGATGTTTAGGTCTAGTTTCTATTGGCAGGTTAATTTATAAATGGTTAGGTCGAGATTTGAAGGATGAGATTTAATACCGGTAAATTAATTGTGTGATTATAATACGTAGCGAAAGCCCTTTATAATCTTATTAATATATGCATTGATGAATGATTATTATATTCTACCCTGGAATATTATTTATTGGTGAACCTATGCCCTAGATCCTTTTATATATTATTTCCTCCTTATTCTTGATCTTCGTAGTTTAGTTTATTATTCAAATTTATATTTTGGTTACTTCATAATCTAGATTATATTAGTTAATTAGGAATCAAAAGATCCGTTTCTCTATGGATTCGACCCTACTTCCCTATCTACATTACTTAGAGGATTTAGGTATTACTTTTAATTAGGGGATACGACTTTACCTTGTCAGCGGTCAAAAACATCAAGACTAAAGATTTGGCGTCCCACAGGGCATGTCAGGAAGCTGCGTCGCAGCCGAAACACCGCTAGACCGGGTGAGAAACCACCCGATCAAGCGTTAGGCCAAGGGTCCTAGTTATTATACTTGGTAAGAAGGTCGTGCGGGACGTAGATAAACCAGCGCTTTGCAGGAGGCAACCCGTATTTTTGATGCTTTTAGACTAGTTTTTCTTTCCTTTTTTTCTTATGAGAGGATAGATGAGAGAATTTAATGAGTTTTATGAGTGTTTGTACAGGTTTGAAGGAAAAGAGTTAGCCAAATTTTGGAGAAAAGAAGAAAATAAAAATTCGACAATTTAGCCTCGGGCCCGACCGGGCGAAGCTTGCCCGATCGGGCGCGAGAGCAAGGCTTCAAAATCAAGTGATTTCGCCCGACCGGGCGCGAAACTCGTCGTATACGGACTAAATTGTCCACCCGATCAGGCGAATCTCACCCGACCGGACGCGAGAAGAGGCAAAAATTATCTCATCAGATCGCCCGACCGAGCGAATGCCGCCCGACCGAGCGAATGCCGGCCGACTGGAAGAATGTCGCCCGACCTGGCGCGAGAGACCATCAGATTTTGAGCATTAGATCGCCCGACCGGGTGAAGGGCGCCCGATCGGGTGCGAGAGTTGAAGGCAATACGGGGCATCAGATCGCCTGACCGGGCGCAAGAACTAATTGAATCAAAATTTCCAGATCGCCCGACCGGGCGACATACCGCCCGTCCGGGCGCGAGGTCGTCCGCTTCCTTTTCTTCTCTCTTTTATTCTTTCTTCCTTAATTTCTTCTTTCCTCCATTACTTTCTCTCTCTAAAACTCAAATTCTCTCTACCTTCTCTCTAAGATTTCTTCTCCATTTCTCACCCAAATTCAAAACTTTTTACATATTTGTAATCCCCTCTTCATCCTCTACATTCCCATATAAAAAATTTCAGATTTTGTTCAAATAAATTTTCATACCCATTTCTACCATGGCTTCAAAGAGGGCTCGGTCTATTTTCGGTAGGAGCTCCAGTTCGAGGGAGGAATACGACCCGGATTTGCAACTCCCGTACTAGCCGACGATCCGTATTGCTAGCCGAGAGCAAAAGGAGCGGCTAGAACACTTAATCGGGCGTGAGGTAATTCCTTTTCGGTGGTTACACCACCCTACTTTAGAATCATTTGGTTTGTATGATTTTGTAAAACGATTTTTAAATGACATTGGCATGAGAAAATTTGTTGATATGCACTATCCTACATTCCGAGAACTTACTTGTGAATTCTTGTCTTCTTTACAAGTTGTTAGTAGTAGAAATGGGCCGAATTTAATTTTTAGGTTGAACAATAGGAATATTAGTTTAACTTATGTAGAATTTTGTAAATTATTTGAATTAAATTCTAAATTACCTCACCAATGGCATGTGGACTATAAAATGGGTGACATATATCATGCTTTGACTGGTTTGCCTACTCCTGACCCCCAACATGCTAGTACCAAACCTATTCATCACCCTGTCCCAAAATCTGGCAAAGATTTGCGGGTTTGTGTTTTTTAGGTAGGAACGAGCCCCACAATGCCCAAACTAACAAACTAGCTGTCATAGGACACTATGTGTATGGGTTTGGGAAATTGAACATAGGTAGGTTTATTATTCACCATCTGAGTAGGCATGCCACGACCAGCACCACATCAAAAAACCCCATCCGTTTAGGAGGCCTTATCACTCGAATAATAGTGAAAAAGGCCGGTTTTGTAGTGGATGGACCCCACCAACTGACCAACTGTGGACCAGATACCTATATGACTGCTAGGTATTTTGAGGAGTTGGGGTGGGTACGACCGGATAGCGAGCAGACACCCTTCTGGTGTATTAGGACTAGGAGCGAGCAACCTTTGCCCATCTTTCCCCTACCCAGTCCTAACTTGACCGCCTTTCCCCCATGGAAACCATCCTATACATATGATCTTCTAGCTGCCAACGCTAGGGGGCAAGCACCACCACCACCAGTTCCACCACCCCAGCCTCAGCCTCAGCCGAGGTGGCTTTCTCTCCACCTCGCATGTCTCACTCCGTCCCTCATGTTGACTCTGACCCGGTTTGGGACCTTCAGAGTATAGGTCAGGCCTTAGGACGTATCGAGCATTCCCCATACTGACCTTAGAAGGATGGTAGGCTCCATAGACCAGAGGTTAGGGTACCTAGAGAGGAACCAGGGTAGAGCTCTCTACCCTATGTACGATGATTATGCTCGTCGGGGCAACATTCCTGACGACGCTATTCACCCTGACTGGTTTCAGCCTCCACCCCAGGGATACAATAGGGATCCCACTGCCCATGGTATTTATAGTGACTATTCTTCCTTCCACGGGTACGGCCAGGACATTCCTTTCGAGGGACCGGCGGGGGGGAGTTTTCATGCTGATTATTTTGGTGGTATCTCTTCTGGTGCAGGTGGTGCAGGTGGCAGTGGAGGTGCAGGTTTTGGCTCCATGGATGACGATGATCAGGACTAGCTATGCTGGGCTAGTTCCCGAGCCAATGAGGACATTGTCTGATCCTGGCTTGGGGGAGATTTTGAATTTGGTATCTTTCTTTTTCTCTTTTATTTTATTTTTGGTGTGTTTTCTTAGGGTAGATTTATTGCTTTCTAGGT
The DNA here is from genome assembly GCF_001683475.1 of Chenopodium quinoa. Taxonomy (NCBI): domain Eukaryota; kingdom Viridiplantae; phylum Streptophyta; class Magnoliopsida; order Caryophyllales; family Amaranthaceae; genus Chenopodium; species Chenopodium quinoa. The sequence goes on along the minus strand of NW_018744616.1, from coordinate 1,323,850 downwards.
TAGTTTTATTTCTTTCTTATATATGAAATATACAAACAAAAAAAAAATTGAAAAATAAAAAAATCCAAAAATACGTTCCAATGAATTGTAAATCATGCTTCCCTGTGCCCCTTACTTGAGAAAATTGTTTTGATTCTTGGTATTTGATGATAAGCATTGTGGATTAATTGATCATGATTTGATGTTTGATTGCCTTGAAATCTTAACATGCGTCAATTTTGCCCAAATGCTTGTGAATATAGTGCTTGACTAGTTGATTTGATTAGGAATGTGTGTTAGTTCCTGGTATGTCAATGAATTTGAGAATTGGTTTGCAACTATAAGTAATGTTTGTATGATTCATTATTATGCACATTGTGGAGGACGAAGGCATTTGTTATTTTAGGTAGCCTCCAGATGATTGTAGATACATTTGTTCCCTTCTTGCTACCTATGTTGTTGCCTTGACTTTTTGTTGTTTTATTAGCCACATTACAAGCCTATTATGCCCCATTGGTTACTAGTCCCAAGCTTGGCTTGGGGGAGCTATTAGTGAGTGAGGTGAGGAGTTTGTAGTGTGCTTATTATTTGCACAATTTGGGTGGGTTTTTGAGAAGTTGTTTTGTTTTTTATCATGTTTATTTTTGATGATTTTGAGGGTTATATTTTCTTGAAAAAATAAAGCATGATGTTATGAAAAAAAGAGAAGTTCAAGAAAAAAATGTGAAAAAAATAAGTGAACTTCAATAGAAAAAAAAAGAGAAAAAAAAAGGTGTTCAAATGTTCTAGTTGGAGGTTGATCAAAAAAAAAAAAGAGAGCTTCAATGAAAAATTCAAGTTTAGAAATAAAGTTTGTTTATTCACTCCACTTCTTCATTATCATATTCTTATGAGTGAAATTGTAAGTGTTGGGATTGTTTATTATGATTGGAGTATGTTTGGTTTTTGTTGGAGTTGGTTATGTAGGAGATGTTGATCATTATTTATTTTGATCATGGGCTTTATTAGTATTTGCTCCCTTAAGCATAACTTTTCTCTCACTTATTCCCAAATTTATCCTGCCCTTTACCCTAGCCTTACGTTACAAGCTTCAAAGACCTTCCGACCTTTGTGCATAGAATTGTATGAATGTGAAAATGTTGTTTATCAATGCAAGTTATGAGTTGACATATTTCGAGTCGACTATTAGGTTGAGCGTTCATTGTTTTATACACACGAGAGTGTGAGTTGGGAAGGCATTGTTCACATAAAGGGTTGGTTGGTGAGCGATCGGGTACATCTTTTTCTCGCCACACAAATAAGAGTTGAGTGTGTGAGCACTAGTCTTGATTTCTATATGCTCTTGTGGTTTGCTCTATTTGACAATTGTTAGGGGAGATTGGTAGTTAGATGGATTTGATTGGTTGATTTTGAAGCATGTTTATTTTATTTACCTTGGATCGCTTGTGCTTGATTTTTACTTTTGGGGTGAAGCATGTATATTGATTCATTGATGAGATCTTTGCTTAGGGATAAGCTAAGAAAAGGTTTGGCTTGGGGGAGTTTGATGTGTCTATTTTATATAGTATTTTACCCCCGTCCCTTGGTCATAATTAGTAGTGTTTTTGGCTCTTTAGAGCCACTTTTATTACTAATTGGTGTAATCTAGTGTTTTCGTAGAGTTGGTTGACTTTTGCAGGGATTTACACTTTTAGAGTATTTTCCTGAGATATTATATAGCAATTACGAGCACTGGAGAAGCAAGACCAGATTTTATACCCCAGGGCCGGTTAGAGCCATCGAACCGGTGATTAAGGGCTCGGGATAGGTGATACCAGGGCATTTGGACCGAGTATTCAAGACCGAAAGAGGAAACCCAGATTGGCTCGAAGAATTGGAGCCCAATCGTAGTCCAAATAGTGGCCCAAGAGAGACGCCCGACCAAAGAGGCTGGCGCCCGGCCGGGCGGGAGAAGCAAAGGTCGGCGCCCGATGACGCGCCCGGCCGGGCGCGTGTAATTATTAGGAGACGATTAGCGTCGTTTAAGGTTGTTTTAGTTTAGGATTTGTACGGAGTATAAATACTCCTCCGTAATACGATTTTAGGATCTCTCTCTCTCTCTCTCTCTCTTTACTCTCTTAATTGTTTTCTTAGATTTCTTTCTCTTAAACCTTTGTTCTTAATCTACTCTTAATTCCAAATTTATTTTGGTAACGATTTCTCTTCTCTTAATCTTAGTTGTTTATTTTATTCCTTTAATCATGTCTTGCTTTATTGCTTTGATTAGTTTAGTTTCTATTATGTGTGAGTAGTTTTCTTTCATGGGTTTATGGGGATCCATAAATAATATGAAGGGGTAATTTATTGTTGTTAATTATCAATGCTAGATTAATTTCCTATTGATTGATTTAATGCTCTGTGACTAGATTAGGCCTGATATTTTATGCATGAGTTTGACAATATTGATTCGAGATTCGACAGATGAGAATTGATGTTTAGGTCTAGTTTCAATAGGCAGGTTAATTTATAAATGGTTAGGTCGAGATTTGAAGGATGAGATTTAATACCGGTAAATTAATTGTGTGATTATAATACGTAGCGAAAGCCCTTTATAATCTGATTAATATATGCGTTGATGAATGATTATTATATTCTACCCTGGAATATTATTTATTGGTGAACTTATGCCCTAGATCCTTTTATATATTATTTCCTCCTTATTCTTGATCTTCGTAGTTTAGTTTATTATTCAAATTTATTTTTTGGTTACTTCATAATCTAGATTATATTAGTTTATTAGGAATAGAAAGATCCGTTTCTCTGTGGATTCGACCCTACTTCCCTATCTACATTAGTTAGAGGATTTAGGTATTACTTTTGATTAGGGGATACGACTTTACCTTGTCAGCGGTCAAAAACATCAAGACTAAAGATGTCATTTCCTTCATATGGAGGAATATTATCACTCGTTTCGGGGTGCCTATGTCTATGGTTTTTGACAACGGTCCTCAGTTTGAGACGCCTCAGCTCAAGACTTGGTTGGGAGACCAGGGGGTCTCAAGCTTCTTTGCATCAGTCGGCCGGCTCCAAGTAAACGGCTAGGTCGAAGCCTTCAACAAGTTAATCTCAGACGGGATCAAAAAGAAAATAGAGAGAGCTGGTGGCCTTTGGGCGGATGAATTACCACACGTCCTCTAGGCCATCAGAACAACCGCCAAAGGGGCAACTGGAGAAACCCCATTCCTCATGGTGTATGGTGCAGAAGTTGTCCTGCCCATCGAACAATATGAGCCGACTCTTCGAATCATGTTATATAACGAAGAGGCAAACTGGGAGGCCATGCGGCTGGCATTGGAATCACTTCCAGAGCGCAGGGGCAATGCTGCCTTGCGCCATGAGATTTACCGTTTGAGAATGACTCGGGCCTATAACAAAAAAGTACACAAGCGTCCTCTCAAAGTGGGGGACTTTGTGCTACGGAAAATGGAGGCAGTCGGTAGGGCGAATGAGCAGGGAAAGCTAAGCCCAAATTGGAAAGGCCCTTACCGAATCAATGATGAAGTAAGAGACGGCACCTACCGACTGGAAGAACCAAACGGTAGGCGGCTGCCTAGAACTTGGAATGTAAACAACTTTAAAAAGTACTACTTCTAAGAATTTTTGTAAATGTTTCAAAGTTTTGATTAATGAGAATATGTCTTCATTTCCCAAACTTGTCTTTTTGCTAATTTTTGTAAATTATGCTAGCGTCGCCTGTACAAAGTACAGACATCCACCCTATTTTTAAAACGTATGTCCCAACAGCAGACGCCCCATTCCATCCGAAGGAGCCGACTGCACCAAAGCAGTCGACCCTACTAATTTATTTTAAAAGTTAAGTCCAACACTTAACGGCTATTTACCATTTTTAAAGAGGTCAATGGCCGGATATTAATAAAACAATAGAGGCCGACGGCCACAGTCTGCTCCAACATGAGTATGACCGTTTGCTCCAACATGAGTCAGATAACCGACGACGTCCATCCGGGCGAATTCGTCGAGGAGAAGCATCTTCCATTTGGGTGGCACATTGCTCTACTAATACATCAAACGGCCCTACCGAATGCTAAGGAAGCATCCGCAGTTGTTTGAATAAATCGAAAGTGAAATCTAAAAGACCGAAAGTCTTTCAAATTGTTCTAGTACAATTGTAAAGAGGTCACTGTTTCATGATTAGAGGCTATTGAAGCATAAGGCCGGATGCGCCTGTTTTTGCACTGGGGCAAGGCAGGCGGAAAATTCTTTTTCAATCAAAAAGCTAAGTCCAACACTACTAAAATTCGGCTAAATTGAGACCGTTTTTCTACGACCGTCTGAAAAACGGTCGCAAACATATTTTGCGACCGTTTTTTATGCAGTCGCAATATTACGACTGCTTTGACAACGGTCGCAAATTTTTGTTCATTTTGGGATTCATTTTCGTTTTCATTTTTTGGTTAATGTTTGGGTTTGATTTTTGTTATTTTTGTTAATGTTACTACGAATGTTTGATTTTCGTTTCGATTTTTGGGTTGATTTTTGTTAATTTTATTTCGAACTTGATTTTTTTGGTTGATTATGGTTTGATAATTGTTTTATTTTCGATTTTGTGGTTAATTACTTTGAATTTTCTCTGTTTTTTTTATTAATTCGAAATTCCATGTTTTAATTCGAATTTCCATGTTTTATTCATTGGAATTTTGTCTTTTTTTTTCGTTTGAATTTTTGTTTGGATTTTTTGGCTTTTTTGGGTTTGATTTTATCTTTGTTTTGGGTTGATTTTTGCTAGTTTTCGTGGTGGTTGGGGTTTTCATGGTGGCTGGGGTTTCCGTGGTGGCTGGCTGGGGTTTTCGTGGTGATTGGGTGGTGTTTTAAGGTGTGCAGTGTGGTGGGTAAAGGTGGTTAGTTGGGAAGGGACAGTGGGTGGAGTTGGGTGTGAGAAGTGGTGGGGGGCGTGGCTGTGAAGAGCAGGGGTGGTGCGTAATTTCTTTTTTTTTTCAACTTTTAGCGACTGCCAAAAGCGGTCCCTAATTTCCAAAATTGCGACCGTTTATTTTACCGGTCGCAATTATTAATATTTGCGACCGTTTCCCTTGTGGTCGTTGAAAATAACAAAAACGGTCGCAATAAATCTGCGACCGTCAAAAGTCGTAATAATTTTTTTTGCGACCAAGGAAATAACGACCACCCCTTTACGACCGTTGACGGTCGCAATTATGAATTGCGACCGTTTTTGCTATGTTTTGCGACCAATAAAGGCGGTCGCAAAAAACATAATTTTTAGTAGTGCAAAAACTCAGCATTATACGTACACAAGGCTTATGGCCGATTGCGCCTGCTTTGCTTTGTGGCAAACCAGGCGGAATACTTTTTCTTAACAAATGAGCTAAGTTAAAACTTAGCATCTTATTTTAACGAGGCTTATGGCCGAATGAAACCAAAGGATCGACTGATCTGCATGGCCGTCTGTCGCTTGGTTTGGGAAATCACCATAGTTATTGATTGACTTAGAAACCATGCATACTCTTCTAAGTATCAATAATTTCCAAGTCAATCAATCCAATCAACCGAAACCAATCGACATCCGTCCAGGGGCAAGAACATTCGCATACTATACGGGCTAAAATACTTAGCTGAAATTCTATGCATAAAAATAAGCTTTGAAATTTTTTAAAGAATAAACACCAATATAAATAAAACCGGCCAAATGACCGGATGCTTCATAAAAATTAACAGCCGTCAAAATTGACGACTGAAAAGTGTTAACTGGCTAGGCCAGGAGAATTGTTGAATTACTCGACCCCTTGGTCGGTAAAGATACATTTTTTACTCGGCACACAGGACGGAAGATCAAACACATGGCCATTTGGCCGCAGAAAAAAACAGACATAAAGCTTAAAGATCAGGGGAGCTTCTCAGCATCGGCATTTGCCTTGTCCTCCGGCGCATGCTCTTTAGTTTCCTCATCCTCCTCGTGATCATCCTCCTCCTCGTCCCCAGACGACGAGCCACCAGACGAGCTGGACTCCTCAGAGGCACTCTTCGCAGCCGCCTCCTTCTCGGCCGCCTCTTGAGCTTCTCTAAGGAGACGAGCATTGAACTCGTCATTAGCCTTATCAAACTGGACCTTCCAGGTTTGATAATCGGCAGACGGCTGAGCAGCCGCCTAGGCCGCACGCATGATGACCTCATTATCGTCCATCATTTGTTGACCAGGGCTTGTTTCTCCTCCTCTATCAAGGACCTATACTTGGTCAAGAGTAGGTTCTCCTGGTTGGTCAGCCGCCCTCTGAGTCTCTTGACCGTCGTCTCCAGGCTAGCCGCTTTGGACTCCGCCTCCTTGAGGTTGTCCAGCTTCTCGTTAAGGCCCTTGACCTGGTCTTGGAGCTCCTTCACTCGCTGCTTGGTTGCGTCCAAGTTCTGCTGAACTTACAGGTTGGTAGACGTTTGGGAATACAACATATCAAGTGTCAGAATCTCATTTTGAGCAATCTCAAACTGAGCTTTGTCTAGAGTAGAGGCGGCCCGAGCATTCGTTGCCTTTACCTGCCTGGTCTTCTCATTAAGGGGCCCTTTGAGACCACTCACGCGCAGCATAGCCTGCAGGCGTCCAAACCAAGGAAACTTGTCAGTAACCATTCGACAAAAATATGTACATTAATCAAGTTGTAAGAAATTGTACTTCGCAAAGAAGCGCCAGAATGCCATCCAGGTCCAGGGTGCCGACCCCTCTGACGGCCGCCTTGTCCTCAGGATCAAGCGTCCTGAGCATCCGTCTGGCCATCTGGAGGACAGTTGGCCTCGCTGGAGCATCTATCAAACAAATACAGCTAAGTCAAGACTGAATAGAATGGCCTTTATAAAGTGCATGTTCGAATGGTCGGATGGCTTACCTCCTTCTCCCTCGGCAGCTTTGCTGCTGCCTGTTGTGCTGCCAGCAGTGGTGAGTGGTGTCTTGCCACTCTTTGACGCTCGTTGTAGAGCGTCCGGCTTTGATGGAGTCTTGGTGGGGGAGGAGGCGCCTGTCCCTTTCTTAACAGGCTTTGTGGCGACGTATTTCCTCCGGCTCTGGGAAACGTCGCCAGCCGACTGCTTTCGCAGCTTGGGGTCCGGCTGAGACGAGGGGGCAGGCTTTGATGAGACACTCTGAAAAGAATTCTAAGTCTGAGTCTCATAAATAGAATATGTTAACACATTTCATTAAGCTAAATCTCTGCAAGCTCGTTACCTTAGGAGTGCCGCCTGGTGGCTGCTCATCCGCCTGCTTTAGGTTTGAGCGTTAGAAGGCGGCTGAGAGGGTTGGTTTCTTGTGGGCAGGGAGCTTTGCCTTTGCCTTATCTTCAACAAGAAACCAAGAGTTAGCAAAGAAACAAATAATAAAAAACAAGCAAAGGTAATAATATCATGCGGCCAACTACCTCTCGGCATCTCAATACTAAGCCCGCAGGCGGCCAAGTACGTCCCATCCGAGAGCCACTCGAATCGGGGAATATAGCTCTGGGGGGTGACCTCCTTAACCCCTGTCTCTTTGTTTGTTCGGACGACCACAGTAAAGAGGCCCCGGTCAAAGATCTCCTCTTGGGCCCGCCTGGGAACAGGCGGAAGAGCCTTAATCCCAGCCAAGAGGCAAGGATACTGAGTCCAGCGGTTGTACCGCCTGTTCCTTTGGGCGTTTGGGGAAGAGACTATGTAAAACTTGGTTCGCCAGTCCTTCCACCTGTTCTCTTTCCCCAGCGTCATCATGTACCGGGGATGGCTGGTCAAAGTAAACCAGCCGATCCCACTTGGATTGGGCATTCTGCTCAGATAGTGCATGTGAGCAAACGCCTCGAAGCTGGGATCCACCTCCATAATTTCGCAGGCGGCAACGTAGCCCAAGATATTTACCCAAGAGTTAGGGGCTAGTTGCCAGATACCCAGTTGGTATCCATCCAAGATCCTCTCCACAACCGGATGGAGAGGAAAGCAAAGTCTTGCCTGGATGGCTGCCTCATAGCAGCCAAAGCACTAGTCACCATAAACAGCCATCTCAAGCCAGGTGACCGTGTCTACAGCATCCGGCATGGACAGAAGAAAGCCATGTCCCATGACATGGGCAGAAAGAAATTTGGGAAGATCATCCGTCATGATCTTCCGCCTGCCTTTTGGAACGTGCAGATAGTAGGGCGCACGTTCATGCCACCTGGAAGCAGACGGTTTCGCCCAGCCCTCTCCCTTCTCAATGGAGAGGGACTCTCTGGAAGCTTTTAGGTTTAACTGCGCCTCCTCTAAGTCAAGGGGAACGCAGTTGGAAGATGATGACGCAGCATCAGAATTCTCTTTGGAGCTAAGGGACTGCCGGTTGTTGCCTGTAGTGTCCTCCCCCAGCTCATCATCCGGCACCGATCCACTTGGCCCAGGGTTCTCAAATTCCTCGTCGCACTCCTCCAAAAATGAGTCATTTGGAGTGCTGACGGTGCTAGGCGGGTCCTCACGGACCTCAGAAACAGGCACCCTAATGGAGCCATCAGAATTGGCAGCTTGTCCGAATGGTAAAAGGAACCATCCGCTCTATATCTCCTTGTTGTTTGCTTTGTTCTGGCCATCGTGTCCTGTAGAGGCACATACACTGTCGGATTTGGAGATGTACTTAAAGCAAAGTTCTCAAACGAGCATTCGGCACTCCTAGTTCTAGATTCAGTCGTCCCCGGTGACCGGCTGATCGCTAACCTAGGCCGTGCCGGGTGAGTTTGGGAAACCATTTCGATAAAGAAAAATGCAAAATAATAAGTAAAAAGAGATCAGGCAGTTACCTTAGGAGAAGGTAACGAAAGTCATCGGTCTTGGGCGCTTGTTGAAGCAGGCGAACTAAGGGGGTCGGCTGCTGGATGCTCTGGAAGGTCAAAGTCCTTGAAAGTCAGAAGATTCAAGATTCCTTTGAATATTCACGTAAATGTGAATCCAAGAGGAAGTCAAACCTTTCTATTTATAGGGGGGTGAAAACCTTGGGGTACGGTTAAAACCCTAAATTCTCCCAACAGTAAAAAGTAATGACTCGGCCAATCAGAGGCCAATACTTGTCACAAGCGTCATGTGCGATGCACGTGACCCCTGTGAGGGGCAAATGATTTGGGTATTTTTATACCCGACCAAGTGGCCCAATCAGAGCCCGCCACGTGTCGTTGGAAGAAGCGCCACCTCGGACCTTCAAGATGGTGACACGTGGTAGGCAGATATCCCCTTGATTTGGGATGTTTGATGATCCAATATGGACCATTAGGAGGGCGACACGTGTCACCCTAAGAGACGCGTAAATGGCCTTTTAGGATCAGTGACACGTGTCACTCAGATATCACCTCTGAAATGGCGGCTTTCAAGGGCCCAAACCTTGAGGCGCCGTTTTGCGGCGTGCCCTAATCCCTAGGTCACCAGACCCTAGGGAGGGCACAATTTCCCAAAAGACCCTATAAATATGGACAACTCCCTCATTTGAGGACAGAATACGGAACATGAGACAATACGTCACATCCACATTTATTACAGAGTTGTCGTTCTCAGGAGACAGACAACACCTTACCCGAGCTTGGAATCCGAGCAGATAACTTTATTTTCGCACGTTTTACTCCGAATACTTTACTAACTTAATCTTCGGAGGCGGACCACCGACCATCCGGCGGTCCGTTTGCTTTGCAGGTACATGCGCCTCTTGTTGGATCTAGTCTTAGTGTTGTAACTCTCCCGAGGGACAAAAAACCCCGAAACAACTACTGTGGCTTGGATTGAAGACAATACAAGAGGACAAAGCATGGTGACCGCTAGGAAATTCTTTGCTACGAGCCCTAGGCAAGCTGAAGCATATGCAGTCTGGTGGGCGATAAAAGAGCAAGAGGCAAAGTGTAGGAATGTGATCATTAAAACTGACTGCGAGACTGTAGTAAAGGCTCTTCACAACCCAACTCAAGCTCCGGTGGACATCCAAAATATAGCACAAGACATTCTATGCATGTGTAGGAACTTCGACCTTGTGGTGTGCATCAAAGTTCAAAGAGATATGGTCCGAGCAGCTCATCTGCTGGCTACTGCAGAACGAAAAGCTTAGGGCCAATATTATCTACCTTGTGTTTTCTGTTATCTTTGTCAAAAAAAAAAAAAAAAAAAGAGAAGATCACACATTGATATTTTGCTTTCATTGTATAAATAATATGTGGATCATGTTTTGTACTTTGCATTAGTGCATCCTACTTGTTTAATATTCAATTTTTAAATTGTTTAAATTAAAAAATATAAAAGAGAAACCGAGGAATCCATGGCGTTATAAGGGAATAAAAATGAAAGGGAATCAGATTATTATAAGGATATCAATCTATCATTCATTTATGTAGGTAATATTCCTTATCTTAATTCAATGTAGCTAAGATAATTTTGGAAATCGCACAATCATAATAATTTATTATTCTAGTGTTAGATTTAGTTTATATTACCCATAAGGGTAATTCATTCTGTTTCATTAGGTTATACCATGGCGGAAATAATATTGTATGAGAAAATGACACGTGTAAATCTTTGAAGGAAAATAATACTAACAACTAGATTATCTTGTGCTATGCACGATTTACTAAATTGATAAAAAGAAGAATCAAAACAGAATGTAGAGGACGCTATACAAATACTGTAGACGGTGTTTTGACAATGGAGGAAGAAAGAAGGGGCATTGAAAATTTTATTTGGGAAGGTGAAAACTTGTATAATACTCTTTAATTCCTTAATAAGGAGTAATTATTTTTAAAAGCTAAATAGTCACTCAAACAATTAGTCAATTTTCAAGGAAAAAAAAATTGAGTTAAGAAAATGATGTCAACAATTGATTTAAGCGGGAAAATTTATGTGAGAGTTTGACATGTGTATAATATTGGAGATTGATAATGTCAGCAGTTGTTAGTTATAGATTACAGATAGATTATAGATTTTAGTTTAGTTTTTTTGTACTTTTCTATTACTAAATGCCATAAATAATTTAATTATGAATGATCATAAAGCCATTAATAAAAAACATGACAAGCATACAATATTTAAATGATGGTTATGTTTCAAAAAAAAAAAAATGATAAAATTTGAATTTTTAATATACTGGGTTTGCTCTTTTGCTGTGCTCCAACTCATAGCTAGCTAATTAACTCAAAAAAATTTAAAACTTATAATATTTAAAACTTATAATCAATAAATATAAACATTAACAATAATTAAAAAAAATTTCAAATCATTGAAACTTTTACAAGCAAAGACCACACAACGTTTTTGTTTGGACTCATTCGAGTGACAGAATCATAAACCCCTAATTTTCGATTTTTCTTTCAATTTGATTATCAAATTCGGTGAATTTCCTGAACAGTTTCTCTTCATACTTATCCAAAAATTATTTGTAATTTTTGCTAATTTAGGTTCAGTTTAGGGTTTATACCGATTTTTGATTGGGAATTTTAAATTTGATTTATCTTAAGATTGCTGAAAATATGTCCAGCAAAAGGGAAGAGGAAAGGAATGAGAAGATCATTAGAGGTCTCATGAAGCTTCCACCTAATAGACGTTGCATCAATTGCAATAGTTTGGTAATTATTTCTTCTTGATTGTCATTTTCCCTTTTATAAACTTTATAATATACGCTTCTAATATTTTAAATTAATTTTATTCTATGATTTGTTTGAACTAAAATTAGTTGTGTTTGTTGTATTTGATGTAGTTGGTCGATTCCATTTTTTTTTTTTTGGCTATGTAGTTGCAAAAATTATGGTTTTTTTGGGTAATAATGATGCTGAAATTATATGGTAGTTTTACTAATGTTGATGAGTAAGAGCCTTTGATATAGTTTGAAGTATAAATTTATGACTTTTGTAAAGGTTGTTTATGATGGGATTTTGGGTCCAGGAAAATGGTTGTATTTCATTTTGAATCGAAGTTAATGTCTGAACTGTTTGTAGCTATCAAGTACCTTACTCACCTAACGAAAATGAAAGTGGTAAAAGAAAGCACTATTTGTCTTGTAAGGAATGCCTTTTGGTTGAAGAAAATGCGTGATAAGTAACCAAAAATGGGTAGAATTTTTTGTGAATATTACTTGCTGTATTAGACCAAGAAAGTCTCATTAGTTACAAGTTATTTAGGGCTTAGTTGGCGATGAGAAAAGGAAAATCTGAAATAGGATACTTCTTGTCTCCATTTGAGCATATGTTTGTCCAAGCAATAATTCTTGATAATGGAAAAATTTCCTTGAGTATTGACCTTTAGGAAAACACAAGATCATAGTTGGCAAATTAGATATGCTAAAACAAGCAATCATTGAAGACAATTGGAAAATTAGATATGCTAAAACAAGCAATCATTGAAGACAATTGGATTATTTGATTATACGAAGTCAGCAGATATGCTCAAATGGTCAAACCTATGTCCAACATAAAATTTTTGAGGCCTTTCTTTAAATGGGTCATTAACTACTTGGCTAGTATAAGAATTTTTGTATTGATGACTAAAAAATGATTTAAGGCTAAGTGGAATTAGAACTTGGGTGTTCTCAGCAAAGTTAAAGAATTGTAGTGGAAACTATATGATGATGAACTTCTAAAGAGAGAAAGACTTCAAGGGCTGAACTTATCTTTTTTGAACATATTATTGTAGATTTGTAGTTGTGATTCTTGTGAATTGAACTTGGGTAACCTTCATTGGCCATGAACTTATCTTATCTGAACTTATTAGCCCTGAAATTATCTAATTTGAACTTATGAGCCCTTAAACAAGGGAGAATTAGTCGGGGAGAATAAAGCTTTAAAGGAGCTAGCTATTCTCAAGCATAATTAACACATCTGGAATAACACTTCAAGATTGGAAATCCAACAAAAATTCAAGATTAAGACAGCAATATAGGATTCTTTGGTATGTTTGAATAAGAGTAGAGCAACAGACACCTTATGGTATGATGAGAAGAGGAAAATATATCATGAAAAAAATTCACAAGTCAGCATAGCTTACACAGCTATAATTGCAGACTATTGCAAATTCAGCCCAAATTTCATATCAGATGTCCTTGTGAAGATCTTGTGGTATATTTGAATGATTAAAAAACTGAAGGTGGAAAGTTAATTAAACATGACCCTAAATGTTGATGGTTTTAGAACTTATGATAGGCAATTAGCAATTGGACTTCATTAGAGTAAAATATGGAAATATCCAAATTTTAGCTATCGTAATTGGTGAACCATTGGCAAAGAGAAATGTCATCGAAGTAGCCAATATAAGATGCATGAAGAACCTTAGTACCTGAGAAGCCATGAAAGGCATTCAGCCAACCATTGTTTTTTAATTTAATATCCTCTCAGAGCTAAATTAGGTGCTAATATTATGGCAATCTATGGGCATCCACTCCCTAATATGGTTAATTTCTTTTGATTATGATCCTTTCATTCTTAGGAGAATATAAGATAATCAAATGGAGTATTTTGTCTAATGCTTTAAATTTTGCAGTCCACTCATATTAACATGTTTTTTGTTAGAAAATAGGTGAGGGGTAGCGGGTAGCCTAAAGGGTATAGGGTTTGGGTCAAAGTTAAAAGGGTTTTTATTGGATAAGGGCCCATAAGGCCTTTAATGGACATGATTAACACAGGGCCAATTTAATAGAAAAAGATAGTAGATAACATTATCTTTATATTTTGTATATGTATAGTTTTGTATTCACGTGTACTTTTGTCTCTCTTCTCCAAAATTTTTTCTTGCTCGTTCATTATCAACCCACCATTAACCTGCGACCTCGAATTGGCCCGACCTGCTTTGGAACGATAAAAGGTGACCCTCTTTTGACTTGTTATTGACTTCTATCGACCTGCACCCGACCTACTCAAAGTAGGTCTAATAAGTTAAACATCCGAGGGTCCTATAAGCTAAGGAACTCAGATGCCCAATGCAAAAAGTGTCCGCAATCGGAATCCAAGAGTTGTAGATTAAGGCATAGGACATGTGGATGGAGATTATAGGACTAGATAAGATTTACAAGAGTAAACATTTTCTTATTTTAATAGCATTTAGAGATGCAATAGGATTTAAAGAGGGGTTCACATAATCACATTCTATATTTTCTTTTGATTAAGTTATAGGAATATAGGGTTCGTAACCTTTTGGTTGTCACGCTTGTGCTTTGATTATTCATTCTGTGTGACTCTTCCTATTTTCTATTTTTACTTTCTATATTCTTGCTATTTTGTAATTAATAATTTGATGTATTTAATATATGCACTTACTCCCTCCGTCCCATAATATAGTTCCTGTTTTCCTATTTTGGAGATCCAAAATGTTGTTCCTATTTCTATTTTTGGATAGTATGTAAAGACCATTACACTCTTACTTTTTTTAACTTTATTCATTGTGCTTCCTAAATTACCCTTGAATTTTGCACATGTCTTGTACCTTTTTCCACTTTCTCTCTCTAACTTTTGTTTATAATTGTACTATTCACTTTTATTAATGTACTTCATCCGGTTTTTCCTCCTATTTCTTAATTACCGTGAAAAAACAAAAACAAGAATTATATTATGGGACGAGGGAGTATTATTTTTTACACCTTATTTTATCATATTTTTAAAAAAATAATTATGTTAATTGCTCTATTTTTAATATGGTGGCTACTGAGTTTGTTACTATCATAATTCTTTCTCTTGCACTAGTCTTTGTTCTCAGAAATTTAACTGTTAAGGATTTTCTGAAATGATGTCTGAAATCTCCTTTTTCTGGGCGGGGCTGAGCTGTGCTGTGTACTTCCTGACCATTTTTCATCTGTAATATCTGATCTTTTCCCTTTTCTCTTGATTGTTGATTTGTTGTTCATATGTTTTGCTCAGTCCTATATGCCATCATTATTACTGTCCTTATCCTCTGATTGCTGTTTTATGGACTGTTGGGTCTATGTTGTGTATTCGCATGGCTTATGTACTTCTGTTTCCTTTTGGACTTTTCTCTCTAGATTGTGACTTTTGTGAGTATTTATGTTGTGTGTGTAAGTAGATTTTCTGATATTAGAGAAGAGTTGATGATCATATCTAGTGCTTGTCCTGTTTTCTCAGAAATTAAATCTTTCTTTTAGTCTTCAATTATGTCTACTTTCCCTGATTCATATTTGTTTAACATGCTTCAAATTTTTTGTTGCAGGGTCCTCAATATGTTTGCACCAATTTTTGGACATTTGTTTGCATGATTTGTAGCGGGATACAGTAAGATTCTTGTTATGCTTTTAGAATGATTGAGCTTGACCATTGTGGACTTGTACATTTTCTGTAACAACAATAAATATATTATCATTGAGGTGGCTGCAACTCTAAAAAATAATCCACAAAAATGAATGCATGTTGGTTAAATAGGTGATTGGCACCTATGCAAAATTATATCAGCAGTGATACTGGTTTTGCATAGCTCCCAGTGTAGCATTTAGTGGCAAGGTCATTTCTGTTTCCTATACTAAACTAAGGATCTGAATAACTAAATTATATTTACTCATGGAGTATATGAAGCCAAGAAACGTTGCACTCTGTCTTGACACTGCTCAATTTTCTTTTATTATTCATACAAACCTCTGGTAGTAAGATTCGTATAAAATACTGCCTATGCTCCCTGTGAAGTGCCTTGTGTAGGCTGGAGCATTTTTATATATGTATCCGAATAATATAGCCTGTTTGGTGACATTGAAGTAACATTGACCATGTCATGTTTGTTATGTTGCATATTTGCTTCCACTATGCTTGTCCGTTCACAAAGTTTATTTTTATTTTTATTTTTATTCTTATTTTTTATTTTATTTATTTATTATTTTTTTTTATTGCAGTCGTGAGTTTACACATCGTGTGAAGTCCGTGTCAATGTCCAAATTCACGTCACAAGAAGTTGAGGCTCTTCAAAATGGTGGTAATCAGGTAGATATTGGCATTGGTCTCGATAATTACCTTCGCTCCCCCCCTCTCTCTCTCTCTCTCTCTCTCTCCATATATATTACATTTACCTGTGTGCATGCTCTTACAAAAGGTGTTACTGTTTTTAGCGAGCAAGGGAAATATATTTGAAGGATTGGGATCTGCATAGACAGAGACAGCCAAACAATAGGTAAAGAGTAATTTGTTACTTTATAATATTACATATCATACCCTTTCAAAAAAAAAAAAATTGTTACAGATCTTATTGAAGAATTATAGAGTTTTTGTTGTTTTTCCTTCAGTGATGTTGACAAGGTCCGAGAGTTTATCAAGTCTGTCTATATAAATCGTAAATATGCCGGAGGAAACAATTCTGAGAAGTCTCCTGGGGATACACAGGTGAGTTTTTCTGTAATGTTTTCTGTAATTATGTTGCATAAGCAGTAGTTTGTTGGGATATTCAATTCTTGCTTGCTGTCTTCATGTTTCTGATGTTAATTAGGAATGTGTGAACCTATGCTAAGTATCACTAATCTCTTTGGTTTGTCAGATTCAAAGAAACGCTGGAGATGAAACCAGGCGAGCCAGTTCGTATCACTCTTTCTCTCAAAGTCCACCTTATGATTTTCAGTATGAGGATCGGCTGAACAGAAAGAACATAGGTTCACTTTCAAGAAAGCCTGGCTCGGATCATAACCTTTATGAGAGGAAGACTGCGAGTTTTATATATAGTCCTGGTCGATTAAGTGAGCATCATTATGAGGACAAATTTGCAAATGATGGATCCAGCTCACGAGTTTCAGACTACTCTTATTCAAGTGGTGGCGATCCATGTAATAGGTCTAATCCTCATTCACCGAATTTTCAGAAAGATGATGGATTTTCAAGCCCTGCCTCTGATTCATCAAGGGAAATAATTGATGGTCTTCATCGCCAGACTTCAAGCACACATTCAGAATTCTATGCAAAGAGAGATACTGACAAAGCTCCCTTACCACGCCCACAGGTTGTATATCTTACTCTACTGGTTAATACTTCTAAGAGCATACAGTTTGAGATTACCTTTTCATGCTGCCTCTTGTAGATGGGAGGGACTGGAATACGTGTTTGGGGGATGTTATGTTGAATCCATTGTGTCATTTAAGTGTGTGACTAGCTATAGGAACAATAAGCTAAGTGGTAGTTACATTACCACTTATTTATTAGCAAACCCTTGCTGTATGGATGTCTCACTTTGTTGGCACTATAGTTGATTATTCTGTTGAAAATAACACATGATATGTTACCACATATTGACTCAAGCTGATCCTATTGGGGTCCCTATCATTGTGAAGGACATCTAATGTAGGCAAGCATGGTGTTATTTGTGAGTGGCAGACATGCTTGCCAAAACAAAGCTTCGACTCTTTATAAGGCTTACACTTCTGAATTTTTCATGGGATGTGATGCCCACAGTCCACTAGGCGTCAAGGGACTGCCATTTTAGCTATGTGCAGTTGACATAATCCAGTAATGTGATGGGGGGTGCTTTCATGTATCCTGAAAAGATGGGTTGGGAGGGACACTGTTGATTTTTGAAGGTTTCATGGATATGAAATAGTGCTATAACAGGGTTGTCCCTCCTTAATTAGTTCTTGGTGAGCAGTATACCATAATGCTGGATTGTGCATGTGGAGGCAGCCCTCTTAGGCTTCACTTGCCTTACAGGAGTATGAGCTTGCCCACTCCTCCATTGGAGAGTTATAGGCTTTTTATGATAGTTAAGGTTCATTTTCTTTATCTAATTTAGGAATGAAAAAATATTTTTCAAACAAAACCTTGTGATGGTCTGATGGGAAGCTAATTTTGGTCCTGAGAAATCGCTCAATTATTATATGACATGGTATGATTTATGCTAGTTTTTAATCAATTTTTTCTAGTTAGGCAATAGAAATTCTGTTTGGAAAAGGTTACTTCAGTGAAATATGTTTATTATATGTTTTTTTTGGTTCATTATGGAAAAAATTAACTGTCATGTTTTGCTTATATTTCAAACTTAAGAGAGTGTATGACATAGGGAGTATTTTACTTTCGCTTTTGTTTACCTCTTGTCTACTTCCTTGCATTCTCTCCTATATAAAAAAATTTCCATCTCTGCCACCAAGCATATCATACATCCCGATCATTAAATCAAGTAGGCATGCTGCTTGTTGGCTGGTGAAGCCTATAGGTTGCATGGTACACATTGTGAAGTGATTGATGCTTAGTTTTAAAAAGCGAGGTACAGTGAGGCTCAAGAGTTGTCGCCTTACCTCTTTGAGGCTCAAAGATCTACAAAAGGCTCGCACCTTTGCGCTTTTTTCTAGGATGCTTCTTGCACCTTTGTGCCTTATTTTACGCTTTATGTTTTAAAGCATCAATTGCTATTGTGTAAGTTTGTTTTTCCTAAAGTATACCATGAGACTTTGTTATGAGCAGGTTTTCTTCAATTCTAGCGAAGAGAGAAATCCCATATCCTATCATTCGATTTGAAGAACCCTTGTTATTGATCACATGGCCCTTTCACCTTTTCTCATAATTTCATTTTTACACTTATTTAATAGAAATTATTATTTCTTTTCTATATGAATAAAGTGCGCCTCACCTGCAAAAGGCGAGCGCCTTCGCCTTGCGCCTAGGCTTCAAGGTCTTTTTGCGCCTTGGTGCACCTTGCGCCCTTTACAATCTGGATTTTCGCTTGAGTGAGACTTGAAGAAGATATTTGAAATTAGATAATTAGCCTTTCAATGTCTCTCTCAGATTCTTAATTATGATATATGATGTTTTGATATGAAACCAAATGACATTAATGGAAATGAGGATATAAGGTACTTATGCTTGAGGCCTTGGGGGTATGTATACGAGTATTAGATACAGGTGTGGATGTCTAAGTTTTGTGATATTGGTAATTAACTTGCTTTCCATCCTAAGCTTATAGTTTGGAATTCTTACCAACCAGTGAAGTATCGCAGAATATGTTCCTATGGCATACCCACCCTACATTGTCAGCTTACAAATCAATCTCAAAAATTCATTACTTCTCACATTCAACCCCCCTCCCTCCACCACAAGCTGCTGATACATCTTCATGTTCAGATAAATAAATTAACAGATTGAGAAACCTGGAAAGAAATACCTTAAATGCTGGAAAAGGTAGGGCAGTGTTGATTTCTGGGCAATTATCTATAAGAAGCTTACATAGCCTGTAAGAGTTGGGGTCATATACAGGAGCTGAATGATGGGGGAAGTAAGCATGGCATTTAAAATCTTTCATAAGCTGAGTTGGGTAAGGTGACTAGGGCCATGTGGAAATGCCTGGACAAATCCTAGGTAAGTAGTGCAATTGATTGCTGAACTATCTAATATATTTAGTCTGCCACTTGTTTGGTGAGTCTTGACATTAGTGCGATAAGGTACGGAATCAGGTGGAGTTGTATGGGAATTATTTATCTTAGACGTTGAAGTTTCCTCTTGATAATACGTGTACAGAGTTTCAGATGCAAAAGTTGCTGACGACTAAGTATCAATTTTTAACTGCTTTTTATTTAATTTCGTTAGGGGATACAGAGTTGTCTGTAGCATTGTCAAGGGTGCAAAATGGAAATATGAATTTTCCTTTGTGCTCCTTAATAGATAAATAATGCACGGGCTACAGTAAAATTGATGATACATTGATTGTTGAGAAATTTGCGACCTAAGAGTTATTTGAATATACCTTTTTGTGGGTGATTCATGCTTTCTATAAGCAGAGGTCCTAAAAAAATTGTGATTCTTGAAAAGAAAAATGTGGTTCTTACTCTTCTTAGTTAATCCTGTTTGATTTACTTCTCAAAAGATAAAGAGTTTTGGTGGTATACCTTGGTACGTGAATTAATATCTATGAAAGAGGATGAAGTTCATCCAGGCTCCCCAAGTCCCTAGTCCTGATCTTGGTAATGGAAGTAATTTTAAAAATGAAAATAAAAATTTGGGAAAACAAAATAAAATTTTCTCCTGGTTGGTTGACTCTAAAAGATGGCATTTCAGAAGTTTTGTTGAATGTAGTTAGCCTAATTTTGTGGAGAAAATCAATCCTGCATTTAGGAACAAGTGTAGATGCTATTGGCCTTCAGGCTGCAGAGGCTAATGGTTTCAGTCTCATGCATTTACATAATTTACTTCTTGTATGGATCATTTTTCGAAAAAAAAGAAGAAAAACATATAAAATTTGTGTAGGTTTATTGATTCTTGAAAGCTTGCAAATTCAGGATGTTTGATCATCTTCTTAAGGCAAAGTCTGATTTCGAAATCAAGAGTATCAATATCTTAGTTTCATACAAAAGGAAATGTTTTAGTTATGACCTATTCATGGCTTGGTGAAATATTATTCTTTACTCACAAACATGCATCTGTGCTTATATCTATGCTCTGAGATCCTTTACCTTCATGTATGATCAACACTATTATGATGTCATTTAGAAACTACAAAGGATATTAATGCCTCTGAAAAATAAGCTAATTGTTGCAAAGGGCTAAAGGGGGTGGAAGGGGATATCTGATTTGGCTGTTTGAAAAAGTATACTTTCTAAAATAATGCCCTGTTGTAGAATGGTTGATTTTGCAACTATGTTATTTTTAATAAATTTATGAATTCATCGCTTAGGTTTCCGTTTGGTACATCTCATGAGATTTTACTAAAATTTCTAATAATAGGCCCTTGTGTGGCATGCTTAATTATGCAATAATGCAATTATTCTTGGCAGAGTATTAATTTTGTGTGTAAGCATGTGTGTACAGTAAAATCATTCAGTTTTACTGTTTTTATGTTTACAATTGACAGCAATGTTTTTTCTGCAGAGAACTGTATCTTTAGGGAGTGTTGGTTCATTTGAAAAGAACTCTGTATCTCTTCAGTCAACTGATTCTGGTAGCTTAACTGATGTCAAGTTTAAGCCCAATCACTCATATGCTGCCACTCAAAATAAAGTCTCTTCCACTCCTTCACAGTTTCCAGTTGGTGGACTGAATCTATTTGAGGATGCATTTCCAAGGCCAGCGGCCATCAATCCGATTCTGGGTGTTGACCTGTTACAAGCACCAAGTGCTGGACCTGTTTCATCAATAGATTTGTTTCAACCATCTGCGGATTCTCCAGATTTGTCTCAAAAATTTCCTCAAACTAGTTCGTCATCTTCAAGTTTCTTTTCTCAAAATCCTCCTGTTTCAAATCTAAACCATAAGCTGTCCGAGCCAACAGAACCCAGTAATGAGGGGTGGGCAACATTTGATTCACCTCAGCCCAGTTCTCCTTGTACAAATACCTCAGATACTGGTGGTTTTAAAGCTGGACCCGAAGATGGAGTTTCTGCGAAAAATTTAAGTTCTGCTGTTCCCTCGAATGTCACCATGCAGTGGCTAGAATTCCCAAGTTCTACTATTCATTCACCTCCCCACTTGGTGTCTAATCTATGGAATGAGGGCCTAACAAATGTTCATATTCCAACTGACATGCCAAATACTCAGGTATTTTATCTTATATATGAAGTTTTTGGATTTTTGTGAAAAGAAAGTCATTCCTTTGCCTGACTGTGGGGGCCTGGAGATATGATGTACTTAATGGGGTCCATGGATATAGGAAATCTTCTCTAACTTCTACTTTGATCGACTTCCCCCCTCTCTGATTGACTGTGCTTGGCATTAGTCAAAAAAATATTATTCTGCTGCTTTTTCCTAAGTTGTTTCATTTGCTATAGGAGGGATTACCAGTCTTGGTAAACAAGAGTGAATGATTTGGTTTTCATTTATTTGATACTCTATTCGGCAGAATTGGAAAGCCTTTGAAGAAGCCAACAAACAACAGCATCCATGTACAGACGTGGAAGGCATAAATTTGCATGCTTCAGCCGACAATAATTCCTCTAGCACTGATCTGTTTTTTGGCTTGAAAACTCCACAGGTGATCTCTTTAAAGGGGTTTATCATCTCTATTCTTAATTGTCTGCCTAGATATCTATATTACTTGTTGATATCATGCATGGTTTTCATAAAAATTGCATAATAAGACTACTATTTCTTTTCTTGAAAGCATTTCTGGAAATTCATTTTTGCAGGATTCTGTTGTAGATGAGCTTCAGCAAATTTCATCTACTGAAGGATTCTCATTTCCAACTTTACCATCTCATGGTGCTTTTGGATCATCATTTGTTGAACCAATTCATCCTTTCATGGTAGGTGTTGTCCTTTCCTTCCCAGCCTTACAGTTATTGCTTGAATTTTTTTTATTTTTTTTGTTTTTTTAACCAGTGTTTGAGTTTTTCTCATTGTCACAGAATAATGTAACAAATAGTGAGCAGAAAGTTGGCAATCCATTTGATGTGCCATTTGATTCTGAATTGGAAGCACACAATACGGTAGGTAGCATTCTATTGATTTTAATTACTGTTTCCCCCATTTAAATTAGTTGTCATGTTTCTTTTATCATATTTTTCAGTGCATAAATGCAATCAGGAATACCTTTAATTATCAACAAGTTAAAATTATGAAATGATACTCAAAAATACGCATTGAGAGGAATTTAACAAAGTTAGTCAAAGTAGGGATTGTGAATAGTATCAAAAGTCGAAACATAGTAACTAATTTGAAACGGAGTGAGTATTATGACTTATGAGTAGCTATTAATCATTTAGGTGCATCATATTTTCATTCTACCTAGACTTAGGCTTCATGTATTTCACTTGAAAAACATTTACTCCTTCCATCCCTATTTAGCTGACATAGTGTGATTGACACAAAGTTTCAGGCAAATTTATTTATTTATTTATTTTTATTTATTTTGTGGTAGTTGATAGTGGATTATTTCTTAATTATAGTTTGTGGGGGTAGCGGGGCATTATTTTATATTATGTAGTGTGGCATTATTTTAATACTAGTTAGTGAATGATCGGTAATACTTGAGATGAGAGAAATAATGATAAAAAAAAAATGAATGGGTCCATGCTATTTAAAAAGAAAGAGAAGTGTGTCAACTAAATAAGTGGTGACATAGAAGTATATATTGGAGTTTATCTTCTTGGAACTTGTTTTAGACTACTTACCTTCAGTAGCCTTATTGGAACTTATTGGAATGTTTAAACTTGCTGGAATGTTTCAGAACTTATTGGAACTATATTTGAACTCATTTCCCGTGAAACTTCTATTTTTGGAAAAAGAACAAATAATGAGATTCCATTAAATTTCAAAAGAATTTAATATTTACTTCTAATTATAGTTAATTATTGACAAAATTACACTCAGTGGCACCAACTTTAGCCCAAAGATGTGTTCATGCCAATTTAATTAGTCCAAAAGGTTTGTGTCAATGGTATCACTTAGAGTCTTGGACTAGAGTTGGTGTCGCTAAGTGTAATTTTGCCTTAGTTATATATAGACTTTAAGCCTTGTGTACATATGTGAACTTTTCCTGTGTAATTCTGGAATAAAGTTTCTATTCTAACAAGTTTTCAATGCTTAACTGTACATTAATGATATAGTGGCATCTCCTCTCATCAATTGGCTCATGGTGAAGAAAGATATCTATTGGTTGCTGATTCTTCATGCATTGCTAAGACAAATAGGAGGAAGTCCTAGTTAATCAATTTGATAAACAAAATTTGTTTATCAAAAGGCGAAATGGTAAATAAAACAACATAAATGCCTAGTCATCATGGCATTTTCTTAAATATATCAACAACAATGGGACCCATATCTAATAAAAAGTTGTTGATTTATTTATAATTTTGCCATTTGATGAACAAATGTTGTTTATCATATTGATAAACTTGTATTTTCTCGACAAATTGGATACATGTAGAAGAAAATTGGAAAACTTGCTAGTGTTTAAGTTTACTCTTTTTTAATTTTTTTGGGGAAGTGTTTTCAGTAGTATTTTTCTTCTTCTTATGATAGGCTTGATAGCAGCTTGCCTTTTTCTCGATATTATGTCTGCACCTTTTTCCTAACTTCTACCCACCGTCCGTTTTCACACAATATTTTCTTTTTAGTTATTTTGAATATATCTTCATTCCTTTCTTGTAATATTCATCATTTATGATCTCTAAGATTAAATTCCTATTCGATTGTGCATTAATTTTTACAAAATATTAGGTGTTATAGGATAAGCTAATAGGTCTTATTTGATTATGTCGTTAATTTGGTATTATATGTCTTATATGTATGTAGTTCTTGGACATGAGTACATTGCAAGCTGCACTTCCCAGTACGCAACTACCATCCTCTTTTATGGGTGGCGTAGATGAGCCATGGTTTCCTGGGAATCCTGTGGTTTCTCCTGGTAACTCTTTGTCTTGTCTTTTACTACTTTATATATGACTTATTGATATTTTTGGGAATATTCACAATTTTTTAACAGGTGGGATGTCATACATGGTAACACAAGCTCCAAGCTCTCAATTGCCGTAAGAATCTCCTATATTATCTGTCGTTACACATTTCATTACTCCCAACACTTCTTGTCTTTTCAGATAATTGTAGAATTAAATTGCAAATATAACATCGTTGTTTATGTTATACTCCGTATTTTATAGAATTTGGTGCTCTTTTCTGTGTTGCTGACCTTAGTGTTCAGTTGATGAGTGATGATTTACCCCCTCTCCCACCTTAGTATAAACACTAATTTAAGAGTTGTCATGCTTGTATTGT
Organism: Chenopodium quinoa; assembly: GCF_001683475.1. Taxonomy (NCBI): domain Eukaryota; kingdom Viridiplantae; phylum Streptophyta; class Magnoliopsida; order Caryophyllales; family Amaranthaceae; genus Chenopodium; species Chenopodium quinoa. Next base: position 1,299,257 of record NW_018744616.1, on the reverse strand, counting down.
GTGATTTAGTAGTTTGGTTCAGTAATATTTTCCTAGGAGAAACTTATCATCTCAAATTCATAGCATGTATTGACCTGATATTCTGCCTGTTAACACATTATACGTTTCATTCTAATCATGTAACACCCCAATAATTCTCCCTTTAAACCTGTGAGTACCCTGAACAATATCCAAAAGAATTACTGACGTGCTATCGTCACATGTTCAAACGTTAGGCTATTATAGAATTTAGCAGCGGAAAACAAGTTCAACTAAGATAAAGTTTCAAACAAATAATTAAAAAACCAAACTAAATCTTGCAAGTTGGAACCATTAAGGCCCTTAATCAAAACCCAATTAACAAAGTAGCATTTCAATCAAAGCAGAGTTTAAGAAAGCTTAATGTTTTGCGAGAAATAAATCATAAGTAGAACCAACTCTCCACTCAATTACCCACCCTTGATGCAAGTCCCACTTTATGCAAATACATGTGATTAATCTGCTATTTTGCTCCCTAATATTACAAGTGTAAAAATTGGATCATAACAGGGTTATTGAAAGGCGAAGGCCATGACCAAAGAAAAGTACATAAAGGTACGCAATCAGCAAAGCTGAGTATATACAAGCTGCGAAATATAATAAGAAATCCCTAACATGCTACTAATAATCAATCATGACATACAATTTAATTAACGACTCAAACACTGCGTACTAAGACTCCTTTATTTAATGACAATTTATTAATTTCATTATAATCATTGGATTAAGCAATAGACAAGGTTGTTCATCCCATGCTTCATTTGGAACATCAATAAAAGAAAAACCCCATGTTTCCTTCCCGGAAACAACAATAAAAAATCCAACGACCACGGGCGCGGCTCCGTGACTGTAGCTAGTATGAGATCTCATCTAACTCCTAGTTTTTGAAAAGTATTTGAAATAAGAGACTCGTAGATCAGACGACTAATACCCCGTGTACCCCAATGTGCATAAATTCAGAGTTTTATTGCTCATCCATGTTGCACTTTACGTGATTTACAAGTTTAGAATTGGTGATGACTTATATGCAAAACAATATAATAAATCAAATATCACATCATTCCAAGCAATCCAAATTTCCAATTCAATTCTTGATTTATAAGTGGCAAACAATATTTAGTATTGAATCCTTTAACTACCTCGGTGTATAAACACCTTAAGTGCATAGGGCAGTTCAAATCCCGAACCTCGTCTTAAAAGACTTTAATAAACCCCCTCTACTCAAATCATAATTAATTAATGAAAGAGTATTAAATTAACCTCATGGAACCATTATCAAAATTAATTCCACTTATAGACAAACAAGAATCCATAACCTTTAATTAATCATAACATATCCAATTGATAAGACAATAACGTATACATCACCCACAACCGTAGTCATATACTTATATCTCAAACATGCCTCATACACAATATACGGAAATCACAATGTATAACCAAACAATTTAGCCTACTCTTCTCTATACATGATACTAAGTTCTCGATACATCCATAAACATGCATCTAAAGGCAAGGTTTCGTAGCTCGTACGTACCTTGTGTAAACAAATTGGTTGGCCACTTTACTAACTAGAAATCATCTTTAATAAAGTCCTCTCCTAAACCAAACAATTACATCTCAATCAATACCCAATCAATTAAATTTACAGCAATATTAACTTACTTTAAAACCTTCAAAATCCAAATCAAACAACATTTTAAAACTTTCCCTTTAATTAAAATCAAAAGCTTATATATAGTTCTTTAAATTTTCTTCAAAATACCTTAAAATACACTATTATACATGAAATTACAGCAAGTTTAAAGTTTAATAAAATCTGAAAATTTATTTTATACATGAAACCTCAAAATTATAGTAATCTTTGAAACTACTTACATTGTATGTTAAGTTAGTTTGCTTTAAACCCAACAATTCACCAATTCAATGCATTTAGAGGCTTCAAAAACAATAACCTAAAATCTGAAAAATTGATTAAGTAATAGAATTTATAAATATAACAAATTAAACTTGAAATATATAATTGGAATTCAATTAGTTTCATAAGAACTTAATCAAACCTTCAAACTTCACAGTTTAAACCTTAAAATATACACAATTAAAATCTGAAAATTTATAACAGAAATAAAATCTGAAATTATAAGTTTAAGCTATCAAAAACATGAATTTGATACTAAAAATATAATCTTTATACCACAAAATCAAAACCCAAAACTAATACATTAAAATTCATACAAGGTGGATAAAACAAAGGGGGAAGGAGAAGAGATAGCCACGGTGGCTGGGTTGGTGGTTCGCCGGGCGAGCAGGGGGCGGAAGCACCGGAATTCGGCCAAGGCAAGTGGCGGCAGCAAGCAGTAGGTGGGCAGCAGTGAGGTCTTTCTCACGTGAAGGAGGAAAGAAAGAAAGAAAAAGAAAAGAAAAAAAATAAAGGGAAAATAAAATAAAGAAAATAAAGGGGAAAGAAATGAAGACTAACCTTTTGTGTGGGGAAAATTTTGGGGATTAATAGGGTATTTATAGGAGAGAGAGTTGTAGGGTAAGTAGGAATATTGGGCCTCATGAAAATAATGGGTCAATTAAATAAATGAAATGGACTAGGCTTTGTTTGTTTGGACATAAATTGTAGAATGATGGTTTATAAAAATTTCTTTGTAATAAAATCGTTTATCAACCCAAAAATAATTTGAAACTTGAAATAAAATTCCGGAAAAATACAATTAAATATTATAAATAAAATAAAATTTCATTTATAAAATATTTAAAAATACGGGGGATTACAAATCAATTTTGGTGGTTAGGACTCATGAGTAGATTAATATTGTTATTCTATTTAATGTTTCTGAAAGGCCTACTAATGATATAAAAAGAGTGAATTCTGCCCGCTTATTGGGATTGGGCAGTGGTTAGGCTTTTTTGAGATTTACTTGAAAATTGGAATTGGCTCGTGATTTCGGTCTATTAGGAATCAAACTTTGGATTAAATACTAAGGATTTTTTAAGACAAACTGCTTCCTTGGGATTAGCTGCAATATTTAATGACTCTGAGCTTAGTGTGTTTGCCTTAAGTCAAACTATGAAATTGACTAGCTGATGCAAAATGAGTGGTTGCAGTATGTTCGGTGTAGCTCCTTTATCTATTAGTAAAATTCTTATCTTATCTTGCTAAAGAAGGAATGATATATTTGTTAGACAGAGATGAAGAAAAAACAAAACCAAGGATAAGATGTATATAATGAACAAAGAACAATATAGTTTAAGAAACTCGATGGCAAATATTAAGCCATTTCTAAGTTTTTGTTCCTAATATGTAATCCCGATCCCCAGGCGTCTTGCTTTTTTTTTTTTTTTAGTCCCTCTGTCTGGAGTAGATTTGAAGACAGAGTTGCAGCTGTAAATCCTCCTCTTATGTGGAACTGATTTTCAATGGCATATCATCCTACTATTTTAGAGAGATTTTGTTTCCTATTCCATGTAGTGAGTTGGCTGTGGCTGTTGGCAATGCTGTTGAATAATTCGTAAAAGGGTGGTAGAATGACATTCTAGATATTGTAGGCAACAGAACAAACACAGTTTCCTTTGTTTATAAGCCTTTGATCTGCTGAAGTATTGCTTGCAATCATGTTAGTCCAATGTTTTTTATTTTTTAATTTTTTTTATTATTAATTTTTTTTTACACCAAAGTTTTCGTAACACATGGGTGCCAAGAATTATCCATCCTAGAAGAATCTCTCTGTTTCTTTCTCCCTCACAAACTCTCTTCCTTCTTTGTATTATTTCCTTGTCTTTTGAACTTTGCAAGGGGTATAACAGATTGTTGGTGATAATTATATAACACAGGTAATTTAAAATTTCAAATACCTAAACTAAGCTAAGAAAATTGTTAGGGTTCCAAACTTCCAATACAATTGTAATACTTAGGTTCTACAATTTCCTATGCTTTATTTCTAGAGGGGTTTAATTTGATTATCTAATATTCACTCAAGTAAGGGAAGAATTAATTGAATTTTTATTATTCCTGTTCATTTTTTTATCTAAAGATATTTATATAGTTACCTATCTTAAGAACATACTCTTCTTCTATGTTGCACAAACTCGGAGGGTGTCGTATCCAAATAGTGATCAAAGGATCTGATACACTACTTCAAAAATCTAGAGGATATGGGGATATGGTCAAGAGTGTCGGAAAAATATTTAGATAATTATTTTAAGAAAAAAGTTAAATAAAAAAAGGAAAAATGGAAATTAATAATCCCACCTTTGTCAATTCTGCTTAAAATAATCCCACCTTTTCGAAATCTTGAAACTATCCCACCTTTTCGAAATCTGGAAACAATCCAACCTTTAACCCCATATTCTCAAAACGAGCCTTTTACCGGATTATCAAATTGGTAACCTGTTGATGAAGGTTAAATGCCACGTGTCTCCTATTGATTGGTCCTATTTTAATTTTTTGTAATAATTATAAAACAAAATAATAAATAAACAAAAATAATTTAAAAAAAAAATAAAATAGGCCCTACCCTTTTCCCTTTCCTGTTGCCCTTCCCTCTTCCCGATCTGTCTGAACCAGCACCACCATCCCCTGCGGGAGCACCCATTGCCAGAGTACTCCCCTTCCTCAACTTGCCTCTTCCCTTTCCTTACCCTGCCTCTACCTCCGTCTCAAACACATATACTTAAACTTAATCCATCGTATGATAACAAACAAATATACTGAAGTAAGCACAAACTCGTCCTGTTTAACCATTTCAAATCTTATCGTCCTACATGTACACAACTTTTGTAAAACCATACCCTTCGAGCTGTATTGAAGACTCTGAGGCTATGAGCAATATGGATAATACATGCATTTTAAGTCCGAAACCATCTACAAATCATTTTTAATTGACAGAACAATTAAAGATGAATCCTGAAATTTAATTTCATTTATCAATCTACTGTTTTCTAATAGTATTAAATTAAAGTAACAATCTTCTATTTTTTTAATTAATTATGTTCTTTGTTATAACCTAAAAAATCTCAATATCCCTAATTTTCCCAATCTTTACCCCCTGCCAGAGTTAGTATCCACTGTCGGACCACGTGGGTTGGGTAGGGGCTGGCGTCTCGAGTTAGGGTAAGCTGGATTCTGGGCAGCCGGGCCACGTGTGTTGGGTGAGGGGCTGCATTTCGGGTTAGGAGTCAGCTGGATTCTAGGCTGCCTGACCACACGTGGGGGGTTTGGGGTTGGATGGGTGGGTGGGTCCTGTTAGACATACGGGAATACAGGATTAAGGTTCTGGGTGGGGTCAGGTGGTAGTGTCATGGTGTGGTGGTGTTTGTGAGGAGGTGGTTATATAGAATGTTGTGGTTATGGAGGAAGTGGTAGTTATGGAGTTTTTCAGGTGGTCTAGTTAGCAGATGGAGAGATTGAAGAAAAAAGGGAAAAAAAAAAAATTTACCTGTTGAACAAGTTGGAGGTAAGAAGGATCATTTTGAGCAAATGGGGGTCAAAGGTGGGACTGTTTTTAGATTTCGTAAAGGTGGGATTGTTTTGGGTAGAAATGTCAAAGGTGGGATTATTAGTTTCCTTATTTCCCAAAAAAAAAAAAATAGTGATAATTATACAACAACAAAGCCTTAGTCCCAAAATGATTTGGGGTCAACTAACATGAATCATCATGAGGAATCGTCCGATATAGAATAAGGGACATAACAAGATAATCAATTGAAAGAGTTTGAAAAAAGGTGTGTAAAGTGGGAGAAGAGTAGTTTTCTGGGGAGTGACGAAGTTGATAATGGAGGTGGTTTGGTGGTGGGAGCGAGGTAGATTTTCAGCGCAGGATAAAAGAAAGGCGATAAAGAGGGCTAGTGAAAGGGTGGTGAAGGAGTGGAGTGATTGGGTGGGTGGGTTTTTATGGGTCAGAAATTTGTTGGTCAGGGGGTTAGTTTGAGCTCCAGATATCTTATTAGGATAAAAAGCGGAAATATTTTTATAAATGGAATTATTGAGGTAGATCCATTTTATAGGTTATAAGGATAAACAGCTGTGCTTAATTACTTGGTACTTTTTCTTTTCATTTTTGGTTCCTGCGGTTTATGAAGTTTGGGATCTAGGAGAAAATGACCTTGTTGATAAGATAGGGATAACATAACAAAGCTGTGGTATAGACATTGGGCGAAGGTATGCCTGGTAATTTATTGGAGGCATGAACTCAAAGAGAGAGGAAAAAAGTTACTCTATTTAACAATGATACTTGGAAAGGAGCCATTCTAGAAGATATCCAAAGCTTCATTGCCATTGGAATTTCTGCCCCATCCTCTCACAAGATCACATATGATGTATGTAATCTACAAGCTTCAACGGTAGCGGAGAAAAACTACCTCAACAATAGAACTTAGGAATTACGTTGCAAATTGCAAGGCAAGAACAATTAGGTTCCCGTTTTTCCGTTGGCAGGATAAACGACACTACATGATTTCACTTCCTTTGGTCCCCAAATATGCATTTTATCATTTTTATAGCCAGTCTGAAGTACTATAACAGATTAACAGATGTCATCAGATTTGCTTTTGATCCATTTTGGTAATTTAAACTTTTAACTGGAGGAAGAGAGCTGCTGTGAGGTTCTTGAGCTCTATTATCATAAAGTTACAATTGACATGACTTACTCAAGCTGTCTGAATAAGATACATGAATTTTGTGTATTATTCAGTTATTCTAAATAATTCAGGCAATGGCTGTAGGTTTTTTGCTATATTATGTATTTGACTAGGATATAATCAAATCCCGTGCTGTGTAGAATTTCTTTTCATTTATTTATTTATTTATTTATTATTATTATTATTATTATTATTATTATTATTATTATTATTATTATTATTGTTATTGTTATTGTTATTATTTATTTATTTCTGGTGCCTATAGCAATAATTTGTTGACTATTCCTGCAGGAATGTTCCATCTCATGGACCTGTTGCTTCTGTTGGGGGAAACCCATTTGCATAATTCATACTAAATCAGCAGGACTCTTTGATCTTTTTGTATCAATCATATTCTCCTCTAAAGGTTTACTTGAGGAAGGGTGCCTCTATCAGTTGTGCTACATTTTGTGCATTGAGCTTGCAGGGATTCAGCGTGCAAAACCAAAATAATTTACATATTGCTCATTCAGCTGCGACTCTGCAAGGATGCTATGCACGGATTTGATTTATGCAAAAGATAGATATATTTTTATTGATGGGTAATTATAGGGTTAAAGTGTTACCCTGTAAACTGTATATATCGTCATTTGTAAAGCACTGAGATAATTTTGTTTCTCTAGATATAGCTGCACAAAGTATTAATTTATTTATCCCTTCTGAAAGTTTGAGAGGTGGTTTGTTATGGTCTAATCTTTAAGATAGGTTGACAGAAGTATTGTAATAGAGGTATAGAAGTTTCTTTCTTGTAATGTACTCAGAATTGTTACTGTAAACGTGTAGTAGATACCATTTCTTGATTAATCTCAGTTGTTTTTGCAGCAGATCCTGTGTTACTGTAATTGTGTATATTTTGGATTGGAAATGGAATCAATTAAATGACACTGTTATCGCGTGTTTGTTTCAAGACATGATAATGATTACCATTATTTTTGGTTAATGGTTACCTCTCTTTTGTTAACCTTTAAAAATTTGGGGTAGCAATTACCCTTTTCATGATTAAACCAAACAAATGAAAAGGTAAGAGCTAAATGATTCCTTTCCCCCTCGTATTTGTTTCCTTTCCATGACATTTCCATTTCCCTAACCAAGCGCCCCATAAGTGTGTTGAACTTTTAGAATGGAGAGAATATGTACAATTAAAAGAGAAATAATTCCATGCATTTCAAGTTACAACATTAATACATGTGTTAAAACAACGGAGAGAAAATGTGCCTCCATTGGGCGTATAGTAGTTGTCCTTAAAATGACTACCATCATATGAATTTTTTATTGGCTGATTTTTTAATTAATTTTTTATGTCAAAATAAATAATAAATGTTTTTTTTTAATTTATTTTTATTTTGTATATATCTATAGTTAATTTATGAATAACTTTTTAATTTTAGTGATAATATAAACTGAATTTTGTAAATTAATTAAAAACAATTATAAAATTTATTCAAATATTATTTCAAAATTTTATAAATTTTACAAAGTTGATAGATGGTTTATAATTAATTTTTGTTTTTGAAGGGAAAGATAAAATTTCATTAATTGAAAGTTTTCATGCATCTACAGTAAGCAATATATAAAAATAAAATGGAATCTAAATTAATCAAGTAAAAATCTTCTTTAACAAAACTATGATGATGAGAAACTAGATCTGACGGCGAAGCACAGTCCCCAATTGTTTGCTGAATTATGCAGCCTTTTGTGAGGGAGCCCATCTTCTTGACATAATTTTGGGAAGAAAATTCATTACTTACCATGTATCTCATCCTCAATTCCAACGCCAACTGTAAAATTGTATGACTAACAACTCATGAATCCAATCTTTCAGATAAAACCCAAAAAACAAATTCAATTTTCCGTAAGGAAAGAGAAGAAAGACAAATATCAAACTCTAACACAAGGAGAGAAGAAACCCAAAAATTGGGTAGAAAATTAAACTCTCATAAGGAGAGAGAGCAAGGAGGATTATTAATGACTAAAAAACAAAAAATAAAGGAAATAAAAAAAGAATTGGGGCTTACCATCATCAAAGAGATGACAATGGTAGCCCCTTGTGGTTGCCAAAGAATGCTTTTTTTAGAGAGGGAGAGAGGAAGAGGCGAGATAATTTTTTATTTATTTTTTCCTGAAGTTATAATTAATTTTGACATTAAAAAATGAATTAAAATCAACTAATAAACAATTTGTATAATGTTATTCATTACCATAAAATCATCCCAGTCGTGACAAGCAATTTGATTATAGTAGAAAATTTAATTCAAATAGGCACATTTTCATTTCTATTGCCCATATGATTCATATCTTATTAATTTTTTTATTATTTTTTTATTATTTTTTTTTTATTTTTTTATCCACATAAATTGCATCCACACACATGCCTTAAACTCATGTGGCAAATTGGCAATCACCATCCCAACATAACGCCATATCTTATTTGTCTATACTTATAATTAAGTCCTTTTATTGCATTACATATCCTAGATGTAACTCTTCATTGTACCTTTAAATTCATTCAATCATAGTTGAAAATGATATAAGATGAAGTGTGGTGCATGAATAATGTCTTTCTTCCTATTGAACTTTACACATATTGATAGTCACTTCACATAATAAAGCACATTCAAATGAGCTCTACGTGTACATGAAATAAATTCTATCTTATCCTTATACTTCCTCCGTTTTTTTAATATTGCACCACTTGCCTTTTAAGGAGGTTTCACAAATATTGCATCATATCCATTACAGTGTTTATGTTTGTTTTGTGTTATTGTAAAAGCTAGTTTAGCAGTTTAGCTCATTATATTTCATTGTTGAACCCTCTTAGTTTGTAACAGTGGTTGTTTAAGCATATGTTAAAAAATAAAATAAAATTAGAGTTTATAATTTAGAGTAACCTAGTTAAGGCTCCTGTTCTCTTCACCTTATTTTTGTTGAACAGAAACTAATTTAACTGAAGTTAAATTATTTTTGCTGAACTTAAATATTTTTAATGAATTGTATTTCATTTTACTGAATTGAAATTAATTTTACTGAACTGAAATTATTTTTGCTGAACTGAAATTGTTTTTATAGATTTTCTATTATATTTCTTCTTTAAAGTTACTAAGTTTTACCGAACAAAACTTATTTTTACTGAACATAACTTATTTTTACTAAACTGAATTCATTTTTACTTAACTGAAATAATTTTTACTGAAATGAAGTTATTATTACTTAATATTATTTTTTTAAAAGTGAAGTGAACAGGTCTTAAATAAGACATTCTCATTTATATATACATTGCAATATAGTAATCGTGTTAAATAAATAAATAAAATTACAATCGTTTATTTTTATTATTTAATTTATAATATTGCACACCCAAGTTTTAATTTAGTAATTTTTTTGAAAAGGAATTTAAAATCAAGTAACATCAAACATTTAGATAAGATCAATTAAGAAAAAGAAAAGGTTCTTAAGATATGTTATTGGTTGATTCCATGTGAAGAGATGATTTGGGTTTTGAATTGTTAGGCATACGTCGAGTTTTCATTCCCACATGTCCAAGTACAAAAATGGAAAAAATGGAAAAGGTTAAGTTTAAGTATTCCAAAAATAGACAATGCCATTTCTTCATTTGTCAATTTACCACAAGTTGGTTAGGTACTTGTTTAATTAATCCATGTTGCCTACGTGATATTCGTCCTCCATGACTTGGAATTCATTTATGAGCATCTTGTATCATTTAGTTGTAATCCATGTAATCGTACTCTATTTATGAAAAACAAACAAAATTATTAAGACAAATCACTTCATTTGTTTGTAGTTATTGGTTCCTAATTATACTTTATTTATGAATTATATTTAAGATGTTTTTAACACTGAGGGATAGGAATTTTGGAGCATTATGCGTTTAAGGTGTCTTTGACATCGAGGTAGATTAAAAAGGGTTCAACATTAAATATTATGTGGTTACTAATTATTCAAGAATTAAATTGGTATGTTTAATTGTTTGAATAATTATAAAAATTGGTTGTGTTATGATTTGAGAGTCATCACCAAGTCTCAAAATATGTAAAAACAACGTAAAGTGAAAGAGATTACGCATCAAAACTCTTGGAACGTATATACCTTGAGTATGAACACATGGGGGGATATATGGGGTTTTATATTTAACCATAACTTCTACAGGGAGTACAAGACGTTGTATATTCCTTTTTATTATTATGCGCAGGAATTCCGCCACTTACGATTGGTTCTTTTATAATGGCACGGTTAGCTCCCGAGTTAGTATCCCTTTATTGGGGCAGGATAGGGGGGAAACCCGTCCGATTCGTAATCAAGCTAAATAAATGAGTTAGTTATTTATTGAGGGTCATGTTGAATGTTGTATGCTTGTAAACAGGTGCAACAAGGTAAGTTGTGTGATGATAGGATGAAAGCATGTTAGTGTGTTTTATTTACGCTTATGTACTCACCATTGATGATTGTGCGTTTGCATGTTTTGTTTCCCTTGTCTTTATCTTGGCCCTACGATGACCCATTTCTAATGGTGAGTAGTGGGGACAAGTAGAGAGTAGCTTTTCAGGTGATGAATCATATTCATGATGTGTATGAGTGAAGAGCAAATCATGCTTAGTTTTCATAAGATTATGATGTGATTTATTGCTTAAATTATTATATTATATTATGCTTGTGAGACTAATGCAAAAGTTTTTAGGTATTCGTTCAGTTTTAAGAAGGGCCTACAATGGTTCCAAGTTGTAAATTGATTTTATTTGACTTTGGTTTGACTTTACTTTTGTTTGGTTTGACTTTTAAGTTGACTTGTTTTGAATGGTTTTAAAAAGAGTCTTCCACTGTGTGTCTTGATAAATGCCTTAGCCGTTATCACGGTGGCGGTAATGCCTTAGAATTTTCTATCTCGCGTTTTAAAAATGGTAAAACAGGTATTTTAAAGGAAAGAAATTTCTAGGGTGTTACAAAGCGGTGTTTGGGAGCTTTTGTTGAGATTTTTATCACCACTAAAGCCAAAGACGTGTTTTAAAGTGTTTTCTTTTAAACTTGGACAAGTGCTTATTTATTAAAGTAATTTTAAAAGGGAGTTAATTTAACTTATTTTAATTCTAAGAGGACCGAAAATTTATTTACTTTATATATATATATATATATATATATATATATATATATATATATATATATATATATATATATATATATATACAGAGAGAAAGAGAGAGTGAAATGAAAAATCGCGCTCAACAATTTTCTTTTTGTTGATTTAAATGTCACGCGCTACACAATCAATTGCACGTGATAGCCCAGCGCAACTCAGAACGATGTGCACGCTTGGCCAGAACTATCCACTGAGTTGCGCGCTGATACTGGTCACTAAAAGACCGTTACTTTGATTTTGATCCGTTTGGTTTATTTCTAACGGTTTTTGCTCGTTGTTAGACTTAATGGCGTGCAAAATTATTGAAATCTTTTACTTGCTTTGCATCTTGTAGTTTATTTTCTTTTTTGATAATTTTTTGCATCATCCTGCATGCACACCGTGCTTTGTGCCTTCCCTAAGCATACGTTTTGGACGTTTTTCGTAAGCGTGTCATAAAATGTTCCGTAGTGGTGCTTTACGTAAAAGCTCCCATAGACAAGTTTGTCATTTTACTGTACTGACTTTACAAATGTCCATTCTTTTTGTTTTTTGGTGTCCACAACAAAAAGAATGGTGTATCATGCATCATAAAATTGCATGGCGTATCGTATAGCGTAAAATTGTATGGCGTAGGTGTTGCGCAAAATTTCACCTCTTCCCAGCCAACATGATCTACCTCTCGTAATTAAAATGGTAGAGTTTCTGTCTTTAGGCATTAGCTAAACTAGTCGACTGGCAAGCTAAACCATCGAGGACAAGGTACATTCTCGATTGGAAGAAAATACGGTAGTTAGTGAGCTTACTGGCTTACCGAGCAGTTAGGGTGTCCGTCAACCCCCTGTATAAAGAGCGACCTGCAATGTTGCATCTGTTTAGACACGTGCCCCAAGTCTTGAGACACGTGTTCTCATCTTGTGGAAAAAACTGCTAGAGAGTTGCTAATTTTCTTCTCTCTCACTAGATTTGGATATATGCCTCCAGTCCCGAGACATGTATTTCTATCTTGTGGACCCCAAATACTGCGTTTTGGAAAGCGATTGTCAAGAACTTTATTCATGTGTTAGGTTACGAATGCCGAAACACTTCTCATTTTTTCATCTTTTAACTTGTTAAAATCATAGACTAAAGTTTCAAATACATATTGAGGGACTTTATATCAACGATGCCATAATTGAGAGGATATCATCCTCTTTACTCTTTTTAAAAACCAATACCTTCTCATGACATGACATCACCAAGGACAACCTTACTTGTAAAAGCGTTCTACATTTGCAAAGGATCAATCTAGATTATTTAGCGCGTTAAGACTAGAAAATACTTTTTCTAGCCTTAAATAGCTACTTGTCTCAAACACTTAGCGAATCAAGGATCATTTCGACATCCTTAACACTACTGAAAGATTCTCTGTTCTTAGGGAACTTTGCAGAACGAGTCTCAAATTTATTTCCTTGGCTACTTTGATCCTTGTCTATTATAGACTCGATCAAAGTGGGGGCTAACTGTAGACATATACTTTTGGCTTTATGTCCTGACAAGAAGTGCTATGACGATAAAGAAAACCATCTTTGTGTTGGATCAATGTGAGGAATGACAATTGATTAAGCCACAAGAATGCAAAATGACTAGCCTAACCCAAAACAAAATGAATTAAGGTCCAAACTAACTAAGCCCGATCATAATTAGGCTTAAGCCCGAGGTTAAAACCTAATAATGACAGATTTATAGGCGCCTAGGTTAAAAACCAATGCTACCACAGAAAAATACGTGCGCATCTCAATGAGTCGTGCTGGTCAGGTGCGCACAACTCAAAAGGTTGCGCGTGACACCTTGCGCAACGTCTAGAGATGCGCTTACGAAAGATTCGGAATTTCACAAAAATATAAAATCGAATCTTACCATAATTATCTAGTTGTGTTGCCCTTAGCAGCGCATCTAAATCACTTGCGTTGGGCAGTCATGCACAACCTATTCAGAAGCGTGCGACACCTGCTACGGTAGAATACTAGAAACCCTAAATGCATCCATTCCCTATAAATAGAGGCTTAAACACACGAAAATTAACCTAAAACTCTGGCAGAACTTTGTGAACTTGTGTACTCTTAACCCTCTTTTTCGAAATACTCACCCCCTCAATACTTGTTACTACGGTGGAGGTTCCTGAACAAGAAGGAGTCCATAAGTGTTCTAAACAAAAATCTAGCAAGGAGAAGTGGTAAATTCCCGAGCACTTAGATCAATCACCATTGTTTTCTTGTTTAAATAACTTTTAATTAATTAATTAGTGTTATTTGATCACTCTAAATGAACTTTTAATTAATTAATTCCACATAGTATCTTGTGTTAAATAAAGAATAAAATTAAATAATTATTTATTGATTGATCACCTAAGTCAAGGCGAATCTTGTTTATTTATTATTATTTTCACAAATATTAAGAATAACGACAGTTGCAATGTAATTCCTAAAGTGATACGTGTCACACTCTGAGTGGTCCACATGGTAGGGTAAAAATAAACATTTTACCCTCACAAGGGTGACGTGGTGTACCACGTGGCGCTTATGACAAGTGTAACACATGTAGTGGTGCAATTTTTTACCGTTTATCTAGAGTAAAAATCAGGGTTTTTACCCTAAAATTCACCCTCTATAAATAGCCTTGTCCCCCCCTCATTTTGCACGTTTACGAAAAGTCTTTGAGAGAGAATATTTGACTTGAGAGAATATGTCATTTTATAAGAAGAGTTAGTAGACCGCCTGCATCCTATGCGCCTTCTCTTAACAACGAACAAGTTTTACAAGCATCCTCTGCACCTTCGATTGTAAAGTAACCGCCTACTCTCTTCTCTCTTTGTCTTATTTTTCTTTTCTTTTGACAATGGTTTCCCAAATGCGCACGGCACGACCTAGGTTATCGGTCAACCGGTTAACTTACAGGATAAAGTCCTATTACCTTATCAAAAGTAATTACCTAAGTCCTCTAACTAAGTAGATAGGGAAGTAGGGTCGAACCATAGGGAAACAAGTCAATATATTCCTAATTAATTTAAATAATTTAAATTATTAAGCAACCAATTTATTGTTATGAAAATAATTAAACTAAGGAGATCAAAGTATAGGGAGAAATCAAATAATGAAAGCCTAGGGTATAGGTTCACTAATAAATAATATTCTAGGGTAAAACACAACAATCAATCATCAATGCATCAATTAATCAGATGATAAAAAGCTTTCTCTACGCATTATAATCACATAATTAATTAATTTATCGGTATTAAATCGCATCTGTCGAATATAAACTTAACCACTTATAAATTAACTTGCCTATTAAAACTAAGCCTAAACATCAATTCTTGTCTTTTGAATCTCGAATCAATATAGTGTAACTTATACAATTAAACCTGTTCAAATCTAATTTCATATCATTAAATCAATCAATAGGAAATCAATCAAGCATTGGCAATCAACAGTAATAAATTACCCCTTCATATTATTTATGGATCCCCACAACCCTAGAAAATAATCTACTCACACATAATTAAATATAAACTAATCAAAACTTTTAAGCAAAACAGATGAGCAAAAGTAAATAAATTACTTAAATTAAAAGGGAAGAAATCGTTACCAAAGTTAACGGAAATAATGAATTGAATTAAAACTAAGAGTTATAGAAAGAGAAACAAGAGAAAAGTATAAGCTTAAGATAGAATTAAACTAATGAAAGAGAGGTAATTGTATCAAAACAACTAAAACGTATTTATACAAAAATATAAATATCCTAACTAAAATCTAAGTAAAAAATGTTGTCATCCTCCTCTAAAACACGCGCCTGATTGGGCGCCATCTCGCCTAAACGGGCCTTCCTTTTCTTCATGTGTAATATCTCTTGCGCCCGGTCGGGCGCGAGACAGGGCGAAGGGCTACTTCTTTGTTCTTTCGCCTCGCCTGGTCGGACGTGCCTTAGGGCGAGGGCTTTGCCCGATCGGGCAGACTACTTGGGCACCACTTGGACTTCGATTGGGTTTCAATACTTAGCCTAATCTGGATTTCCTTTTTGGGCTTGATAACTCGGTCTAATGCCTTGGCTTGTCATATGACGATCCCTTAATCATCAGTTTGATGACTCTAACCGGCCTTGGTCTATGAATGATGGTTGTGCTCCTCCAATGCTTGTAGTTGTTCCAAATGATCCCGAGAAAATGTTCCAAATGATCCCGAGAAAATGCTCCAAATATGCAATTTCTTACAAAACACTACCAAAACAAGGAAAACACTAGAAGCACATATTAGTAATAAAAGTGGCTCTAAAGAGCAAAAAATATTCCTAATTATGACCAAGGGATGGAGGTAAATCACTATATAAAATAGACATATCATCACCAAGGATGGCTGAATCTAGAACTAGGAGTGTCGACTGCTCCTTCTTTGATTCCCCTTTGAGAACTTCCTTGAATCTGATTGTCTATGTATCTATGCAAGACACTATGGCCATAAAAAAAAAGAGCTAATATGCTTCAGAATTCATACGGTTCTTTTAAAGCTCATGTGAGTGAGATTTCTTATCATCTCCCTATCACTCTTAGCACCCCTAGTTCTTCAATTTTAGAAGAATTAGGGGACAAATTGAGAAATGATGCTTTTAGCCTTGTTGATCAGGCCTCGAAAAGGGAATTAAGGGAAGATTTCTCTAGCCATGCTCATCGGGCCCCTCATTCGGATGCAGAGTCCGACAGTTCTAATGGAGAATTTGAGTCGTTTACTTCTAGTAGAGCCACTATGGACTCTAAGGAGGTAGGTTCCCAGCTGGAGATAATTAGGGAGTTTCTTTCCATTGATCGGTGCGAGGGTAGGGCCGAGCCCTCGACCACTTGCCAAAAATAATATGCCGCTTAATATTAGCATGTTGTTGTAGGTAGGCCCGAGAACATGATTGATAAGGTAGGAGATTTCAAGGCTAATCATGTCATGGGCCAAGGCATCATTCTCAGTGTCCCAGATTCTGAGGATACTGTAGTCTGGCCAGCAGGGTCCAGCTATAGGGATGAATGTTTCTGCTACTATAAGGCGACCACTCAAGCTAGTATTTGCTTCCCTCTCCATCCGACTATAGAGAGAATCTTGGGTGCATACCAGCTGGGTATTTGGCAACTTGCCCCCAATTCTTAGATTAATATCTTAGGGTATGTTGCCGCCTGCAAAATTCTTGAGGTAGAGACGAGCTTTGACACCTTTACCCAAATGCACTATCTCAGCCGGACCCCACAAGCAAGCTTGATCATGGTTTACCTTGACAAGCCACATGGGTTACATGATGGCTATTAAGAAAGAGTCCAAGTGGAAGGATTGGAGGAAAAAGTTTTACATTTTCATATCCCTCGACCAGATGAGAAACAAAAAATACAATCGATAGAACCAGAACCCTCCTTTGTTCTTTGGAGGTGTAGTAATGCCGCATGTCCCAAGGAGGGCCAATAAGAATATCCTAGATAGAGATCTCTTTAAAGTGGCTGTTCGGTCAAATGAAGAGACTGGGGAAAAAGAAGTGAACCCCCAAAGTTATATTCCCCGCCATGAGTGGCTGTATAATGGGAATTTCTTGGCCGCTTCGGCCTTAATTCTAAGAGTTCGAGAGGTAGTTAACCAAATTCTTTTCAATAATTGTTGAGACTTGATCTTTATTTGTTCATATATAACCACTTGACTTGTTGTGTAGACAAAGCAATGGAAAAATTCGCGGCCTTCAAGAAGCTGGCTTCTCATTCCACCGCATACTATCGTTCGTCCAATTTAGGCGAACGGAAGAATGATAACCCCGAAGCACGAAAAACGCCCAAGGTGAGCTGCACTTTGATCTTGGTTAGATAAGGTAGATTTCATTTTTCGCATGCTGTGTAACTCTTTAAGTTAATGCAGGGCGGTTCATCCAAACCCTCTCCTTCTTCCCAGCCAAACCCAAAGCTTAGGAAGCAGTTAGGAGGTGATGTGAGTACTTCTGGAAAGGCCAAGAAACACATTACATACAAGCCATGGAAGACCAAGGTCAGAGATGGATCCCACCCCCGATGCCCATGGGGTGTCAAAGAGTGTCAAAGGTCCACTTGGCGCTACTGGTGGCTCAACAGATTGAAAGAGCGAAATCCTAGGGAGGACATGGATGCTCCAGGTATAATCGCCTTTAATCCCTTACCCTACCCTTGTACTGTTAAGTTCAATCAACAGTCGTCCAGCACTTCAGAAGACATCTGGTCCTTCGGTCGGATTTACGTATACTACTTACAAGGTGTTGAATGTGCAGATGTTCCCCAAAGGTCGGATATCCAGATTTAGCAAAGAGGATGCTGAGAACTATCGCCCCCGAGGACAAGGCTTCAGTCAGAGGAGTCGGCACCCTCAACCTCGATGCTATCTTGGTCCTTCTTGCAGAGGTACCATAACTTGTAAATTTTTCTTCTTCTTCTTCTTCTTCTTCTTCTTCTTCTTCTTCTTCTTCTTCTTCTTCTTCTTCTTCTTCTTCTTCTTCTTCTTCTTCTTCTTCTTCTTCTTTATTTTTATTTTTATTTTTATTTTTAATTTTTTAAAGTTTTTTTTCCTAACACTATGCCATTTTGCCGCATGTAGGACATGCTGCGGGTAAACAACCTTAAAAAGACGTTTAACGAGAAGACTAAAGAGGTAAATCCTGAGTAAGCTCGGGCCGCCTCTTCTTTAGATACGACCAATTTTGAGATTGCTCAAAACGAACTTCTAACAATTGAAATGATGTACTCTCAAGCGTCGGACAATCTACAGGTCAAGACCGATGTGGATGCGGAAAAAAGGCGGATATCCGAGCTGGAGAGTGAAGTTAAGGGCCTCAACGCCAAGCTCGAGCCCTTTAAGGAGGCAAATCAGATGGCTGAAGGGATTCGGGAGAAGGTTAGTAGACTTAAGAGGCGGTTGAAAACTAGGAGGTCCAACTCGGGAAGAAGTTTAACTCAAAGGCCGAGGAGGAGGAGACAGCCTTGGTTAAGTATATGGTAGACGATTATGATGCCATCATGAGGATGACCTAGGAGTCCCCCAACCCAGGTTCCAACTATAGTATCTGGAAGGACAAGTTTAAGTTGGCCTTTGATGAATTCAATGGAAAGACTTTAAAGCAAGCCCAAGAGGAGGCGGAGGCCGAGGATGATTCATCCGATTCCACTAGAGAGTCGGCCTCCCAAGGCAAACAAGGATGATGTGGCTACTATTATTGATGTGCCCTCTCCTGATACTTGAGCTTTCTGTTAATTTTTTGCGGCCGAATGGCCATTTATCATGCTTTTCCGGCCTGCAAGTCGAGTAATTATGTATGTTTACCGACCAAAGGGTCTGGTAACTCAACAATTTGGTAGACTTCAATGTTTTTTGATTTTTGATATGCATAGATTTTAGCTAAGTTATTTAACTTGCCTGCATATTATGCGATTGTTACTATACCAAATGCCTTTACCCCTGGCCGGTTGCCCGCTTGGCTTAAAGGGTGAATTGATTGACTTAGAAATTATTGATACTTGAAAAGAGTATGATTAGTTTCTAAGTCAATCAATCACTATGGTGATTGCCCCAAACAAAGCGGATTGTCTGCCATCGAGTAGACGGGTAAGTACTAATATTATCTGACCAGGCCACTGGCCTCCTTAAGTCGTTTAAAAAGAACTCTTAACTGCTAAGTTTTTTAACTTTTCGTATACTCATTATATAGAATTTGGAAACCTTTGCTGCCCTCGAGAAATAACAGGCAGTTTTTAATATATATGTTGGAGCCTCTAAATGAAATAGTAGCCTTTTACCGTTTGTTTTATAACATACGATAATTTAGCTTTTTTGGTTTCATATTAGATTAAGTCAAACAACTGTGAGCTTATCTTAATCCAGATTGTCGGTAGGGCTGTTTGTTATATGTTCATAAAGCAATGTACCACCCAGATAGGAGATGCTCTCTGCGACAAATTTACTCGAAAGGGTGTCGCTGAATTTCGTACTCGTGTTAGAGCAGACTATTGGGTATTTTAACATTATTCGTCCATTGGCCTCGTTATGTCGTTAAAAACGAAGTTAGCCGATGAAATTTTGAACTTAGATTATATAATTTAGAGCTGGCAAACGGATCAGGTGGGGTCGGGTTCGTGATCGGGTCACCTAATTTCGGGTCAACAACCTCCCAACCCAAACCTGATCCATTTAACTTTTTGAGTTGAAAATCCCAACCCGAACCTGATATTTTCAGATTCGGTTCAACTCGAAAATGACCAGATATGACCTTTTTTTTTGTGGTCTAAATCAAGTTCTTTAACCTAAAAGTTACCTGAAAAACAACTTGAACAACCTTTTTTTCCAAATAGCCAAATATGATTCAAACACACAACATTCAACTATAGTACAATAAACCACTATCTAAGTATTAATGTAAAATGAGTTAAACATACAAAAAAAAAAAAACAATTAAACAAAACAATAGTTTATAATTGTATACTCGTTTCATGAAAATAACAATCGGATTAAAAATCAACAATAATTAGAACTTAATTGAAATTACAAGCATAAATAATAGTAAAATATCAAAACTAATGGCGATGGTGCTCGATCTATTTGAGAAGTTAAGGAGATACTCCGCTCATATCTATGGTGCTTGATTTATTTGAGGAGTTATGGTGCTCGATCTATTTTTCGGATTGTGATACTCGGAGCTATGGAGCTCGATCTATTTGAAGAGATATGGAGATCTACTCTAGACTCTTGAGGAGTATGCAGAAAAGAGATCTATAAAGGTTAGAAAGAGTAATAAGAGAGAGAGAGAAAGATAGTGAGTATGAAACGGCTGCCTAGTAGAATTTCAGGAATTGAGATTGAAAATGGTTTATATAGTTAGGGTTTTATTGGGAAAGGGTTTAATTTTGGGCTAATCTAGTTGGCTTGTACATTAGTTTCATGCAAAAATGTTACATGTACCATGTATTTTGACCCATTAATATTTTTTCGGATTACACAGGTCCTTTTCGGGTTGGAATTCTCAACTCGAACCTAACCCATTTAATTTCGGATCGAGTTCGTGTCGGCCCATTTAATTAATCGAGTCAAAAAAATCAACCCTAACCTGCTATTTTTCAGGTCAGGTTCGGGTTGTGTTATCGGGTTAGGCCAGTTTTTGCCAGGCCTAATATTATTATGTGAGATTTGGCCGCCTAAGCTTTGTACAGGTGGTGTTCCCATTAGGAGACGTCTACAATAAATAAATAAAATTGAAAACAAATAGCAACTTTTTCATTGATAGACTTTTCATTTACAAAAAATTTACAAAGTCTCGGAAGTAGTACGTTTTTAAGTTGTCTACATTCCAAGTTCGGGCAAACTGCTTGCCGTCTGGAGTTTCCAGCTGGTAGGTTCCGCCTCTTACTTCTTCTCGGATCCGGTAGGGACCTTCTCAGTTGGGCGTCAACTTGTCTTGCTTATTCGCCTTACCGGTAGCCTCCATTTTTCGTAACATAAAGTCCCATACTTTTAAGGGCCGCTTGTTTACTCTTCTGCTGTAGGCTCTCGTCATTCTCAGACGGTAATCTTATGAGGTAAGGCGACATTGCTCTTGTGTTATGGGAGTGAGTCCAGTGCTAGCCGCATGGCCTCCCATTTTAATTATTCGTCATATAACATAACTAGAAGGGTTGATTAATAATGCTCAATAGGAAAGATGGCCTCCGCACCATATACCACCAGAAATGGGGTTTCACCGGTTGCCCCTTTTTCTGTTGTTCTGATGGCCTATAGGAAATGAGTTAACTCTTCTTCCCATAAGCCTCTAGTTCTTTCAATTTACTTTTTGATACCGTCTGAGATTAGCTTGTTGAAAGCTTCAACATGGCCGTTTGCTTGGGGTCGGCCGACAAATGCAAAACAATGTAAGATCCCTTAATCTCCTAGCCAATTCTTGAGGATAGGCGTCTGAAACTGAGGGCCGATGTCAATGACCATAGACATAGGTACCCAAAAACGGGTGATGATGTTCTTCCATATGAAAGAGATGACATCCTTTGTCTTGAGTTCTTGACCGCCTCTGCCTCTACACATTTGCTAAAGTTGTCAATAGAAACTGGAATGTATTATCATCCGCCTGGTGCAGGAGTATACGGGCCCAGGATATCCATGCCCCATTTGGTGAATGGAATCAGATATGAATTGCCGTCAAATCTGTGGCCGGATGTTGGATTAGCTTGCCAAATGTTTGACACTTATCTCACTTCCTTACCATTTCTATGGTGTCTACTTTAAGCGTGAGGAAAACGTAGCCCTGCTCCTTGGCCCTAACTGCTAGAGCCCTGCCGCCTATATGGGAGGCGTAGTATCCCAAATGTAAGTCCTCTAGAATCTCTTTCCCCTTTTAAGGGGTGATGCACTTCAATGTAGGCTTCACAAAGCCCTTCTTGAAGAGTTCTCCATTTCTACTTTCAAAGTTGGCCTCACGTTTTTTCATTACGACCATTTATGGATACATATCCGGCAGGGTGCCGTCTAGCAAATAGGCCTTAATGCCATCCATCCAGGTTGAGCTTTGATCTATTACTCCAATAGGATATTATTTAATACTTCATTTTCCCATCAATTCCCAAAAGACTAATCGAGGCGTATCGTAGGAGGTGCATGATGCTAGTTTTGACAGAGCATCAGCCTGATTGTTCTCAGACATGGGCACTTGACTTAGATGAAATTCATGAAATGTCCTGCTTCAGCTTTGACCGCCTGCATATATTTAATCATAACCGGATGGGTGGCATCATAGTCACCATGGTATTGGCTAACGACCAAATGTGAATCAGAGCAGGCATCAATTTTAGTTGCCCCTGTCGCCTTGCACATGCGGATGCCGGCTAGTAGGGCTTCGTACTCTTCTTGATTATTTTAGGCCTGAAACTTGAACCGTAGTGCATATTCATACTTGTCCCCCTTAGAAGATTGATATATAATTCCTGCACAATTGCCAATCATAATAAAGTTCTCGTCTACATACACTTTCTAAACCTGATCAATATTATCCAGGGCAGTCAGACTTATCATTTCGACAATGAAGTCAGCAAACGCCTAGCCTTTTACTGCCTTCCTTGGTTCAAAAATGATTTCAAGACTTTGCATTTTCAATAGCCCATTTAAGAATTCTACCGGATGACTCCAAAGTTGTCATTGGCTGCTTGAGTGGTTGGTCTGTGTAGACCACAACCGGATGTGCTAGGAAGTAAGGTTTCAACTTCTTGACTTCCTTGAAAATAGTTAGGCCAAAATTTTCAACCATTGGGTACCGTAGTTTCGCATTTCAAAGAACATGGCTAATGAAATAGACTGGGAGCTGAATGTCGTCTCTCTCAGCAAGAAGAACAACACTAAGGGCATGATTTGAAATACCAAAGTACATGTAGAGCGCCTCTTTAGGCAGAGGGCTTACAAGCCTTTGCAAAGAGTGTAGATGTTCTTTCAATTTCTGAAAGGCCGCCTCAACATCATCCCCCCATTAGAACCTAGTATTCTTTCTGATCACTTGGAAGAAATTGAGGCACTTGTCATTTGACTAGCTGAGGAATCTCCCTAATTTCGCCAGACAACCTGTTAGCTTTTGAACTTCTTTGACAGTGCAGGGTGACTTCTTGTCAATTACCATATGTATCTTCTCTAGGTTGGCCTCTACCCCTTTTTAATCAATTAAAAAAGCTGAGAAACTTCCTAGACTCAGCACCAAGTACACACTGTAGGGATTTAGATACTCTAAGCGGAATTTCATGAATCATATTCATAAGCATTTAATAACCAAGATCATTGCATAACACATAATGAACAAGTAATTTTACCTTTGAAGCGTGATTCCACATGCGATAGAGCAAGAACAATGAGAGATAAAGAACCTCAAGCATGATTCCTCTACTTGGTCCACGGGCACAGATTAAACCTCCACTAATGCTAGTTAGTCGTAATTGAACCTTTCAATCAACCTTCTACAGAGAGGAGAGGAACGAACCAACCAAGAACCACCACCACGAACACCACGGGCCACCTAGAGGTGGCCGGCCGTACGGAGGGGTGAGAGGGGAGGGCCGTAAATGAGAGAGGAAAGAGAGAACTTAGGGTTTTTGGGAATTGGTTGCTTGTTTCACAACTTACTGACTCGTGAATTGTGACTTTATGCAACCCTAGGAATGGATCTTATTTAAAGATCATATCTCTAAATAAGAGTACATGTCAAGCCCAAATACCTAACTCTAATCCTACTACTCTAACCCAACTCTATTTGGTATGTCATGTCCTCATGAGGCCCAATAATGGGCCCCTTAACTTGTTTAACCTAATACCCTTGTTGTGTGACCTTATAGGATCCATTCTAGTGGGCTTTGGACTATTTGACTAGCCCAAAGATCATTTATCATAATCTAGAAATAGACAATGACGACCCAAAAGAATGAACTTATTATCTCCATAATAGTGATCCTTGATATATCTAGTAATTTCACTTATTGAAGACATAATTCCTTCAATCTCCTACTTGACTGAGACAAGTGCGCAATATTCAAATTCGTTGTCAATGTATGTCGATTTGATAATATGATTGCATCTCATGTCGTACTCATATTAATCTACAAATCTTTTCTTGAAATCTGAGTTAGAATCACAAAACAAATGATTACTATGTAATCCATTTGAGCACGTCCATGCATTTTCTGAATTCTCCCTTTTAAGGGCCAAGACACATTCCTAACTAAATAAGCAGACTCAATTCAATCTTGTGGAAACAATAGCTCCCACTCAACTCATGAATTAACCAGGAAACACCCTTTATAATCTCCGGTTACGAGTCGACGTTTGAGTGTACACAATTAAATCAATCATTGAATGGTATCAATATTCCACTCATGTGAAAGGAATCCACTAATATATCCGGAATCTCTATACTTGAACTTCAAAGTAGGTCTATAGTTCGATCATGCATCATTCATGCATATCCATGTGATTAATCGAGCTTCACTACGCTCCTATAGCCCATGAAACTGCACTATCCAATCAATCTTACAAGCTAGTCCATTAATTGAAATCATTTATGTCCACTTTAATGATTTTGAACTAGGAACTTAAATAATATATGGATTTAGTTCACCTGTGGGGTTTCATTCACCAGGTCATCAACCTGATGAGCCTATAAATCCATAATTATTTTGGACATATTATTTAATATCAAAAACCATAATTAAATAAGATTGATTGATAAACATAATTCTTCAAGTTAATGTATTACTTATGTGATATGTTTTCTCAAAACATATACAACTTAAATTACATAACATGCTTCAATCCAAGAACTTAGTATGACTCTCATATCTTGATCATAGAAGGGATTTAATAAGTAAAATTCATGATACATTCTCATGAACATGAATTTTGCAACTTCTAAATTTTATAATAATATTCATCTCCATACACTAGAGTCTTCCTTCGTTTTTTTCGCAAGGAATGAACTTAGAAATTTCTAATTTGTATTCCAACGTTACATTGGATTTCGATTGAAATCTATCATCATTTTTTCTTAAAACACGTGAATTAAATAGACGATTATAGTCCATGACATGCATGATGCATCCTTTGCAAAATGTATAAGGAGCATCTCTCATAACCTTAATTTCATCAACCTTTCTCAAAGTATTGAATCTTTAGGCAACATGCCATGTTATATGGGATTGAAACTCCTTTCAATATAGTGTTGAACCTTATAAAAATATAATCAATATAAGTTTCTTAACCAAGCTCAAAACACCCTTCGAGACCTATCTCTACAGATCTTGAATCCCAACTTTACTCATCATTCTCTTCAAGGTTTTTCATACAAAATGCATTAGCCATCACTTAACCCTTCAAACAATGAATAATTGCTTTCTTTACTAGACCAAGAAGACTTCATAGCTCCCACTAAACATATTGTACATAAGACCTTTTCATTATTTTTACATGAACATCACACAATTTGATTAACTCACAAAATTAAGAACACTAAATCCATTAAAGGATCTTTTATGCATCCCTAGGATTACCGGATTCTCAAAATATTTTGATTGTATCATATACAAATCTTATTCCATGAACAATATCAAGAAAGTGTTTTTAAATCCATCTACCAAATCTCATAAGGTAGAAATCACTAAAATATCTTTAATAGATCTTTGTAACATGACTAACATAAAGATTTCATCGTAATCATAGTCATAGTCATACTATGAATTAGTTGAATCCTTTACCTATTCTTTGCTTTGGTTAGAAAACACTTTCTTCCTTGTCTGTTTTGCTTATAATGGGTCTCACCCAATTAGGAAAATTAATCAAGTGTTATACACTTGCTTACAGACTTAGAATCTATTTCAGATGTCATGGTTGTTAAACCACTTTGGAGTTATAACTTGTAAAATCATCTTTATTACTTGCATAATTATGTGTTCCAAAATCAATATTTTGAAACTATTAGTCAATATGAAATCATATTTCTTTGGCTAAGTTTTACATCTTCTAGTCATCATAGTAGGTTTTTGATGCAACCATTGAAACTTATACAACAACTTTAATTTGTGTAGTTTCGATGAGAAACGACAATAGAGGATGTGCACTTGTGATGTACTACCTTAGACACATGGTTATTATTCTCATTACACTCAATGAGACCACGCATTGTCATTTGTAACATGAGGTGAGTCATGCTTATATTGTTGCTTTTATTCGATTATTTCTCAAATTTCTTCAAGATTTTCGAATTCACTTTTCTTGAACTCTTTCAAGGTTCTTGAACTTTTTGAAATTCTTATACTCCCACTTGCATAGGGTGAACCAACCATGGTTTGAACCATGTTTTTTTTTTTTTGCTTTTCTCGAAATCTTTCAAGATTTACACTACTCCCACTTGACCTTTTGGAAATGACATGTCTTCCATAAGGGCACTTACTTGAGCAACAAACATTTTATGCTAAGTATGAACTGTGTAATAGTACCCCGTGCTCTATATAGGAATCAAATGTGCATTAAACAATTTAATAAATCTATTATTCCTTGCTTTGTAGAAAGACTTTATAATAACTTTTATTATCCGTATCACATATGAAGCCTTGCTACATTTTTTATTTGACGTATGTAGTTTTATTTAGTTTCGTAGCTCATCTTAAAAGTGTATCTCCTTAATAATGGTTGGAAGATAGATAATTTTCATCCATTATCAAAATATATCTCATATAGATTGATAGATCCTTATTAACACTTCATAAGGTTTTTTGTTATAGTTTGTTGTAAAACGATTTCACAACTCTTGGATGTTTATCAAGGTCTTGGTTTATATTCTCATTGTCACGATCATATCGCAATAAATTGGATGTGTTGCCAAGTACATGTCTTGACTTAGATTTTCACAATTACAATCATATTGTAATGTAATCATTATCTTGTTAGGTTGATACTGAACTTCATATTGGACTTTTGAACTTTTCAAAACTTTCACATTTACGCTTCAACTAAGCGCAAAGGATTGTATCACAAATGAAGTTTCATTGTTCGTCTCTAGCCTTTGAACCTTTGGTTTTATTACATCGATATATGTTATACCTTGAGTTCACTTCATCATTTCTCTAAATGGTGGCTTTGTCAAATTTTCAAATTAGAGTGATAATTACATATATCGATAGATTCATAATCTAGTGATATTGAAAGTCCATCCCTTTGGATCTTCCGCATGCAATGTTCATTCTCATTCGAATTAATTGACATATTAGAGAAAATTTATATGTAGAAATGTTTAATTATTTCTATCATATAGAACTTTAAACCTATTTAGCTATTCAAACACATTTTGACTCAATGAAGTATAGAATAACATTTACTCCATATTTTTGAATCTTCAATGCTTAGTCATTACTGACATTGATTAGTATTTCGATAATGGCAAGAATAAATAATATTTATTTAATTCTAGGCAGTTACTAAGTAAAGGGAAATATAAGTTCTACTTGTAAAGTTGCAACTTTTGCTTCCAGACATGTAGATTCTACTTGTGAAGTAGCAACATTTGCTTCTAAACACGTAGATTTATTTCTCACTTAGCCATAAATTCTTCCTTAGTTCAACCACATTGTTTAATGAGTGAACTAAACAAGACATTGTATGTCCAAAAAGTAGCAATATTCTAAATCAATTTCTATAGTATACTTCTTAAATTGGAACATTTCCATTCATTTACCTTTCAATTATATGAGGTAGTTTCTAATCAGTTGGAATTGGTCCATTTAATTCGAAACATTTGTTGTTCATAACAACTTTTAGCATGTAAGTAGTTCTAGGTTTGAGAAGAATCAACTTGTTTGCATTTATTGGCCTATAACCTCTTAATGCAATCCTCATATATACCTAACCTTTCCCATTTGAGCCACTTAGAACATTTCTCTTAGGTTCAAAATGATGTTTTGGTTAACTACTTTAAGCACTTTTCATGATTTTGCTAAGTCTATTCAATCATTATTCATACTAGAATTTAATCAACTATCCAAATCTATATGAAATGGATGAAGAATAATGTCATTTGATCAACGTTTGATCATAGAAATTTCCAATCATTTCCTTATATTTAATCGTATGAAGGATAAGAGATTTTATTGGACTTCTATACTTGTCTTTTAGAAGGTTTGTACCTCCTATCTCATTATATCCCTTGAAACACTTTTCAAAATGAAGATGTTTTGGCATTTTACTCAAACATTTTGAATAAAACCAACCTTAGACATTTGACATGGGTTTTTAAAACTTGCCTTTTAGAACTATCTTAGCAAAATTGGAATATAGGTTTATGGATTATCTTTTAACCTTTTTAGTTTCTCAAATTTATTATTACATATAATAATAAAATTATAACATGTTACTTGTAAGTAAACGCAAAATTCAATTATGTTTAATAAAATTTAAAGTACCATAAGCGAATTAAATTGGTAACTTTAAAACATTTTATTCAATATTAATTGATCCAAATTGAATTAAATGATTCCAAGATCCGTTATTTGTGCAATAGTTGACTGGACTGAGGCTCTATCATCAAGCATTGCATTTTCAAGGTGAGTAAACTCTTTACTGATTGCAATTTCTGCAACTCTGGGTTAAATAATTAACCATCACAAGTTTAATTATTACCCTTTGCTTCAAGGTTCTAAACGCTTTAGGTAACCTTGTTCAGCATAACCAATTAAATATGTAGAACGTAATCTACCCCAAAATACCCAAGATAACAAGTGACACTTTGCTGAGGCCGACCCATCACTTATGATCGAAGGATTGTTGGGTATCTAATTGGAAAAGCAACCTCAATATTACTAGGACCTAGATTTATTATGTTGTGATTATTTAGTGAACTCTAGTTGTAACACCCCCGATTTACTAACCAATAATAAACAAAAATTAAAGGAAAAATAAACAACCTTTAAATAAAATTGCGGAAGCATACACCTAAATCGGAGGTATCACCGCCACACTCTACAACCTGTCAAGTGTTAAGGCTTACAAAATCCCAATAATTACAACCTAAGAAATCTAAGTGAGCTATTTGTACAACTTTATAAACTCGTTATAACAAACTAATCGAAACACTTGAGCTCCTTTAGCTACAATCACTTGATTAACCTGCTTAAACAACCTCGACTGCTCACCATTAAGGACAAATTCCAAAATAGATCGTCGCAGGGCACCCATAAGAAAAAGACATGGCCGCAAACACAAGTAGCACAACAAAATAACACACACGTCAGCAAAAGCTGAGTAATCACCACATATCAGAATATAGAGTATAATTGAATAATTGACAATACTAGCTTAATTAAACAATGTAGTTCGAAACTACATTACACATTGTACTTTGAAAAATAACTTTTATCAATTAAACCTCGAATAATAATACAAACCTTTACTCAATCAACTCATATAACCCATAAGTGTGTCATGTTCGTTGTTCTATACCTAGCCTTGGACATGGGTAATTCGAATAAATAAACCAACAAGTATAAAAACTTGAATACTCTCAATAACCAGAAAACACCTTAAACCAGACCACATACGGGTCAATTCCCATTGTAGGGGACCATATAAAAATATAAATAAAGATTGTATCTCATTCTTAACTCACGATTATCATCCTCTTACCAACATGCCAAGGGCTAAGATATATAACGCCAAGCCTCAAACCAAGAACAAAATAATAATCTCAACCTTTTTGATCTCATACATCGATCTAATAATAAACTTGATAATAAATAGTATCTCAATATTGGCACATGTTCCCAAATAACATAACAATTCGATTCATAAATATCTCAACTCTTAGGGTAATAATACTAACACCCAAAATTAATTAATTCTCAACACAAAAATAATACTTTGCATTAACAACCCTAAAACCTCGATAAAACAATACTCCCTATGGAAACAACAATAGATACCTAGAATATAACATAATCAATCATAAACAATAAAATTAATACAATACTCATATTCAATCAAACCATATAATACCAATAATCAATCATATATATATATATATATATATATATATATATATATATATATATATATATATATATATATATATATACATATATACATATATATATAACTTGATCACACGAATTACAAATTATAAATTTTACACATAATAATAATAATACAAAATAAAAATAATAAATCATATCACACATAATAATACAAAATAAATTACAAACATCTCCAAATTTGCGTGTGATTACCTTCGACATATTACAATCGAACTACATACATGTAGTCAAGGCAAGAAATAGATGGAGTTACAATGACCATGCGTCCTTTCTACTGATCACACCATGCAAATCATCATCTAAAGCAATAATTAAGGTGATGGATAGTAGAGAATGAATAAAAGCTAATAAGAAAGGAACAAATTTGGCTTTGATAGATGGATAGCCGCATATAATAATGTATCGGCAATTAGAAAATGGATGTGAGTCTTTTTTTTTTTAGTCTCAAAGTGACAAGAGTCCTACTTGATATTAAATAGGGTTTTTAAACTTTCCGAACTCTAAATTAAAAAAAAAGTGAGATTAGGAAAGTTATTTAATAAATAAAAATATATTTTTTTTTTCTATAAAATATATTATATGAAATCATAAAATATTTGGGTATTACACTAGTGCATCATCAATCAACATAAATAAAATCTAACATAAATAATAAACTAAATGC
This sequence comes from Chenopodium quinoa, assembly GCF_001683475.1. Taxonomy (NCBI): domain Eukaryota; kingdom Viridiplantae; phylum Streptophyta; class Magnoliopsida; order Caryophyllales; family Amaranthaceae; genus Chenopodium; species Chenopodium quinoa. Next base: position 1,268,156 of record NW_018744616.1, on the reverse strand, counting down.
ATAAACAAGACATAACATGACCCCTAATCCTAAGAAAACTAATAAAGTAAATGCTCCCACTTGAACCATCATGGATCTCATGCATCCACTCGTTTTTTGGGCTTTCACTTCATGGGCTTCTTGGATTAACTGCAACCAGTAATTTTATTATATTCCATCTACTAATTAAATAAAATGAAATAAAATTACAAAAATACTTTATGGGTTCGTATACTGTACTAAGATTACAAAAATACATCATGATGCGCAGATCGTATTAAGTAATGTACTGAGCCATACTAGTCATTATATAGCAACAAATAACATCATATATTATAAAGTGTAATATAATAAATTACTCATCATGCTTTCCTAAACTACAACATCGAATATTCACAATTAAGGAAACATGGCATCTAAATATCTCATATTTTAATTATTGCAATTAGATAATATAATATATTATTCATGACTATCAATAAAATATCGTATATTTTAAATTAGGCATGAGATAAAATCAATTTTTATTTTAATCTTAAAAGATAAATCATATTTATCCTCAAAGATTATCCTATCAAACTTAGGAGATTCTATCCTAATTACTAGCCAGTCAAAAAATTTTAAATCAATTATTATCCAAAAATAATTATGGGATAATCTCATTATTTGATCAACTATTATCCACATAGAATCTTTTGCTCAATAATTATTCCAACTTAACAAATTAATCTATTTTATTTTGGTAATTATCTTTTCAAAATCAAAACTTATCCCTTCTAATTTTAATTTTGAAAGATGATTTTTATTAAAATATAAATAAATAAAAATTAAAAGTAGTGTGACAGCCACCCTGGTGTGGCAAGCCAAAGTCAGCCACTATGGTCGTACATCGGCTGGTGTATGTTGCACATCAGCGACGCACAGCAACAACAGGAGTGTCGCGCAACTGTTACACGACGTTGATGTTGCTGCACCCCTGACCCAAGCTGCTGCCCACCCCACCCTCCCTCCGAACCACTTGCAGCGGCAGCCGCCGTGGCTGCGCCACCCAGCCGCGACTGCCGCACATAAAACCCTTTTTAATTTAATTAAATTAAAACAATGTATTTTGTTAAAATTAAATTAATTTTAATGTGGTCCAATAAATTTCAAAATTAAATCATATTCAATCTTGAAATTAGGGTTCTTCATGAAGCTAATCCCTAATTTAATTTAACTCTTAAATTAAATAATTTGATCATGAAAAATTTATAATTTAACATCAAATTAAATAGATTAAAATCATAAATCACATAGGAATCGAATTAAATCAAAACCAAAACAAAAATTCACAATTTAGGGTTTAGGCTTTCGAAAATTTTCGAATTAGGGTATGGGGGATTCAAATTTTCGAACATATTAGGGTAATTTTTGGATCTTTTAGGGTAATTCTTGAGCAAATTAAACAACTTTTAATGATTCCATATGTTAAATCACATTTAAAATAATAACTGACCCATAATTAAATTATTCTCCCTCCTAAATGAATTAAAATTGTGGCTATCAAAGAATTAATATTCAATGTATGTACATGCATAGGCTAACTGACCACTGTAGGGATTTAGATACTCTAAGAGGAATTTCATGAATCATATTCATAAGAATCTAATAACCAAGATCATTGCATAACACATAATGAACAAGTAATTGTACCTTTGAAGCGTGATTCCACGTGCGATCGAGCAAGAACAATGGAAGATAAAGAACCTCAAACGTGATTCCTCTACTTGGTCCACGGGCACAGATTAAACCTCCAATAATGCTAGTTAGTCGTAATTGAACCTTTCAATCAAACTTCTACGGAGAGGAGAGGAACGAACCAACCAAGAACCACCACCATGAACACCACGAGCCACCTAGAGAACTTAGGGTTTTTGGGAATTGGTTGCTTGTTTCACAATCTACTGACTTGTGAATTGTGACTTTATGTAACCCTAGGCATGGATCTTATTTATAGATCATATCTCTAAATAAGAGTCCATCTCAAACCCAAATACCTAACTCTAATCCAACTACTCTAACCAACTCTATTCATGGTATGTCATGTCCTCATGAGGCCGAATAAATGGACCCCTAATTTGTTTAACCCAATGCCCTTGTTGTGTGACCTTATAGGATCCAATCTATTGGGCTTTGGACTATTTGACTAGCCCAAAGATCATTTATCATAATCTAGCAATAGACAATGACGACCCAAAAGAATGAACTTATTATCTCCATAATAGTGATCCTTGATATATCTAGTAATTTCACTTATCGAAGACATAATTCCTTCACACACTTCTTGGGATTGAGCATGACCTTGTGCTACCTGATTATGGTAAGGTTTCTCGGAGGTCAGTACGATGATTCGTCTTTAGCTTGGATTTAACTATCATATCATCAATGTACGCCTCGACATTCCTCCCAAATTAATTAATGAAGACTGTATTAATCATCTGTTGGAAATTAGCAAACGTATTTTTAAGCCAAATGGCATCACAGTATATAAAATAACCTTTGATCAGTGACAAATGATGTCTTTTCTTGATCTTTTTTTCATAGAGGAATTTGATGAAATCCGAAGTAGACGTCCTTGAAACTTATCAAAGCATGCCCGGCTGTAGAGTCAACTAAACTGTCGATCGTGGGAAGCAGGTAACTGTCCTTTGGACATTCCTTGTTCAAGTCAGTGTAATCAACACACATGCACCAGGTACCATTTGGCTTCTTCGCAAGAATAACGCTCGCAACCCAATCAGGGAAGTTACATGGACAAATAAACCTAGCATCTAACAGCTTTTTAACCTCAGCAGCTGTCGCCTGACTTCTCTCCTCGCCGTAATTTCTTTTCTTTTGCTTAACCGGCTTCTTTTAGGATCTGAGATGATGCCTTACTTCTCTTCCACTTCAAAGGCAAAGATGTTTTTAAATTCTTTCAGCAGATTGTGCAAGTCTACACCACCCAACTTTGCAAAGGCAACCATCCCCACCTTAAGAGTACACTCCGAATGGCTGTCGTTTGGAGCAATATCAACGTGTTTACCAGCCATCTGGGGACTCATCTGACCATTCCCTAGTTGGTGATTGCTATTGCTTTTTTTTCTTCACCACACTAGCTGATCAGCTTTTTTTTTTCTTTTTGGCTTCTGGTGGGGCTGGCTCCTGTCCTTGGCCGGCTACGGCTGCCGTGGGATTGACGTCTGAGAGATAGCACTCCCTAGTCGTCTTTTGATCCCCATTCAAGGAGCCAACAAAACTGTCATCCCTTTCGAACGTCAGTAGCATAAGGGATGGGATAATGACGACCTTGGATTCGTTCAGAGTCAGACAGCCCAAGATAAGGTTGTAGGCGGTCAGCTCTTTGATGACCAAGAATAGAACAACCATGTGGCGTCCTTTTCCCTTCTGTCCCAACCGAATGGGTAAATCAATCCGACCGACTGGGTGCACGACTCCTCCCCCAAAACCAACTAAGGGGTGAGTGACTTTGTGCATGTTGTCAGGATTATACTTCAACTTTGACAAGCACTTGTAGATGATGATGTCAAACAAGCTACTTGTATTTATCAGGATCCGACAAACCAGTTAGTTGGCAACCTTGCATTCGATGACGATTAGGTCATCATGCGACCGGTAAATTTCTCCCCGGTCCTTTTCAGAAATGGTGACCTCAGGGAATGCGCTGGTACACGCTTGACCCTCATCAACTAAGTTGACATCCATTGTCCTCAGATAGTCCTTTGTGCCCCGGATGGTAGGGCCCCCTCCAGCAAATCCGCTTGCTATTGTGTAGATCGACTCTTTATTAATGTCTGAACTACTAGTAGGCTGGGCAGTCTTTTTGGACGACTGTCCTGGATGTGTCTTCAGGGTAACCTTGGACTTGAGGATGTATGAATTTAACACCCCCTGATAAGCCAAACGGTCCAACAACCACTTGAGGCTATATTAGTCGTTGGTGTCATGACCAATATCTTCATGGAAGTGGCAATACTTGTTTTTGTTCCGATTTTGGCAGAATCTTTCATAGCAGTGGGCTTCTCAATGGTCACTCGGTCTTTGATCTCCATGAGGATGGAGTAGAAGTCCTTGTTAAAATCGTACTTAGGGTCGTACGGTTTAAACTCTTTCTTTTTCTTCTAAGACGGCTGATCAGAGTCGTCAACCGCCTATATTTCTTTTCTCTTCTTACTCTCTTCAGCTTTGTGAGCTGACTAAGATTTCCGAATCTCCTTTTTTTTCAAATTTCTTGGATTCTAACTGATTGTTGGTCAAATAGAGCTTGGTTGCCTATATATAGACTTTCGCCTCTATCAGCATCTCTAGGAGAGTGAAAACTCTCTTTCTGACAAGGTCAAACTTAAAAGTTGACCCATCTCTCAGACCCTTGAAGAAGTCTGTGTATGCTACATCGTCAAACGTTCTTGAAGTTGATTCTCACCGGATTGAACCACCTAACATGTGAGCAAAGCCCTTCTCTATCTTCCTGCCGCAAGGTGCTCTAGTCGAAACTTGTTTTCTTTGTAGGGATGTTCATCGAGAATTTTAAAGCAAATAAGAAGGCAAGCCTCTTGAAGCTGTCAATACATCTGGCCGGCAAATTGTTAAATCATTGTTGGGCGATACCCTTCAATGTAGCTGGGAAGCACCTGCACCAATTGGCATCATCCAACCCATGTAGGTACATGAGGTTTGTATAAGCCATGAGGTGGTCTTCTAGGCTGGTGGTACCGTCATAGGTACCCACCATGATATTCTTAACCTTGGCAGGTGGTGCCGCCTCAGATTTCTCCTTGGTGAACGTAGAGGGATGTTCACAAAGTTTCAGCAGACAAAGCTCCCATTCCAAAGGTTAGACTTTGAATGTCGCATGTCCTCTAAAGATGGTCGGCTGCATGTATGGTTGGCCATATGACATGTATGACATTAGAGGCAAATACGAAGCTAAGCCTATCATTTGAGGGCCGGTATGGACGGACTTGTCGATTGACTGGCTCTCATGAGCAAAATGAGAATACCTCGCCGAGGTATTCTTGAAACTATCTAGGAAGCTTAACGTGGAAGCCTAGTTAGACAATTGTTGGTTTCTCTTTTGCTCGATTATATGTCGAGCATCAAAGAATGATTTTTTGCTACCATCCGACTGAATTGCCGGATGACCTTCTTGTGGCCTATTCCGGGCAAACAGACTTTAGTCCAATTAATCAAGGTCAAGGCCTTCTACCTAGTACACGGGTGTGGAGTAGGCTGTCGGTCCTGAAAGGATTTGTTCCTCTCAGCATGAGAATATTTTTTGGCTGACAAACCCTTGCTGAAGCTAGACGTCCTTTTGTTGATCAGGTCCTTAATCCCCCTTTCGAAACTAGTCATGAATTTCATGAGTTCATATCTTGTGATGGGAGTTTGTCCTTTTGCCGTCTGGGGTTGTCTAGACTGCTGTCCAGACGACTTGCTTGGACCTGCTTGGCCACTTCCCCGCTCCAAGGTTTCCTTAGTACGAATGCGTCTTGTTCTGAGTGACCCATGAGAGGCCGCATGCATTTTGAGCTCAAAGTCATTGTCAATCTCATAGTCCGAATAGACTTCCCCATCAATCGCGGCTGTATGGGATCAGGAGGTGGTACAGAGTGTTATGAAAGCATCTTAGAGGCACTTTCCCCACAAACGGCGCCAAATGTTTATGGGGTTTTCTAGTCCCTCGGGAGAGTTACATCACCAAGACTGAATTCTTAACGCCAATACATGCAAAACCACAGAGACTCAGGTTGGTTAGTTGGAGTTTCACCTCCGACAATCAAGTTAGAACCGATCGAAAAATGTAAAAAGGTGCGAAAAAGGTTAAAGTGAGATCTTCTCGGATTTCGAAATCAGGTGTTTTTCTTTGATGTGAGAGAATTCAAGGAATGTAATAAATGAGTATGTCCTTGAAAAGGAGGAAAATCTCCCTATTTATAGGTTCATTGAAATATGCTCCCTCTCTTAGGTCACTCTGACCTAGATTTGATGGGCTGCACTGTATTGCGACTTTCTCGGGAATTGGCCCTATAGGCCGCCATTCACCTTGCTGAATGGGATGCCACGTGTCAACTGGTGAGTGGTCCATGTTGAACCTATCCTGGGAGGACACATGTCCCTTTTTTATTAGGCCACGTAGAAAGGGTATTTTTATACCCAAAACAAGCCCCTAATTTGGTGATTTAAGCTCTTAATGACATCATTGTCCAGCAAAATTATAATTAGTTATATTTGAGCTGTGATTAATTAAATAAACTCTAACACCACCTCTAAACAACCACTGCATCGCCTCTGACAGCCCCCTTACCCCATCCCCACCATCTCCGGTATCCCCTTATCCCATCATCCCCTTGCCGACGAGTTGGTAAGCATCCTACCCCCCTGGCATCCACCCTACCTCTAAACCACCTATTGCACCACCTCTAAACACCCAAACATCCCTCCCACCCTCAAAAAATCCCCCTCGACCTCGCTAGAGAACCTTACTAGGCCCTCCCTAAGCCTCCTCCACCCCCTTCCCCCCCTAATCACCACCCTAAAGTTCCAAAATAAAAATCCTAAAGCCATAAATTGAAACTCTATGGTTTCAATTTCAGGGCTTTAGGGTGGTGATTAGGGGGGAATGGGGGTGGAAGCAGACTAGGGAAGGTTGAGCAAGGTTTTCCTGTGAGGGGAAGGGGCTCATGGCCGCCGCGGGTGGGGAGGGGGGTATCGTGAAAGGGAGGTGGTTTAAGGGTTGGCGGATAGTGGTTTAGGGTGGGACAGAGAAGGGGTGTTGTCATGGTGGGAATTGGAGGAGGTAGGTTCGATAGTGGGTGAAGGGTGGCCGGGGTGGTTCTAGGGTTTATTTAGTTAATTAAGGTTTAGAAACAACTAATTACTAATTAGCCGGATAATAATATCATTAAGAGCTTAAATTGCTTGATTAGGAAAAAGGGTAGCAGTCACTTGAATTAATCTATTTTACGGGTAGTAATTAACAATTTTTTTTAGGGGTAATAATTTACAAAATGCCTTTTTTCTGGGTAGTCATTGACAAATTTTCCATTAAGTAAGAATATATAAATTCTCAGAGTACTAATAGGGGAATTAGACTTTCAATCAAGATATAGCTTTCAATGGTGTGCAACCCATAAAGTGAGTGCAAAAGACATACTTTTTTTTTTCTTTTTTAGTTCATGAACACATTTCTTTTATTACTTTTGTTAACACATCAACGACTATGTATGGACTTAGGGCAAAAGATATATGGACGTTAGTTTTCCGTTAATGCAATTTTTATTTCACCAAATGTCATTACTTTGAAAAATTATTTCAACAAATGTCATTATTTTTTAAAATTAATACACAATAATTATTTATTTGAATTAATAAAAATAATACTTTTTCGATTTTCATGACGAATATTATTCGGGTAAGGTTTTGGGAGTCATTTTGACCCTTTATACTCGAAATTGGCAAAAAAAAAAAACGTAAATTCCCAGTTTTGCATTTTTTTCCGAAAAATATTACAATATTGACATACAAAACAGGGCATATATGTTATTTTTTAATCAATTTTGAGCTTAATTTATTCCTTAAAGAATCAAAATGACCCCCAAAACCTTACCCGATCAATTTTGATAGTTAAAAAATAACGACACACTAATCAAAATATTTTTCAACACATAAAACGGAGCATTTACGTTTTTTTTTTTTTGTCAATTCTGAGCCTAATTTGTACCCATAAGGCCATAAAGGGTCAAATGACCCCCAAAACCTTACCCGATCAATTTTGATGGTTAAAAAATAACGACACGCTAATCGAAATATTTTTCAACACACAAAACAGAGCATTTACGTTATTTTTTGTCAATTTCGAGCTTAATTTGTTCCCATAAAGTTTCAAAATGACCCCCAAAACTTCACCTCAGCAATTTTTGCCACGAAAATGAAGAAAAAAAAATTATTTTTATTAATTGAAATAAATAATTAAAATAAATCAATCATATTATGACACGTGTCAAGATTTAATCTTAATGACTAACGAAGTTAACGGCTGTTAGTCATTAGTGGCATTTGGTGAATTTTTTAAAAGCTCGATGGCAATTGGTGAATTGTAAAAACCTTGATGACATTTGGTGAATTTTGAAAGTACTTAGTCACATTTGGTGAAATAGCCAATATAATAAAAAAAAATTGGTACGAAATTAATATTTTTAAAAATATACACATTGAGACATATCAGACAAAATCCTATGTGTCTTTGCGTCTCAATTCAGTCAGAGTTAGAGAGCAAAATATGTTGAAACCCATCCTAAGTTCTTATGGTGAGGATTGAACGCTACTTAATCATTGTTTATACCTAGTATTAACATAGTTTGGTACATATAATTATTGTTTATATAATAAATGTATACAACATCACTATTACTGAGTAGTGACCACCTTCGCTATTAACCACTTGTGCTATCATTTTCCAATTTCGGTATCGATATTCGATTAGTACGACAGACAGATTGATCATATTACAATCTTTTGATGTTAAACAATAAACATAAAGTCAGAAGAAAAGTACTATAATTAGTAAGAAAAATTAGCTAATTAAGTACAACAAGATAATAATTTACCAACCTTGATTGCTCCGAAAAGTAATCAAACTTAACTTATAACTTAATAAGTTATAATAAGCACTAAGTGCATAAGTGTGATCACCTTATCAAAATACTAAAAATATAAGATTAGACTAATCAAACATTATCTAAATCATAGATTTATATATGGGTGATTAGTGAAACAATGACAAGACATAATTAGATGTTACATCTACCAAACAATAAACTCCTTTCACATGACTTAAACTCGTCATTAACTAAGTATAGCTATCATGTCTTTTCGTCAACTTTTCTTGTCTTTACTTTTGTTTAAGGTAATTACCTTGTTTTTACTTGATAATTTGATTCGAAATAGATATGTCTTAACTTGATGATGATTGCCTTATAGTAAAAAATTAGTATTGGATCTACACAATTCCTCACTTTATTATTACGTGCAATTCATTTTTTGATTGAGTATAAAACATATTTATGGAATTCAACCATCAAGTTAAACTTTTGGTTACGATGATACTTTAACGGTATATCAAGAACTAGCATGATACAAACATTACGGGATCAGATTTATCAACTCCATTGGAATATTTCGTAGTGGGTATAAGGAGGGCACATGTTGCATACATACTTCAACCCAACGGAATCTCGTGTGATGGGGCGGATGGAGTTTAACAAATATTCTGATGGTTACTTTTGCCAAATAAAACCAGCCTTTATGTGATTGAGGTTTTTAGACAAAAATGGGGATAGATCTCTTTCCATAGTGAATGGATATAATTGCTAACCAGCCTTTTCGTTCTTGGAGGATCTTCTTACTTAAAATTGAACAAAAACCAATCAATGAAGGAGCTCATATGAGATTAGATTTGAGAGTTAGAATGTGCGTAGATTTTTCCTTAGGAGTGCCTTTATTTTTTTCCTTTTGACCCTACTGAACCAGCGTCTCTTAATGTGGTGATGGATTATTCCAGCTACAAAGATCAACACTTTAGAGTAGGTGGCAAAAAAAGTACGAGAATTCTCACCCTAGGCACAACCACACAAGTAGATGATACGGTCAGGATAGAACTTGTGAATTGTGATTGTGACTTTCTCACCATCTCCACCAATTTTGCTTGGTACAAAGTGAAAGAACTAATTAGGAAGATATATTGGTTCCAACAAAGTGGGGGCCTCAAGGAAGTTACGAAAGGGATTGGTAAAAGAGATATTCCTTCCATTCGGAATACAAATCATTTATTCGTATGTGTTAGTTTTTTAATTTGTATTACTTGTTGTAGCATATATATTTATCTAATCTAGTATGTATCTAACCCACGATTAACTTCCGTTTTTAAAAAAAATAAAAAATAAAAAAAAATCACGATTAACTTTGACAACAATTATATCTTTAATTACGTATTAGAAAATTATTAATTTAAAGTCTGTCATCAATTCAATCATAAATTACATTAAACTATTATTAGAAAATTAAGTCTCGTAGCTAATAATAAAAATAAAATAAAAACACTGCTATTTAAAGGATATAATTGATAAAACATTTCACAATGTTGAGATCATGAGCATCTAACAAGTATTTCACAAATGGAAGTATTATTATAAGGTACCAAAAATCCAATGCACGTAACAATTGATGATATGGTTATACATTTTACTTGTACAAGATAGTTTCTTCTTCCAATAATATTACAAGAACAACTTAATAAACTATGCCAGTAAATTGATTTATGTATAGGTAGATGAGATCAAATAGATACAAAATAATAATCAAGAACCCGAATTATATTACTAATACATGGTAATTAATTCTAATACATACTTTGTATATAAAAAATAACGTAACATAAGTTTATGGAACACATATGTAATCAATATTTTAAATTAATTCGCGTGCCATACTTAATTATAGCTGTTAAATAATTGCATTGCCCAAAGATCTTCATCCGGAGAAACCCAAAAATTCTCAGTTGTCACAGGATGCATTTGAGGCGCTACAATGTTGTAACTTGTAGCCTCCATGGCATGATGATCTATATGAGGGTACGACGATGGTGACATGGATGGTAGATAGGGTGTATTGTGTTGATTCGACGATGTGCCATAGTTTAGAGGTGTAGATGCCGAAGCATTTGATATCTGGCTCACACACGCTTGCTCGTGGTTGTCGGAAGGGCTCATTTCATGTCTTGATGTTGTACTAGTGCTGCTTTCTGCTTGCTTTAGATGTTTCTGAATCCTTGTTCTCCAATAGTTTTTTATTTCGTTGTCTGTTCTTCCTGGTAGATGTTTTGCTATCTTCGACCACCTACATAATCCATTATATAATCAATACTAACATACATCTTGTAATAATCAATAGTAACAACGAATAAAAGTCGTAATGATAATAATAACTAATAAGCTGTATACAGACTTGCGTAGGACACTAGGACACGCCTAAAACCATGGTATCCATGAAGGTTAATAATAACTAATAATGTAATTTAATCCAACATAAAAGAAACTATAAAATAAAAATGAAAATGACATAAATGAAAATAAAAAGTTGAAAAAAAAAAAAAAAAAAAAAAAAAAAAAAAAAAAGAGAGAGAGAGAGAGTTTATAATACTATAGCTATTTTATAGCAAAAATAGAGTATTACTTCGTATAATTTATTACTTAAGAAAAATATGTCAATTATGAACTACATATCATTAAAACATTATATTAGTCATATTCGGATATTTCAAACATTCCCTACAAAAAAAAAAAAAAGTTGTATCCACGAAGGTTAATCTAGAACCACAAATATAATAAGAGTACATCAACTAGTCTAGTTAAAATGCCTAAAAACTAAATGTAACTATTTCCTCTTTTGGAACAAGGAATAAATGAATCTCATCAAGCTTTTTCCAAAGAAGGAACAAACGTATAATTAGTAATAACTTGGTGTTAGTAAACTTGGTTATAAAGGAATCTGCATGGAAATTGTGTAGCTGCCTAGCGATCGATGACTAGCGAAGCGTGTTGATAATAAAACTATGAGGCTGGAGACGTTCCACGCCCCCCGCGATTGACCGGTACATGTGCACTACTATAGTACATTAGGACGGCATATAGGTTAGGCATCAGCTGTTTTCAAGTGTGCATTTGTGCAACGTTTTCTTCCATACATTTTAAACTAGAATGCATGCATCAACTCAAAGATTTTATGCAATGTATGTTGGTAGCCTTTACACAAAAAAACTACACTAGGAAAAAGTGGAGGTGATTATTCAACAAGGTCAAACGAGTAACCTAGGTTTCATCTTAATACCAATCGGTGATAGTAAATTCAATGTAACCATCGAGTCATAACAATGTATACTTCACACAAATCGTTGTCGAGGAGACTAATACCATCACTACATACATCTTTTGTAGCCAACATACCATGACTCTATGTTATGACCATGCCGTCGTCAATAAGCAAGTTTCAATTCTCACACGCATGATGCATTGACCAAAGTTTCAACTTACTCTACAAAAACCATCAATCATTCAATGACTATTGGCTTGCACACGCGCTGTCCAGCTAAGCCGTCGCCATAGAGTGAAACTAAGCTACACGTAATGATGAAAATGGATGTAGTCCATGTAGATATGTTTGTGTGGATGTTATTCCAACGGGGAAATTACGATCTCGGAACTAAAGGAAATGGACGCGAGAAAATTAAAATAATAAATAGTTTAAATTTTGAAGAATTATTTTTCCTCATTTCTGCCTTTTATTGTTGTACCACTTTTGGTTAATGGTGTAAATTTTCTACTCCGTAAAAGATTGAGGATGGGATATTTCAATGAATGTTCAATGCAATGGAAACGAGTTGTCCCGTTACCTCAATCACTCATATGACATGTTTTTTTTTTTTCTTCTCTTTTATATAGAAAAAAAAATTTAAGAGAAAAATAAAAACTTGAAGCTAAGATAAATCCAATTTGCTATTTTAGACTCTTAGAGTAAACATCTGAAATCATGGATGACTTTTGAGTGACCACAATTGTGGTCATTGTGTTAAATCAAATCACAACCGTTTATTTTTATTGACTAATGCAAACCGTTGATATAGTTTACTTTTTATTTTATTTATAAAAAAAAAATTTTTTTTTAAAAAAAAAAAAAAAAAAAAAAAAAAAAAAAAAAAAAAAACTATCACGTTCTTTTTCAATTTTTTCTTTGTTTACTTATATATTTTTTTTTCCCTTTACTTCTCTTCAATCTTTCTTCATTGTTTTCTTTGTTTTGAAGTGGATACAAATAATTAATTTAATCTTCATTGTTCTTTTCCAAACCAGTTGTCTACATTTGCAGGTAAAGAATTTTAAAGACCAAAGTATATCTTTTCAATATTGCCGCATGCATCAAGTACCTGTAAATTTGTAATAATTAAAAAAAAAATTAAAAAAAATTAAAAATAAAAAATAAAAAACCAATCTTGAATTCAAGCAACTCTATATGCATGGTTGGACTTGGAGCCAATTGTTATATATAATCAGTATACATGGATCACTAACAAAGATCGAGAAGTAATTAAAGAAGAAACTGCAAAGAAACTAATAAGAATGTGAATTTTTTTTTTATTTTTTTTAAATATAAAATAAAAGTAAATCATATCAAAGATCCACATTAGTCAATAAAAATAAACACTCATGATTTGATTTAATACAATGGCCACAATTTTATTGTGGCCATCTCAAAACTGTCCCTAAAATCATAAGTTGTTTTACGCGGTCATTCAATCACAACATTAGCAGATTATGTGACTACTTCATATATTAGACATTATTGAATAATGGAAACCAAGGCAACCGATCAATCTGGGCCAACCTGGATGAGGACTTACACCAATGGAAAAACAAGTTGTTGAACCAAAAGAAGAGGGAGTGCTCGTATGGTCATGAATTGAGTGAACAAAAATGGTCACATGATGTGGTTGGTTGACAGTCTGATACAAATTTTTATTTTTTTTATTTTTTCCGTAAATTCTCCAAAAAGGCGAGTTTAGGTTAATTTATTGTAAATAGGGATAAAGTTTTGTTAAAAGTATTTAAAGTTACCGTTTATATTACAAAAGTTATAATTTTTCTAATAATAAAATTTTAGGTTAATTTGACTTTTATCACCAAGAAAAACTTTTAAGGTTTTTCAATTTCACCACTAGTCGTCAAAGGAACCGTTAAATTTAACGATTTTTCAAAAAATTATTCGATATTCATGCCAAAAACATATTCTTTAGAGTTTTAGGGGGTCATTTTGGCCCTTTAGATTTGATTTGAGGTCAGAATTGGATTAAAATTATAGAAAATATCTCGTTTTGTGTAGGTCATGCAAACCAATGCATTTTTTGTAGGCAAAATGAGTTATTTATGATAATTTTTAGTCAATTCTGACCTCAAATCGAATTAAAGGGCCAAATTGACCCCAAAAACATTAAAGAACATGTTTTTACACGAAAGTTGAAGAATTTTTTTAATTTCGTTTGATTTAATGGTTGTTTTGACAGCAGATTGTGAAAAACAAATGTTTTTAGTTAGTGGTAAAATAAAACTTTTAAAAGTTTGGTGGTAAAAAACAATTTCGGGTTTTTTCTTGTGGTAAAAATAAAAAAACCTAAATTTTATCTTACAAAAAACTTATAATGTATTAAATTAAGGAAAAATTGATGGGAATAATCCCACCTTTTGAGCGTCGGAGATTAATAATCCCACCTTTGGGATTCTTTTTAATAATCCCACCTTTGATATCAATCCGCTCAAAATGATCCCGGGTGACCAGTAACCGGTTGAAGAGGTAAATTTTTTTTTATTAAGTTTTTTACACGTGTCACAATTTGATTTGTCCAAAATTTAGTTTTTTACACGTGTCACAATTTGATTTGTCCAAAATTTAAAAAATAAAAATAATAAAAAAAAAAAGTAAAAACTAAAAAAAAAAAAAAGAGACCACCTAAGCTACACCACAGCCACCACCATCCCCACCACCAACCAAACCCAGACATCAGAACCACCACCCCACCACCCAGACCCAAAACCACCGCCACCATTAGCCGCACCCGAAACCACCGTCCATCAATCCACCCCAGCCAACCCAACCCCATTACCACCTTAAAAAATCAAAAACCCACCAAACACAAACCACCTTCAATAATCGAAAACCCACCAATCGGACTGAATCAAAGCCGGGGAAAAGGGAGGGAGGCCGAGATCGGTACGGAGGAAGGGGAGACCACCCAAACAGACCGAAAACACCGCCCAATTTAGCCCTGAAACCACCGTCAGCAAGAAACCACCGCGTCGGTGGGATTTCGAAAAATCGAATCCCACCAAACCAGACCCAGAAGAAAAAGGTTGGAATCGGGACGAGGAAGGGGCGAGGTGAAGAGAAGGGAGGCATGGTGGTGGTTTGGCGGCCGGAATCGCGACGGTGAGGGAGGGGGGTTTAAATGAGCCTGGGTTTCGTGGAATTGTGGGTGAACGAGGGGGTTACGTTGGTGATTCATGTGGTTCAGGGGAGGGGGAGGGTCTGGCGCTGTCACCAGCGCTGTCGCCGTCGTCGTGTCTGAGGGATGGGTGGTCGGAGACGCGGGGCAGGGGCGGGGATGGTGGCTAAAGCCTTGAATTAGTGGGTTTGGTTATTATTATTATTATTATTATTATTATTATTATTATTATTATTTTACAAAAATCTAATTTTTTTAAAAAATTTAATTTATTTGATTTTTTTTTTTTTTACCAATCACAGGCTGCCACGTGTCGTGTAACTTGTTATAACAGGTTACATGACCGGTTGGAACTATTTTCAGCAAATTGGGTATAAAGGTGAGATTATTAAAAAGAATCCCAAAGATAGGATTATTAATCTCTGACGCTCCAAAGGTGGAATTATTCCCATCAATTTTTCCTTAAATTAATCATATTAGTCTTTATAGTATGTAATTACGTATCTATAAGAAATTACACATTAAGATAAAATTCAAATTAATGAGAAATTACATGTTACCCTTTAAGTGGTGAAAGTTATTATAAAAATAGTTAAAATTACATTCAAACTGCCATTTTACAATAATTAATGTACACCTGATCTACACAAAACTTATTGTATTTTTATTTATTCTTATATATAGACCACAAAAAGAGGGGATAAAGACATACGAAGTATAGTTTAAGTCAATATCAAGAATAGAAGAAAAAGACGCAACAAAAAGAGCTATACTAAAACATTATGGCAGATTTCTACATCAAAGACAACCGAGAACGAAGTATTTTTCTTTTATTGTATTTCTTTTTATAGTAAAGTTTCATTAGCATGTTTCTATTCCAATGGTTTATTTTGCCGTCATTTTAACAGCCGTACTTGATGCAAATGTATTTATGACACAAAAAGCTGTCACTTGTACTTGGTTACTGCAACTTGTAATAAAATCTATGTCACTAAATTCTACGGATTATTAGAGTTAATCACTTTCACAACTTGTACTCCGTAATAAAATCAAAAGTTTTCTTGTTTTGTTCTTAGATTGAGATTATCCTTAATGTGATTAAACAAAGACTAACAATAACGACCAGACAATGACAATAATAATATGTAACACTTACCATTATAAACCAAACTTTTATAATTTTTCTAATTTGTGTTACATGAATAATTCATCTATAAACCACTTTAACGATCCACTTTCACGATCTGAATGTTAAATTTAACTAATTTAAGTTATAACGATTCATTTCAAGTCATTATATTTACTCGTAAGGGCTATATATGTACATTATTTCTCTAACAAATAATATTAACAATAATAATTGTAATGGGGTGGAGTATACTTATTAGTATTATTATTCGCTCTCTGAAAAGTATATTAGTTCTATTTTTATAAAAAAAAAATTGATGTTATTATCATCTTTTGAGTTTAATTTTGATTTCTTGTGAATGACTTGATGAGTTTTACTTGTACATAGTATCTACTCGAGAAAAAAGTGAGGGAATCCATATTTGTGTAAGCATTGATAGAAGAAAGTCAAATACTCTAGATGAAAAAGGAAAAAGAAATAAAGGAAAATATAATTACAGTGTACGATGTAGCCACTAAAAACATGCATGACAAAGATGCCAAGACCAACATGAGTGCAATAGTCTATTTCTAGGCAAAAAGAAAAAAAAAATTATAGCATCATTATTGATGCATGGCCTTGTGTAGGAACAGTGGCGGATCCAAGATTTCCGAGATAGCGTGTCACCATCAATTATTGATCATTTGTGAAAGTACAATTTTTTTTTTTCCATGTCTTGTTCATAATTAATTTCAATCCAAAAATTATATTTATGTATATATATATATATCACCAAATTGATTTCAATCCAAAAATAGGACACAAAAATACATACCACAACCAAATACAGTACTTAAGAATTCAATTTTACAAGTCAAAAATACTACAAATAACATGTTATAAACAAATGGTACAATAAAATTATTATATTGAATCAACTTTATGATTTTTTAGTTAATTGATAAGCTTTATGGGGAAATATTAAAATCGGTTGTACAAATATAAGATATAAAAAGGGAAAAAAAATTATTAAAAAATTATACAAAAAAAAGTGAGATAACTTAAGAGACCAGTTATTAAATATAACTGGTCTATTTAATGAAAAAAAAAAGTAGCGCAAAAGAATTGCGAAATGCAATAGGCATCAAAGAGACCTCTTATATAAATAACAGGTCTCTTTAATATTTAAGTAGCAATATCAGCATTAAATAGATCGCCTACCTTAATAAGAGGTCTCTTTGATGTTGTTTGTTGTTACCAATAGCAGCATCAAAGAGATCGCCTATCTATAATAAGGGGTCTCTTTGATATTTTATTTTAAAAAAAAAAATACTGTGTCACCGGACCCACTATGACTAAAGGTGGGTCCGCCCCTGTGTAGGAATGATAGGCAAGAAATATACGCGGAAGTACTTCATGATGGAGCGTTTAGAATGATAAATTAGAAAAAGAAAGAATCAAATATATGTTGAGAAGTCATCCAAATATGTACCTCAAACCCGACCTTTAATATTTAATTTGAATTGATTATTGTTCATTGTTGGGATGGTGTTGTTTTTAGATCTATTGTATTCCATATTAGATTATATTGAAGATTAGAGAGGAAAACATTTTTTATTTTAATAGAGTAATAGATAATTGGTAATGATTACATACTCGTAGTAAAAAGAGCATATATCTAACATCTAATACAAAAATATTAGATATTCAAAATGCTAAATTGATCTTGTTATGACTGCTTAACTAAATACACCATATTAACATCATCTCAAACATTTTTTGTTACCTGTATTCACATATTTAATATTTACTTTAATTGTTTCTTATTTAACTTGTCTATTTTAGATTCTATGATATTTAAGTAGAAAAAAAAATGTTTGAAAGGACTATAGAATATGTAATCTTTTGATAAAGGTAAAAAAAATGTTGAAGAAATATTAATAGCCATTATCATCTTAAGAATCACATGTTATTTTTTCATTTTTGTTTTCGTGATGTTACTTTACTTAGGAAAGCACATGTTACATCACATGCATGTGATCCCCTCAATGGGAAATAGCACATGTTACACGTTGATCACATCAATTGTAACTTAACAAACGAATACACGATTTAGCTTTTAAAATACAAATAAAATTACTAGGTTAATCCATAGTCTTAATCATCCAAGCTACACGTATATGCTTAATTATATTTGTAGAGAAAATCATAGTTCATAAAAGATTTAAATTCAATCTTTAAATATATTTATACATCTCAAGATTTTCCTAAAGGGAACTATGAATTAATCTGAATGACTAAATTAATAAATATGTAATGTATATTGCTCTTTGGAAGTTGTTATAGACCACAAAAAGAATGCTAATACGATTAAATAGTTGATTATACTACCCTACTACATATATATGTTTAATTATTTAATTAAGCTATAAAGGAGTCAATAACAATAATAAAAAAATAATAATAATCATTATAATTTAATAAAAAAAATTAATTAAAAATAATAGTAGTATTCCCGTGCCTATAATGCACGTAAGTTTCTTAGCTCTAGCACTTGATATGAGGTTCCCTTAAGAACAAGGTGTATTTAGGTAGTCAACTTAGCCATAAAACCAAAGGAAAAAAAAAATATAATGAATTAATATGCATGCATGAACGAAGTAGTGTACCTGTTACCCCATTTAGCATGCAACTCCATGATCAATAGCTCCTCTTCAGCAGTTATATTACCACGACGAACATCCGGCCTTAGGTAATTCAACCAACGAAGTCGACAACTTTTTCCCGTACGTTTAAGGCCTAATATGAAATTACACGTACAAAACTATATCAGTACGTAACAAAGTTTTTCAAGTACGTATAAGGCCTAATTTAATTAAGCTTCTTAAGGCAAATTCAAAATAATAACCATAGGTTAAAAATCATAACATCGATAATACATAACAATCGAAGAAAAAAAAAACGTACCAGCAGATCGAGCTAAGGAATTCCAAACACCTTCACCATGATTAGCAATATAATTAATGAGAATTAAGTCTTCTTCCATGGTCCAAGGACCTTTCCTTACCTCATTATTTTCATGAGAATTGTTTGTATTTGAATCCATTTTTAATGAATTTGGAGTAATTAAAGAAAAGTAAATAACAAAAGTATGGGCAATAGATGAGAAGAAAGGTAAGAGAATAGAACAAGCTAAGCTAAGAAAAGGTATGATGCATGTGGGCAAGAGACATATAATGAATGTTAGGACCAGTATTTATAGAGGAAATCTAACCTCAGTTTTAAAACTTAATTAAACCTATGCTACTACTTTAATTGAATTCATGTGGTAGCTGCATTATTATAAGTGAATTTATGGTCCATATTTTTTTGTATTTTGTATTAAACTTGATTTATTTTTATTCTGTTTCATCTTGCTTTTTCTCACTGGCAGTCAATTTTTATTTATTTATTTATTAAAAAAAAAAGAAAAAAAAAATCTAGCTTTGTTTTGCACCATCTGTAAACTTAGCTTAAGATTATTTTCATTCTTTTAGGAAATTATAAGTATTTGTGACAAACTTGCATCATTGTATGACAATTTTATTTTTGTTGTAGATTTGTAAAATTAAAGAAAAATGATGTATAGTACGTACATGATTTAATTATAGTTCTTGTATACAAGTCTGAGAACTGTCGCATAAGTTTAACCAAACTAATGTAATTCACATACATGTACATGGGTCATTGTTCAAAATAACCCAGTTACACAATTTGGAAGCTTCTTATGTTTATCAAAGATTTTTTATTAATAAAAAAACATCTCTCTCCATATTAAAGCTAAGATTTCGAATGAAAGAAATAAAAAGAATTTAAAAGGAATGGATAAGGTTAATAGTTAATTGAATAGGGTGAAGTTATATAAACGTTTGATATAAACGAAGGAAAAATTTTGTAGAAAACATTTAAACGAAGCATGATAACTTATAATATGTACTCTCTTTGTGCTAAATAATTTCTGTTAATTTGAACATGAATATTCAATAATTTTTAATATGATATAGGGTGAGCGTGTGAGAAAAATATAGTTAATGGAAAATCTACTTCATATGAGTTGTGTAAAAAATTTACACTGAATTTTTGTGGATATTTAGAATACAAGATTATTTGTGGTTGGATTACGATTATTAAAATAACTGTGTAAGAGTTAACCTTGATGCATTATATGAGCATATAATTTCAGTTAACTTCATAATGCCCAATTTTCTTTAATACAAGGCTTACAAGAAGTTGCCAATTTCCACAAAATATCAACACTTCTATTTTGTTCCCTCCATTTTTTCCCCCAATTTCAAGCTGATTCACTATTAAAAACTCATCATTATTGCAGTCTTTCTTCAATTCCTTCCTATTTTCGTCTTTCCACTCCTTTTAAATCATTAGCTCGTACCAAGTGCCGCGACACGCTTGAGTCCTCGTGACAGATTTATTGATGGTCTTTCTGCTTCAAATTTATTCAAAGAAGAAATTGCACAAAGTATGTACAAGTTTTCATGAACATAATCTGCCTAATGGTGAAAATATATAAGCTCCAACATCAATCTGCTTTCCTGAATCTGCATCCACTAAAAATCATCTCTTAACAATAGCTCAACTGCCATGAAAGATCTGGAATGGCATATGGAAACTTAACATCTTTCGACGCCAGTATTAGTAGCCTAGTTGCTGTAAGACTTATAAGCTGCCTCTGATATTTCATCATTTTTGAGCTTAGTTGTTTACATGGAGGACCTGGAGGACCGCCTCTGCTTCTCATAGATGCACAATCTGATTGCAGCACCAGAGAATGCTATCTACAGACTTTCAGCTACTGGCTGTTGTCAAAAAAAAAAAAAAAAAAAAAAAAAAAAAAAAAAAAAAAAAAAAAAAAAAAAAAACTTTCAGCTACTGCATGAAAGGCCGGGGCTATCTCAAGGATAAAACCTGTCACCTTGGTAGCCTACAGAGGAGTCCTTACAATCATTGGCTAATTGCACCGAATTCAACTCAATTCTCTAGAACTCTTTTGTTGATAATAACAATAACCATAAAGACGAGGGAGTAATACGTAAATGATAATGCACTTCCTCAACCTGTCCAAGTTACAAAAATCCGTACTCATAAATACAAAAGTTTCACAGATTGAAAGTTGTATTTATAATAATAATCTGATAAATCATGGATGAGTAAAATTTACAAGTATTTATTGTTGGGAGATAAAAGTTATCAACACAAATCTTACAACAAATTACTGTGATGCACAGGTACATCGAAGTAAAGCACTTTCCCGTACCGGGGACATATTGGGGATGTGTATGCCGAAGTGTAGCCTACAAACACGACTAGTATAATGGGAATTTTGCAGTTGGCATCTTTATCATTAATCAGGTATAAATTTGCTAACCTGCATGTCCACATATCACAAACAAGCAATGGTTGTAGTGACTTTCTAGATTCACTTTATGCTTGGGTACAGGCCTTATTGCTCCAGAAAATACTGTTGGGTAGAAATATGCTTCAACAGGACCAATTCGAAGCTAAGCTCCAGTTACTTCCAAAGACCCTACGTATATGCATTGCACCCCGCAATGCATAAATAAACCCATTATGGATCAATCGACCACCTAACGAACGGACCTATAACAAGTTTGTGGTACCATCCTGAATCAACCCCTTACAACTTCCAATTGTGTTCATCATCTGCTAGAAAATGAAAAAATGCAACACAAGTTAACAGTGTTCACTTCCTTATCTTTTGTGCATGTTTGATATGCTGCATGAAAACAGAAACAGGAAAACGTAGAAATACAATTACCCAAATGTTTAGATAACATAGAAACAATAAAAGAAAAAGGTTTCCACCAAGTTCTATTGAAAGTCTAAGTCTCCAGTTTCCATGATGAAAATATGAACTTTATGAGAGTCTTAAAATATCAAAACATGTTTGTTGGAGGGGGAAAGATTATTTAAGAGTTATTTCCTACAGAAATAATCAAGACTACAAACAGAAGTTTGTATAAAGCATCGTTCTGAATCTCAGGGACCGACCAGCAACGTTTCTGCAACACTCTTGCATTAACATACAAAGTCTAGGTAAACTTAGATGGACTTGCAATCGCCTAGGTAAACTTAGATGGAATCGCAATCAACTTTGGGTTCTAGTATTGATATCTTGAGCACTAGATAGGCTTCAATGAAAGTAACACAAATTTATTTTTCAAAAAGGTCTACCATAAACATAGCCATGAGCTTAGTCTATATAGCCTTACAGCTTACCTTATGTCTCCGAGTAGTAGTAGGATAACAAACCCCAAAAATAAATAGGACCTAAAAGCCCAAAGTCTAATTAAACAACTTGGAAACCAACTATATGGTCCTTGTCAACTAAAAACCAGGTAGCTTCTAAATGCAACAGATAAAATAATGGCTAAGATAACTAAATTGTAACAAGTAACTCATAAGACGAAGGTAGACTATCCATTTGATTTCAACCCCTAAAATCAAAGTATCAAGCATTATAGTTATTGGTTCATAAGACAAAGAAACATAACCTTCAAGAACAAAAAACGTTTTCCTGGAATGTGTAGTCCTGGGAGGTATAGTATCGTCATTCTCTTCAATAATAGCAGCTATCACTCCACCATGTGTACAGGCAGACCATAATTATCACTTACCAGGGGCATAATATCAAATGTGTTTTATGTGATAAATGTTAAGTTAAAGGATATTAATTTATAGGGCTGGACTAAGGCTCCATTTGGTAGGGCGTAAAACATTTTCACTGAAAAGTGTTTTCCCATTTTACATTGTTTGGTTTGGTGTAAAACATTAAAATGTAAAATTTGGGGTGGAAATACATTTTCCCCCCAATTTAGAAGGAAAACATTTTTCCCCCAATTTAGAAGGAAAACATTTTCCATCACAAGTGGAGGGAAAACATTTTCCCTCACAATTGAAGTAAATGATTTTCAGTTCAACTAAACAATGAAAAATGCTTAAAATGGAAAATCATTTTACATGCAACCAAACAACGAAAAACCTTCATAAACATGAATTTTTCAATGTAAAAGGTTTTCCATGAAAAATTATTTTCATCTAAAGACGTTTTACACCCTACCAAAAGGGGCCTAAATGAATTCAATGAAACATTAACACTGCCTTTCTTTCCCTTGTAGCGCACCATCTTGACTTAAAATATTCATACTCTCCCTTGACCTATGTATTGTGATTTATACGTAAGGAAAGACATAATTTTGTTGAATTTGTTTAGATTCTGCTAGGAATCAGATTAATCTAAACAGAAAATCAATTAGCCCCATTGATAGATTGTATTGATGATTCAACCAACAATACCACTACTTCTTTCGAGAGGAAGGATTCTCTCACAGTGTTTACTTCTCACAAATTTTTGCATAATTCTTCCCACTTACAACTTCTCTATTTGTTACATGATTCTAACAAACTGCCTTCCAGCTAAGAGAGAATAACAAACTAATTCTCAAATTACTTAATTGCCCAGAATCTCTAATAGACTTCATTATAGAATTCCAGCTCATCCTTCAAGTTGCTGCTGCACCAGCCTTGGGCTTCCTTCAAGCATAAGAGATCAGGGGCCTGGACTGTTGATTGGGCTGACTCCTTGCAGATTCTTCCCTTTTAATACTTAAGGAGAAAGAAGGTCAACACCGGAAAAATATATACTTCCTCCTTTATATTTTTTTCAATCGTAAAGTTTGAAATTTTACACTATTTATTCACACTCCTTTAATCATCTTTTGTGATTTATATGTTAGAAAAACTATAGTCATGTGGGATCTTGATAGATTTGTCTCGAAATACACTTTCATAACATCAACATTTTATAATGTTTACAACACAACTTAAGATATTTGAGTTATAGAATGTGCATTTGCAAGCGTGCTCCAACTTTGTGACTAAAAAACGGACAACGCATATTTTTATTTGGCGAGAAATTCACATTAGGTTATTTCTAAACCCTATAACAAAATAACTTAAAGAAAAATATCAAAGCAGAGGTCTTTCCTCACATGTTATCCAGATCAACTGCTACTCTGTACAAAAGGTGTTTCAAACTTTCAATTCAGGAAAAAAAAACAGCAAATTAAGAAGATGATTATGAATCTACTTTTCGGTGGTTATTTGTGACATAAATCCATACTCTCAATTCGAAATCACCAGTATTGAGTATTCTCTCACTTTCTTCTCACTATGCCTCACACCAAGCCAAGCTGATACGATTCATCCATCCAACATAGGGCGTGATTTATATATTTTAAGATTCTTTTTTAGTTTTAGAGGCAAAGCCAACATTTTAGAGTGCAGCAATTACAGTTGTGTCAAGAAAGAGTGCGGGCTAAGGAATAGGGGAGAAATGACCTTAACTCAATGAATGGAAGTTTCCAGCTGAACACCCGATACTAACACCCTCTACAGCAATACCTCCTAAACAATTCAATATCTTTTTAAAAGTTGAATCAAATGTGAGTTTCCTTTTGCTACCATTTGATGTGTTGAACTTTGATGACCATTAACAGTATTTAAGATTTTTGATATTCTCGGGGAAGGAGTACATTCAAAGAAGCTGAGCTTTTGAGTCATCTACAACAAGGCAAATTTTACCTGGTAAGAGATACTAGCTGGAAAAAAGTGAAATGAGAAAGGTTAATTTAGATTTATATGGCCTATCTAATACTGAAAGCATACACAAAAGTACTCACACACGAGGATAAGGGATATATGAGAGATTAATTGATATCTGCCACAGAGGCAGCTGCTCATACGGAAAGACCCAAAAAAAAAAATAAGTCGCAGCAGAAATAAAATCTTAAGCTAGATTTGCATTATATGATGGCAGAAATGAAAGCACAAAGTTGATCATCAAAAGAATCATCAGAAATAAATAGAAAGTGACAAAACACAATACTCGTATACAACTCTAACCTGAGATGTGTGTTTTCAACTTCTTCCTCTTAGCACTAGGTTCACCAACTCTCCTCTCGTCTACCGAAACATTTTGCAAGGGATGATACCTCATTAAACTTAG
Source organism: Chenopodium quinoa (assembly GCF_001683475.1). Taxonomy (NCBI): domain Eukaryota; kingdom Viridiplantae; phylum Streptophyta; class Magnoliopsida; order Caryophyllales; family Amaranthaceae; genus Chenopodium; species Chenopodium quinoa. Next base: position 1,242,902 of record NW_018744616.1, on the reverse strand, counting down.
CTGTTCCTTTGCTACCTCAAGCCTTCGCTTTTCATCTCTCTAATAACAAACAAAAACAAGTTCATGGCAACCACTTTAAAGCCTTTCATTAACAAAAACAACTCATGCTTTTGATGCAACAAAAGATCAACTCTTACATAATTCTTCTCATGCACAATAAGATGCTGCTTACAAAGCTTCAATTCCATCTCAAGTGCATTGATACGCAAATCAACCGGAACAGCACATTGCTCCACTATTTCCTTCTGTCTTCCCCGAACAACCTCCGGCTGCCACACATTCAAAGCTACCGAAGCTTGCCTAGAAAACGCCAAGCAACCCAATACAGTCAATCAATTGCCCATAATTAATCACAACAAACGATGCAAGTCCAGGAAAAATGAAGAACTGCTAAAGAAATCGATAAACATCGAATCACAGCACTACCGAAAACTCGGTTTGCACAATTCCTCGCCCTTTCTCACTTGCTCTAATTCACAATTGACTACAAAATCTATTTAATACTACAGATATTTCGTTGCCACAGTTCGATTAATTAGCTAATATTGTTTTTAATTTGATTCAATTATTTCAATCAAAAAATTAAACATGTAATTAATCACAACAAACGATGCAAGTAGGAAAAATGAAGAACTACTAAAGAAATCGATAAACATCGAATCACAGCATTTGCACAATTCTTCATTCCATAGCCCTTTCTCACCTGCTCTAATACACAATTGAATACAAAATCTACTTAATACTACATATTTTTTGTTGCCACATTTCGCTTAATTGGTTAATACTGTTTCTAATTTGATTCAACAATTTCAATCAAATAACAAAACAAGAAATTGATCATTACCTGACTCTACGCAGATTCGACAACTCGAAAGCAACCGCCTTCATTCTATTACTTTCTTCAACCAAACGAGTTCGCAATTCCTCGATCCTTCTAGAATTCTCAGTAATCCGACTCTCAATTCTAAGCACAGCTCGCTTATGAGCAGCAACTCTTTTCGCCTTATCTTTCTCATACCTAAAATTTTCACAATTCAATAATCAATTGAATTCTAAACCATAGATTTGAAAATTCCAAACAATTCAATTGAAAACCCTAGATTTTGAGGCAGAGACCAAGATTTGTAGAGTGATTTGGGGGAAATTGAAGAAGATGAATTGTTGTTGTTGTTGTTGGTGGTGAGGCGAAGAGGGAAGTCGGAGGAGAGCAAAGAGGACCAAAGTGAGGGTTCGTTGGATAATCGATGAAGGCGTTTGCAGGTGATTGCGGTGCAGCACAACTCTTTGAAGGTGAAACCATTGTTGTTGTGTTTGTTTGAAGGTTTCACTCCCATTTCCAGAATTTTCCGCCATAGTTCTTCAGGAAGCTCCGCCATTGTTGAACTGACTTGCTTATTCGAGTTGTATTTCAAAGAGACATGTGTTGTGATCCGTAGGTAGCACAAAACTCTAGCTAAGATCAAAATGACTTGATGCTTAATTGCTTAAACAGAATACGGGAATAAATATTGAAGGTTGAAACAAAATTAAAAAGAGGGCTCTTATGACTCGACTCTAATAAGAGTCCGTTCACTTCAGCTTAATTTCATTTCACTTCAATTCAGTTCCTAATTTTCATATGTCACAAAATATTCATTTCAACTAAGTGCACTTCAACTCTAATGAGTTCAGTTCATTCCAATTCAGTTAAATAAATGTGAACATACCCTAAATTAGGATAGTTAGACAAGAGAATAATGTATTTAAAAAAATAATAAAATAATTAAAACTAGATTAGGTCTCGTGTCATACACGGTTATTTCATTAAATCTAACAATAAAAAGAAAAAAATTGTATTAAAAAGAATTTTTTAGAAAATAACAAAAAAAAAAAAATTGATTTTAACACACAACAACAACAACAACAACAAAACCTTTGCCTATAACTGAAGGGATTGTGTCTTCGACAAGTGCAATTACTAGATACATGAAGGATCACTATTATGGAGATAATAAGTTCATTCTCTTGGGTCGTCATCATCTGTTGCTAGATTATGAGCGATGATCTTTGGACTGGTCAAATAGTCCAAAGCTCGCTAGAATGGATCATATGAGGTTACACACAAGGGTATTGAGTTAAGCAAGTTAGAGACCCATTAATGGGCCTCATGAGCAATTAACTAATCATGAAAAGGATTGGGCTAATGTAGTTTGATTGGAATTAGGATTTGGGCTTTGTCATAGACTCTTATTTAGAGATGAGATCTATAAATAACACTCATGCCTAGGGTTGATAAATTAAGTCACAATTAACTTACAGTGAATTGTGAATCTAAGCAACCAAATCCCAAAAGCCCTAATCTCCCCTCAAACTCACGGCACTCTCTTCCCCCCCCCCTAGACTCAAGGCCGGCCACCCCTAGTGGCACGTGTGGTGGTTCGTGGTGGTTTGTGATTAGTTCGTTGTTCGTTCTTCTCCGTAGAAGGTCAATTGAAGGGTTCAATTGCAACTAACTAGCATTAGTGGAGGTCTTAATCCGTGCCCGTGGACCAAGTAGAGGAATCATGCTAGGGGTTCTTTATCTCCCTTGTTCTTGCTCAATCACACGTGGAATCACGCTTTAAAGGTATAATTCTTACTTCTTTATGTGTTATGCATGAGATCCTTGGTTAGGTGCTTTATGAATGTGATTCATGTTTATTCCGCAATTAGTACCTATAATTTCCTACAATAACACCAAAATATATATATATATATATATATATATATATATATATATATATATATATATATATATATATATATATATATATATATATATATATATATATATATATATATATATATCAAAAATTTGATTTCACCATCTCATAACGGATTTTTGGATGTAATCCATTAGTGGGGCCATGATTGACACGTGACAAATATAATACTCTGTATTCGTATTATATATTAGTATATATAAATTATATATTTTAGGGAAATTATTAATGATACACCCAAGGTTCGAACTTTTATCAATGGTACACCAACTTAACTTTTGTTTATCAGCGGTACACCCAACTTTTCACACGATTATCAACCATACACTTAGCGTTAAACAAGCGTTAAGTTTTGTTTAATTTGATTTTTTAAACTTAAAAAATTCCCTCCCTTTTTTCCCTCTTAACTTTCCCTCCTTTATTAACTCTACCTCACCCACCCCCTCTTACTGTATATATAGTTTCCCTCCCTTCTGATTTTCCCTCTTCACTCTTTTCCTCTTTTTGTCGAAATTCCCTCTTCCTTTTCTGTTTTTTTTTTTTTTTTTTTTGCTTATCAATGTCTTCTTCTGGCATGGGTTCCTCTAGCAATAGAAATGGGAGGGGTTTGTGGTTCAAAGCAGTTAATTGCAACTATGACCCTTGAAGATCTGCTGATATCAGATTCTCAAGCTATGTTTCAAACCCTGAAAGACCCTACTACAAGTGCAGAGTGTGTGAAATCTTCATCTGGGTGAAGGAAGATCAGATGGTTAGTGACATAGCAGGTAGAGTGTCTAATACAGCTAAAGCTACAAGTGTTCAACTTATGAGGAGAGAATTTAATGAGTTTATGCACAAAACAGATGAATTTGTTGACTTTGTTAATTTGATGGTCAAAATTGCCATTGTTATGTATTTGGTGCTATTAGTGGTAGCTCTAAAATAATGTAATCCTATTGTATTTTGCTTAATGAATATCAAAAATAGCTAAGTCATTGCTGACTTTTTACTTCAATATTGCTGAACTTAATATCAATAAAAGCTTTTACAAGAAAATGTTCAGCAAATCCAAATGCATTACTTAATACACAAATACTACACAAAATAATCTACATTTGCCATTCATTGCATATGTCCAAAGCTTATAGTACCAAATTCATTGTGAAAAGCATAATTAAAAAAGATGAAATTAAAATTGATTGTCAAAAGGTACTATAGACAAAAACCAACCCAAAGTATCAATACACAAAAAACTGAGCATTTGGAAGCATCCAGCATGAATACACTAAGTTTGGGACTGTTGTGAACCACCAAGCATCAAGCTATGCATCTAAGTTTGGGACTGTGACTGGCTGAGAGGGGGCTGACTCTGCATTTGTAAAGCATCAAGCAATGTTTCCATCTGTTGTGCAGCCTCTTTGTTGGTGGGACCGCCCTTACATGTCCTAGAATTATGACCAAAAGATCCACTGTAGCTACACTTGACTGTCCTTGATCTTTTCCCAGGTTGTTCCTCCCCTTCTTCTATTCTTACTGGGCCTACCAATCCCTCTTTTCATTTTTGGAGGGTCGATGTGAGGGAATGCATCCATGCTTGGTCACTGACTCATATTAGGCACTGGATTTATGTGGTGGTTGTAGAGTTGCTTGTATGTTTTCACAGAATACCAAGAGCTGATGTAGTTGTATGGATCAACATTTTCATGGACCATTACCCTGATGGCATGCCTTGAAGGTATCCCAGATAGCTACCAAGCACCACAAGAGCATATCTTGCTGTTCAAGCTCAATGGGAACTAAGATTTGCCCTCATGTACCTTATATTCTTTTGGACAGGATGGGTATGCTTTGAAAGTGGTGGTTGCCTTCTTGATGTCCTTCATCTTCAATTCTTAGCTATCTTAGGACACACATCATCATTATTCCAAGACTTTGATTTCTCATGCCTAGTTGACATCCTGACCATACACACCCTTCTAATTTCTATGATAAGAAACAAGATCAATAATTTAGCATATATTAGCATATATAAGTAAAAATGAATCAAAGGTTTTGGATTATACCTTCTAGCAGAGTTAAGACAGGTCTGCACCTATCAACCCCAAGAGTTGAGTTAAAACTCTCCACAAAGTTTGATGTGTTTGAGTCATTACAAACATTTGGATCAAACTTGTGTTTGCTCCATCTAGACTGATCACCAATGTTAGCAAACCACTTCATCACCTCTTCACCTCCCTCCTTTTGAAGCTTCTCCATGGCTTTTCTGAGGCTGAATTTGTTGGTTGCATTACAGGCCCTCCAGAACAGGATATACATTAATGGTCCTAGGAAGAGCGTTTTGAAATTTCTACTAAGGTGTCTACATCAATACCTTCTCCTAGCTGCAGGCCAAACTTGCTTCAAAGCTATGTCAACACCATGCAAGAACAATTTCAAACTAGTTATTCAAAGTCTAAGTCTGTTTGCAACCGTTTAATATAATTTGAAAAATAAGTACCTTTTATCTATTAGATATTATAGTCCAATATAATCTTTTCTTTCTAAGTGTTGAACAAGGTTGTACAGGTGCCAAAAGAAGTATGACTAGCTTTCCTTATCTTTAGCACTGACTACAGCATAAGCAACTGGGAAAATTTCATTGTTTGGGTCAATTGCAACAACAGAAAGCAACATAACCCTATAGTTTCCCTTCAAATGTGCCCCATCAACACTAATTAGTGGCCTACAACTACTTTAGAGACCCTTCCACTGCCCAGCAAAAGAAATGAACATGCTGCTAAATAAGTTTACTCTTGGGATGCTCTCACTCAAATACCATGCTACAAATGCTGCTAATTCTGGGTTAGTACTCTTGATCACCTCTGCATATGTTGGTAAGTGAGTGTAAGACTCATCATGCCCTCCAAACAAGACATCTCTCACATACCTCTTCAATCTGTATAAAGAAGCTTGCTTCATGTATATGTCATACCTTTGAAATAATAGCTCATTCAAAGCTTTCCCAAAGATATCTGGATTAGCCTTGATTTCCTTCATCACTTTATATGCAACCTACTTTACAATGCACATTGGGTTGTATGTCTCCAAACCCCTACATGTGTGCATATCAGGCCATATCTTCTTTATAGCTAGCCCATGTTCTGCCATCTAGGAGCTTGCTTGCATGTAATCTCCAGCCATAACATTCAGCATAGCAGGTGACTGTATACCTCCTATTGTCTGCAAACACAACATTCAAGGATGGAAAACCCCTCTTGAATAGCATAGTCCTTCAATGTGTCTTTCAAATTACCCTTATCAATGAAAAGCATACAAGGTTTCAACTGAATTTTCCCAAAATCCACTACTAGAAAACATGCAAATAACGACGGAATTTTTTCGTCGGAAACACCCTAAATTCCGTCGGAAATGGGGTTTCCGACGAAATTTCCGTCGTAACGGGTCGTCGGAATACATATTGTAGGAAAACCAGCTTTTCCGACGAAATTTCCGTCGGAAACACTATTCCGACAGAATTTCATCTGTCGGCAGGGATTTTCAGGCCAGTGAAAATCCGTCGGAAAATTCCGACGGAATATAATCCGCCGGAAATTTTCGACGGAAATTCCGTCGTAAAAATGTTTCAAAAAAACAAAAAAAAAACAGCCACCCACCACCCCACACCACCAGTCCCCCCCATCCAGACCCAACCACAACCACACACCACCACCCCACACCACCAGTCTTCCCCCCATCCGGACCCAACCACAACCACACACCACCACCCAACACCACCAGTCTTCCCCCCATCCGGACCCAACCACAACCCACACCACCACACACCACCACCGACCCTATCCCACCACCATACACCACCACCGACACCACCACAACAAAAAATTAGCCCCAAAAACCATAAAATACCCCCAAAAACCGTAAATTAACCCAAAAAAAAAAAATTACACAACTAAAGCAAGAAATAACACACAAAACCAGTAGATCTATATATTTAATCAAAATTTCATAAAATAAAACGATGTTTAATCAACAAAAATTAAATCAACTATATAAGTATACAATTATCTATTTAAATTTACAATTTATCATTACAATAACATATAAAATTAACTAGATCTACGAATCTATCCTAAATTAAAACAAGATCTACCAAAAAAGACGGTGGTTGTTGGGTTTGATATTGATGCAGCCCGATTGTTGGTGTTGCGAATCTGTTGCGCGCGATTGATGTTGGTGGTGGTGTGTTGTTGCGGTTGTTGTTGTCGGTTGGTGGTGGTGTGTTGTTGCGAATCTCGTTGTTGTTATCGTTGTTTGATGTAGGTGAAGAGAAAAGAAACGAAGGAGAGAGAAAGGGCGGTGAAGAGAAGAAGAAAGGAAAGAGAAGGAGAAGAGAAGAGGGGAGAACGAAGGAGAAGAGAAGAGGGGAGAACGAAGGAGAAGAAGGATAACAGAGGACTGAGAAAGGGGGAACGAAGGAGGGGAGAGAGAGAAGGAGAGAGCAAAAACTTAGAGAGAGAAAGAGAGGCGGAAATAACAAAGGGGGAAGGGGCTGCTTTAGGGTTTGGGAATTTAAGTATAATTTTTTTAATTATTTTCCGACGGAAAATTCCGTCGAAAATTGTAAATTACGACGGAAAATTCCGTCGTAATTTTCCGACGGACTATAATTCCGTCGGAAATTGTAAATTCCGACGAAAAATTCCGTCGGAACTTTCCGACGGACTATAATTCCGTCGAAAATTGTAAATTACGACGAAAAATTCCGTCGGAAATTAAAATTTCCGACGGAATTTATATTCGTCTGAAATCCGTCGGAAATTTCACTTTTTGCGACGGAAATTCGGGTCCGTCGGAACAAGTCCGTCGTAATTTGCTTGTTTTCTAGTAGTGATTCTTCATACATTTCTCCATTTCTGTATAGCTTGTTGAAGTAGCTATCATCATCATCAGATTCAATATATCCATGCCAATTCCCAGGCTCCCAATTGTCTTCAACATGTGGAACCTCCCTATGTTTTTCCTAATCCTTCTTTTTTTCCTTTTCTTCCCCCTCCTCCTCCTCTTCTTCCTCCTCCTCCTCTTCTTCCTCATCCTTCTTTTTCTCCTTTTCTTTCCCCTCCTCCTCTTCTTCCTCATCCTCTTCTTCTTCCTCATCATGCTCTTTGTTGTCAATCTCCTCTTTTTTTCATCTTCCTCTTTTTTTTTATCATCCAAATCCTCTATTTTCAAATCTTCATCATCATTCAAATTGACAGTTTTAGGGTCAACTGCATCATCTTCTTGATTAGTTTTAGGATATGTTTCAGAATTTTTATGTTGCTCCTCCCATGTTGACAGAAACACACTAGATACATCTCTTAAATCATCATAAAGCCTGACTATTTATTCCATAGCCCTTTATACTTTAGGATCTTCCATTAGCCTTTGTGTTTCAGAAACCTGTTTAGAATTTGATGAAGACACATTCATTTGTTGTTGCTTCATCTTCTCCCCTAAGGTAGCTGATTAGGGGATTTTGCTCCCACCAATCAGAATGCGCCACGTGGGCCAACCAGGTCCTGCCAAGTGTCCCCCAGTTGGAACTGTCAGGGCTTGCCACGTGGCACGCGCTTATTCGTCCACCTTGGACCTGTTATGTCATGACATGTGGCATACTCCATGCCTAATGGAGAAACCGGCCACCCAGGCCCAACTTCCGAGGGAAGCCCAATCAGCCCTAGGTTAACCTAAACCTAGGATGGGCACGTTTCCCAAGGTTATAAATACCTCCCTTAATCCTCATTAAGGAGGAGGACAGAAAAAACACATTAATTACACACAGTAATAACCGGCTGATCTCGCTAACAAAGCAGATTACCTACATTAATCACTCTCACCTAGAGAGACCCAATCACTTTAATTTCCGCATTAATTACTCCTTAATCAAGTACTAACTTGACCGTTGGAGGCGGAGCTCCCAGGAGTCTCCGTTATTTTGCAGGTACAGGCGTCCGGTTCCAGTCTCGGAATTGTAACTCTCCCGCAGGACATCAGAAAAACCCGAAACATTTGGCGCCGTCTGTGGGGAGAGTACTTCTGAGATGGCATCCAAGTCTGTACCGACTCCTGAAGAGAGGCGTCCCCTAGACGACCCTCAAGTCCATTCGGACCATGATACCGAGAGTGAATTTGAAGTTGAAGCTCACATAGCTTCAGACGGGACCCTAAGGGCCCGACGTACCCGTCATACCGAAAGGAGGGAACGAGAACATCTTCAAACAGGAAGCGAGCCAGCAGGCGCACCGCCTGTTCGGCAACAGCCGACTGATGGGTCTGCTCCCATCACAAGGAACGAACTCATGACCTTCATGAGGGACTTCAAGGGAGAGATTCAAGAGTTGATCAACAAGAAGCCGCCTACTCAAGTCAAGGAGCAGTCGGCTAAGAAACCCTCCACTTCACTGAAGAGGAAGCCAGTTCAAGGGCGAGAGGCGACTCCTCATCCTAAATCTTGGAAGCGGGAGCCACCTGCCCTTGATTTCACAAAATTCCGTTATCCTACAGGAAATAGGAAACCTGTTCGTCATATTCAGGCGGACGGGTCGAAGAAAACATTCACAGACGCTCGGCTACTGCTAGAGCAGAAGAAGAGTGACCGATTGTCAGAGTCGGCCTCTACTTCAAACTTTCAAGATAGTCTGTGAAATGCCTCGATGAGGCATACTCAGTCGTTTCATGAGAGTCAGTCAGGCGGCACCTCCCGTCAGTCCGGCTTTCATAGCGACCAGGCGGTACCAAACTTACCATTTGTGCCGCAACAACAGTATTTTTTGCAGCCACCTCCGTTTGGTGGACCTGCAGCAAAAAACGTCCAACCTATGGACTGGCAGCTACGGTTGCTTAGACTTGGTGAACAGCCGTCGGCCTTCTCCAAGGAAATTACTGAAGCCGCTCAGCCGGTCAAAGTGAAAAATGTACTAGTAGGCGCCTATGACGGCACTACTAACCCAGAAGACCATCTGATGGCGTTCACCAACCTGATGTACCTTCAAGGGTTGGATGATCCCACTTGGTGCAAGTGTTTCCCAGCGACTCTCAAAGGAATCGCACAACAATGGTTCGGCAACCTGCCGACTGGTTGTGTAAATAGCTTCAGGACGCTTGCTTACTTGTTCACCTCCAACTTCGCCATGAACATCCCTGCGAAGAAAACGACCCTTGATTTGGGAACAATTCAGCAGGGCGAGAAGGAGGGGCTTCGTTCTTACATCAGGCGGTTTAACCTGATGAGAATACAGATTCAAGGGTTACCGGATGAGGTAGCCTATACTGACTTTTTCAGAGGTCTTAAAGACGGGTCTACCTTCAAATTTGATTTGGTTCGAAAGAGGGTGGCGACTCTTCAAGAGGCCTTGATTGAAGTAGAAGCCTATATACAGGCGACTGATCTTTGTACGGTAAAACAGTCGGACGGGAAAAGGTTCGACAAAAGAGAGGGACGACAGAAACAGTCGTCAAACAAAGATGAGAAAAGAAAAGAGGTCTGGGCGGCTGATTCCTCTAAACAGCCGACCCAGAAAAAGAAAAAAGAATTCAAACCATACTCCCCAAAGTATGCGTTTAACAAGGATAACCAGTTTATCCTAAAAGAAATCACGGGACGGATCTCAATTGAGAAGCCGGTCCCCATGAAGGGTTCTGCAAACAACCGGAACCAAGATAAATTCTGTGCTTATCATGATGATGTTGGTCATCACACCAATGACTGCATCAGTCTCATGCGGTATCTGGACCGCCTGGCTGAGCAAGGTGATCTTGCCACTTATGTCAAGAAATCTACGGGGAACACTTCCTCAAAAAAACAGTCGGCCAAAAAGAATCAACAGGCCGACAGCTCCGATACAGATGATGCAGTCGTCTACACCATTGCAGGCGGCTTCTCAGGAGGCGGCCCCACTATTAGGGGCAACAAAGACAATATCAGGCGGTTAGATGTAAATTCCGTTCACCAAGAACGGCCGTCCAAATATTCATTTCCTGAGATTGTCATCACTGAAGAAGATCTAGGAGGGGTAAGAGGGCCGCATGACGACCCTATCGTCATTGAATGTAAAGTGGCCAACCAGAGAGTTGGCCGAATCCTCATAGATACCGGAAGATCCTCAGATCTCATTAGTAGCAAATGTCTGTCGAAACTAAAATATCAGACTGATTGCATACATCCGGCCTCCCATCCTTTAGTAGGGTTTGGAGGAGGAGTCGTCCACCCACTGGGACGAGTGGATTTACCCCTCCGCCTGGGTGAAAAAGGGGAAGGTCGACACATGGTAGTCCGGTTCTTGGTAGTAGAAGAACTCTCGGTCTACAACATGATTCTGGGTCGACCAACCCTGAATAATTCCAAGGCTGTTATAATCCCATCTCTTATGTTGCTCAAGTTTGAGAGGGATAATGGAACAGTCGGCTCCCTAAGGGGAGATCAGAGGATGGCCCGAGAGTGCTATCTCTCGGATATCAAGCCCACTGTTATGGCCACTGGGTCAAGCGGTGAAAAAACAGACCTTGACAATGTCAAGGAGAGTGCGCCTGTTCAAGAAGCAGGCGGCAAGAAAAGAAAGGCATCCTAGACAGAGGCCGCAAGAAAAGAGAGAAAATAGCAATCATTGGCAGAGGAGCGGTCGGATGAGTTCCGTCCTCAGCCGGCTGGTGAGCATACGGACCTGATCTTAGACGACGCACGTCCTGACCGAACAGTCAAAGTTGGGACGACTGCTCTGAGAGACCTTGGTGACGACTTTCACAAATTATTGAAAGAATACAAGGACATCTTTGCATTCGAAGTCCATGAAATGCCAGGCATTAGTCCTGATCTGGCGGTACATAAACTGGCCGTGGATCCGAAAAAGAAGCCGGTACGGCAAAAGAAGCGGAACCATGGCGAAGAAAGAAGTCAGGCGGCAGCCGCCGAAGTTAAAAAATTACTTGATGCAGGGTTCATTCGGCAATGTTACTTCCCAGACTGGGTTGCAAATGTGGTGCTTGTTAAAAAGCCGAATGGCACCTTTACTTAAACAAGGCGTGCCCCAAAGACAGTTACCCTCTGCCTGAAATTGATAATCTGGTCGACTCAACAGCCGGCCATGCTTTGATGAGCTTTATGGACGCCTACTTTGGTTTCCATCAAATTCCTTTATGGAAGAAAGATCAGGAGAATACGGCCTTCGTCACTGATCAGGGGTTATACTGTTACACGGTCATGCCGTTTGGTCTTAAGAATGCCCCGGCTACCTTCCAGCGAATGATAAACACTGTGTTCTTTGATCAGATTGGGAGAAATGTCGAGGCATACATTGATGATATGATTGTCAAGACTAAACTTCAGAAAGATCATCTGTCGGACCTCCGAGAAACTTTCGCCACACTCAGGCGGCACCATGTCATGCTCAATCCCAAGAAATGTGTATTTGGAGTTGAGTCTGGGAAATTTCTCGGATTCCTTATCAATCAGAGAGGAATAGAGGCGAACCCTGAGAAGGTGCAGGCGGTTATTGACATGCAGTCGCCTCGTACCGTCCGAGAGGTTCAGAAGTTAACAGGTTGTCTGGCGGCCTTGGGAAGATTTCTAAGCCGATCAGGCGACAAATGCCTATACTTTTTCCAGGCAATTAAGAAAAAGGCAAGGTTTGAATGGGGGACGGATGCTCAGGCCGCCTTCCAGAAATTGAAAGTTCACTTGCATTCCTTGCCGAGGCTGGTCAGCCCTTTGCCCAAAGAAGTACTCTACATGTACCTGGCCGTCTCTGATCATGCGTTAAGCGCTGTTCTCCTTGCTGAAAGAGACGGCTGTCAGCTCCCGGTCTACTTTGTCAGTCACGTACTGAAAAATGCCGAGTTGAGGTATCCCCTAGTGGAGAAATTTGGTCTTGCACTCTTCATGGCTGTTAAAAAATTGAAGCCCTACTTTTTGGCACATGCAGTCGTCGTGTATACAGACCAACCTATCAAGCGGCCACTTACCATCATGGAGTCGTCAGGCCGAATGATCAAATGGGCCATAGAAATACAGAGCCTCGAAGTTACTTTCGAGCCTAGAAAAGCAGTGAAGGGGCAAGCCTTCGCTGACTTTATTGTAGAGATGACTCGTCCTCCTGACTCTCAAGTTCCAGACCAAGTATGGAAGGTATATGTGGACGGAAGCTCTACTTCAAATGGTTGTGGAGCAGGCGTCATATGTCAGTCGCCAAAGGGCGACAGGTACGAGTATGCTCTACGCTTCAGTTTTCAGGCTTCAAACAATGAGGCAGAATACGAAGCTTTACTAGCCGGGATCCGCATGTGCAAGGCGGCAGGGGCAAGAAAAATAGACGCCTGTTCCGATTCACAATTGATAGTGAGTCAGTACAATGGCGAATACGAAGCTACCCATCCGGCCATGATCAAGTACTTACAGGCGGTCCGACAAGCAGTCGGCTCCCTTGAGGATTTCCATCTGATCCAAGTGCCGAGATCAGAAAACAACCAGGCGGATGCACTGTCAAAATTAGCATCATCCGCCTCCTCTGATACTCCTCGAACTGTTTTTTGGGAAGTAATGGAGAAGAGAAGCATCGAGGAAAACTCTATTGGAATCTTAGACAGAAGCTCAACCTGGATGGATTCAATCAGGGCATATCTGACAAACGGTACACTGCCGCATGATCCTCAACAGGCGGCAGCATTGAAAAAATGAGCCACCTGTTTTGAAATGATAAAAGGAGAACTTCACAAAAGGGGGTACCTTCAACCCTTCTTAAAGTGTGTTACTCCAGAAAGGGGACGAGAGATACTAGACGATCTTCACTCTGGTTACTGTGCTTCTCATATAGGCGGTAGGACGCTTGCTCAAAGAGCAAGGCGGCAGGGCTATTTTTGGCCTACTTTGGAAGCAGATGCAATGGAGATGGTGAAAAAAATGTGATAAGTGCCAAAGGTTTGGCAAACTAATTCACCGTCCGGCTACTGACCTCACTACCATTCACAGCCCACTACCGTTTGCTAAGTGGGGCATGGACATTCTAGGTCCATATACGCCTGCTACAGGCGGAAGGAGGTACATACTTGTTGCCGTCGACTACTTCACTAAATGGGTAGAGGCGGAGGCTGTAAAGGGAATCAAGACGAAGGATGTAATTTCATTCATCTGGAAAAATGTCATCACTCGGTTCGGGGTTCCCATGTCTATGGTTTTTGATAATGGTCCCCAATTTGAGACGCCTGTTCTCAAAAGCTGGTTGGGTGACCAAGGAATTGCAAACTACTTTGCATCTGTCGGCCGTCCACAAGCAAACAGCCAGGTAGAAGCCTTTAATAAAATCATCTCTGACGGTCTCAAGAAAAAGATTGAACGAGCAGGCGGCCTATGGGCGGATGAACTACCACATGTTCTCTGGGCCATTAGGACGACTGAAAAAGGGGCGACTGGAGAAACTCCATTCCTCCTAACTTACGGTGCGGAAGCTGTTCTTTCAATAGAACACTACGAGCCGACTCTTCGAGTAATGCTATATGACGAAGAGGCAAACTGGGAAGCCATGCGCCTGGCATTAGACTCACTTCCTGAAAAGAGGGGCAATGTTGTCTTGCGCCATGAAATCTATCGCCTGAGAATGACTAGATCATACAACAAAAAAGTACACAGGCGTCCACTCAAAGTAGGGGACTTTGTACTTAGAAAAATGGAAGCAGTTGGTAGGGCTAATGAGTCTGGCAAACTAACTCCCAACTGGGAAGGACCCTACCGAATCTATGAGAAAGTGAGGGACGGTACCTACCGTCTGGAAACACCAGACGGACAACCGTTGCCTCGAACTTGGAATGTAGATAATCTTAAGAAATATTTCTTTTGAATGATGTAAATAGTCAAGAGCTACTTAATAAAAGTTTGCACTTACTATTCAATTTTGTACTAAGAGGGGCACGCCTACTAACAAATAGTCGGCTACTCTCCATGTTTAATTTTTATTACTTAAGAGGAGCATGCCGTCTGTACCTTTACAGTTGGCTACTCTCCATTGAGTATTTTACTCTATTTTCAGAGGGGCATGCCGTCTGTACCTTTACAGTCGGCTACTCTCCATTGAGTTTTTCACTCTATCTTCAGAGGGGCATGTCGTCTGTACCTTTACAGTCGGCTACTCTCCATTTGAGTATTTTACTCACAATAGGGGCATGTCGTCTGGACATATAGTCGGCTACTCTCCATAAGAAGATGGCCGACTAGTTCCAAACACATAGCCACCCCCCTAATACTTAGCTAAAAAGATTAGGGCCTGGCCGACCCTGTGCCTAACAGGCGGCTACCCTCCTTTTACTTAGCACCTACGTTCACCTAGAACTTACCAAGGCCACAGGCCGAATGATCAGACCAGGCGCCAAGCCAACTGATCAAATCTACAAAACTAATACGACCTGTCCCAACATCATAGCAGGCGTCCGGCGGCATCCCTCCGGATGAAATTTGTCGCAGAGAGAAGCTCCCTTTTGGGTGGAACATTGTTCTATAAACTAATTACACGGCACCTATACGACTGCCCCCAAGGGCAACCACGTAGCCGTTTTTGAGACAAGGATAACTCTATCACTAACCAAACCAGTGGTAGCAGTTGACATCTGAGTCAGATGACCGCCTGTATTACTTGGGATAAATGCAGGGGGTACCTCTTGAGTTAATAGCCAACAAAAAACATTGGCGAATCAAGGGGTCTAGCCGGCCTCCGCCGCCTGGTACCTCTACTTCTCAAGCAAGAGTGACGGCGACTGAGTAACTCCAATGTTAACTCATAGTCACTCCCTCATATTTGGTATGGAACCTAAAAGGTTTGAGTAGACCGCCTGTTTTTTGGCAAACATGGGCACTCAAACCCCTATTCCTACTAGGTAACCTATTGAGTTAATAGCCAACAAACATTGGCGAATCAAGGGGATTAGCCGGCCTCCGCCGCCTGGTACCTCTACTTCTCAATCTAGAGTGTGACGGAGACTAAGTAACTCCTATGTTAACTTACAGTCACTCACTCAAACTTAGTATGGAGCCTAAAAGGTATGAGTCGTCCGCCTGTTTTTAGCAAACAGGGGCTCTCAACCACTACTCCTGCTAGGTTAACAAATTATGAGTTAAAAGCCAACGTTGGCGAATAAAGGGAATCAACCGGTACCCGCCGCTTGTTATCTCTACTACTCAGCTCCTTGGCGACTAGGTAACACTCATGTGTACTTGGTCAGACCGCCTGCCTAAAAAGGATCCAGTCTTTAAAATAGTTCGAATACCAATTGGATAAATGGCCGACTGATCGTCTATCCTGGAAACAGACAACCAGTCGTCCAGGGGCATAGGCGGCGTGACTAACTATCCGTACCTGTCTGCAACTATCGGCCATGCAAAACAGTCGGTCTAGTGAACAATTGGATATTAGAATATGGAATACTTAGACAAATTTGAGGCAAAACAAAAATTCATTAAAAATAAGCCGGTCATTAAAGACCAGCAAAATATCCAAAGCCCCGGCCCCCTGGCCGGGTAAATACAAAACAAACGGCACGCAGGCCGTGGTAAGAATACATAAAGCTTAAGAAGGGGGCAGATCTTCAATATTAGCAGTTGCCGCCTGGTCAACACTCTTCTTGCTTGACTCGGCTTCAGCTGCATCCTTTTTTGATGCCTTACCCCCAAGCGGCACAAGCGCCACTACCGGCTCCTCCTCCTCCAACGCTTCCTCCAACGCCTCTTCCTCAGCAGCCGCCAGGATCTCTTGATTATATGTATCCGAACACTGGCGGTACGTTCTTTCCCAAGAGGCAAAGTCGGCATTGGGGAAGAGGCGGCCCCAGGTCATGCGCTGGATTTGAGCGGAGTCTTCTATCATCTCCCGGACCAGCTCTTTCTTCTCTTGCTCGGCCTTTTCCGAGAGCTCTTGGGTAAGACCCTTCTCTTGGGTCACCAGTCGTTCCTTTACGCTGGCCAAGGATTTCTCCATGGCTTCGTAAGAGTACATTTTTAGGCGAAGAGGTTTCAGCTCGGCCTTGAGATTTGTGATGGTCGCCTCCAGCTCGTCATTCTTCTTCTGGGCCGCCTCTAACTGAGCCCGAACAGCGGCTGTAGCCTGCGCCTGATAATAAAGAATATCAATGGTCAGAACTTCATTTTGGGCAATTTGAAACATTGCCTTATCACAGTCAGAGGCGGCCATAGCTTTTGCAGCCTTTACCTCTTTGTTCTTCCGATCAAGCGGCTTGCGAAGGCCGTTCACTCGGAGCAGGGCCTAAGTACAAAGAAACAGGCGTCAGTTTCCAAACAAAAAGAAAACAGGCGTCCAGAAATTCAAATACTCAAAAATATGCCAAGTATACCTCAGCAAGGACCCCTGCAATCCCGTCAAGGTCAAGGGTGCCGACACCCCTGACCGCCTCCCTTTCAGCTGGAGGAACTGCCCTGATCATAGACTTGGCCATCTCTATCAAGTCAGGCTCCTGAGGGCCGGCTGCATCATGCATAAACAAACGGATTAGACTTAGTAAAAAAAGGGAGCAAGTCTAAAATTTATAAGGACAACTTCATACCTCTAGGCGGCCCAGTTGGAGTTTTAGAAGAAGTGGCCGGCTGTTTCTCAGCCGCCACCTGTTTCCTGGCAGAACCAGGAGAGCTCCCAACAGTCGTCTTCCGGGCCTTGGGGTCCGGCTATTGGGAAGATGAAGCTCTTGGAGCACCCGTCTAAAAAAGAAGAAAAAAATCAGTATATGCATGAACACTCCAAAAAGAGGGTGAAAGGTTCGGAGCTCACCAAGGGTTCCCCCTTCTTGGGGGAGTCGGTTGAAGCTTGTTGCATGATAGAGGCCCGCAACATGGCCGCCGCAGTCTTGGAGGCTGTGATTTTTCTCATGGCGTCAGCTGCAAAAACAAACAACAAAGTTAATAAAAGTCATAACAAGAAATGTATGGAACAACAGAGTATTCAACAGGCCGACTACCTCTTGAGCACCGACTGCTGAGGCCACAGGCGGCCAAAAAGTACTCGTCATAGAGCCACTTGAAGCTCGGGACGCAGTGCAGGGGTACTTGCTCTCGTACCCCTGAAGTAGAGTCGACCCTCGACTCTACTTTAAAGAGTCCTTTATCAAGGATCTCTTTCTTAGCCTTGGGGGGAACAGGCGGCATGCTACGGCCGCCTGCAAGAAGAGGCGGATTCCTGTTCCACCTATTGAAGCGCTTGTTCAGCTCAATGTCTGAACTCTCAATGATGAGGAAGGTGCTCCGCCAGTCCTTCCACTTGTTTGCTTTACCTCTTGTCATGAGGTAGCCCCTGTGGCTTGTCAATTGATACCAGCCGGTACCGCCTGTCTTAGGGGTTCGGCTGAGATAGTTCATATGGGCGAAAGCCTCGAAGCTCGGCTCCACCCCGTGCAGTTCGCACCCGGCCACATAGCCGAGTACGTTGACCCAGGAGTTTGGGGCTAACTGCCATAACCCCAACTCATACCCATCCAAAATCCACTGAACAGCCGGATGTAATGGGAAGAGCAGCCCTGCCTTGATGGCCGCCTCGTAGCAGCCAAAGCAGCCGTTATCATAACTGGAACCAGCCGGCCAGACGACTGTGTCTTCTGGATCCGGCACAAACACTAGATAGTCAGGGCCCATGGTGTGGTTTGCAATAAAGCTCTCCACTTTCTCTTGCATGGCTGTGATCCGGCCCCGAGGTACCGTGCAGTAGTAGGGGGTATTTAGCTCTCGGTAAGAGGCGGAAGGCTCCGCCCAATTGTCCCCTTCTCAACTGCGTGAGAAAGTCTCGCCTCTTGCAGGCGGCTGTTTTTCTCTTCTGTGCCCAAAGAAGCATGACCAGAAGAGCTTGACTCGGAATCGTCCTCTGACGAGTCCGAGGAGGACGACTCCTCCCCTCTCCCGGAGGGGCCCGCCTCCTCTCTTTGAAAAGGAGCAGATTTGTTAACTGTTAAATGGGAAGGGGTCACTATGACTCCCCCCACAGAATTGCCGGCATTCAGGCCGCCTTGTTTCACTTCCACATCTGGCGCCTGGTCAGATGTTTCACTAAGCGGCACCCTGTGGGAGGAGCCGTCTGAATTGGAGATCCTAGCAGTCTTTTTCGTTCTGGCCATCCTGCTCTGCATAGACACAGATACAGTCGGACTTTGTATAAAGGGCAAAGATGGGTCCGGAAAAGGGCAGGCGGCACTCCTAGTCCTAGATTCAGCCGTCCCCGGTGACCGGCTGATCACTAACCTAGGTCGTGTCGTGTGCTTCCGTGGTGCCATTTCAAAAAATAAAAAGAAAATTAAGAGTAAGAGAACTGACAGTTACCTGAACGAGTGACGGTTGATGAAGTTCTGAAAATCCTGTGCAGTCGGCTTGTCAGAACAGGCGGTAGGCAGAAAAAGTCCGAAATGTCAGAGCAAGTTCAGGGGTCCGAATGTTCTCAAAAAGTTCTCAAAGTGTAAAAATGACTCAAGACAACTCTCCCTTATATAGGCGAAGTGAGAAGGCGAAGGGTCACTTTCAAAATTCAAAATTTGGGCGGGAAAATCTCTCGGCCATTCGTCGCTTGTTACAGTGCGACACCTGTCACAGATAACACGTGACCAGTCACGTGCCACCTGTGAGGGGCAAATGATTAGGGGATTTTGCTCCCACCAATCAGAATGCACCACGTGGGCCAATCAGGTCCTGCCAAGTGTCCCCCAGTTGGAACTGTCAGGGCTTGCCACGTGGCACGCGCTTATTCGTCCACCTTGGACCTGTTATGTCATGACATGTGGCATACTCCATGCCTAATGGAGAAACCGGCCACCCAGGCCCAACTCCGAGGGAAGCCCAATCAGCCCTAGGTTAACCTAAACCTAGGATGGGCACGTTTCCCAAGGTTATAAATACCTCCCTTAATCCTCATTAAGGAGGAGGACAGAAAAAACACATTAATTACACACAGTAATAACCGGCTGATCTCGCTAACAAAGCAGATTACCTACATTAATCACTCTCACCTAGAGAGACCCAATCACTTTAATTTCCGCATTAATTACTCCTTAATCAAGTACTAACTTGACCGTTGGAGGCGGAGCTCCCAGGAGTCTCCGTTATTTTGCAGGTACAGGCGTCCGGTTCCAGTCTCGGAATTGTAACTCTCCCGCAGGACATCAGAAAAACCCGAAACAGTAGCTATACGTTCAGCATGTATCATTGCAAAGAGTTAAGAATCTCTAGTCAAAAAATACAGTTCTTCTTCAATTTCCTTCAAAATAAATAACAACAATTTATTACTACATTTTTTTTTAACATAAATACTTTTTACTTTTTAAGTTAATTTGTTTACTTTTAAGTCTACATTTTACTTTATTTTTAACATTTACTATTTATTATTACTACTAGAAGTAGAGCAATTCAATATAATAAAAGTAAACAAATATGAGATACAAGTAAACACATTTCATTATAAAGTAAATACAAGAAATCATTGTAAATTATAAAAAAATTACTCACATCTTTTACAGCTTCATGTATATCATTATCTGTCATGACACCTTTCTGGTAGGTTGAATGACACCAATCTTCTCTTTCTATCAGCAAAGTTTCTATAAGCATTCTCAATTACATCTCCCAAGAATGATTGGTTTTTTTTTCTTCTACAAATTAGATAGTCATCTTTTTAGAGTTCTCCTTGACCAAAAGATGCCTTTGCCTCATTTGCAATTCTTTTTTTGACTTTCTCATCTGACCAATGTTGGATCAATGGCAGTGTTGTAGGTTCAGGATGCCCTCTGAATGCTAGATGATGAAAGTAAACAAGTTGAAGAATCAGGACACATCCACTAATTCCTGATCTTGATTCCTTGTTTTTGTAGTTCTTAAAGCTTCCCACTGCTTTGCACAGGTTATTCATCACATAACCACACCAATCTAGGTTACTTGTAATCTATCACTTAATTTGTTTGCAACAGGAGCCAAGAATGTGATGCAAACATACATCACAAAGAAACTTTTAAAATCCTCCCCTCCTTCCTTCAGAGTCTTAAATTTGTTCTCCAAATTATTCACAATTATCTCATCATCTTCTGGAATTCCTAGCTTCTTCTTCCATTCTTTTTGAACCAACAAGTTAGA
This sequence comes from Chenopodium quinoa, assembly GCF_001683475.1. Lineage (NCBI taxonomy): Eukaryota > Viridiplantae > Streptophyta > Magnoliopsida > Caryophyllales > Amaranthaceae > Chenopodium > Chenopodium quinoa. The sequence goes on along the minus strand of NW_018744616.1, from coordinate 1,222,055 downwards.
TAAAGGTTGCTTCCTTAACTGAAAACTGACGTTGTTCTCAGTTACATGTGGAAGCAAGAATATATATTCAATATCATAGGAACTAACTGAAAATTCCTTCAGCATGTCAATCTTGAACATGCAGATGCTTTCAATGAAATGGTGACAAAGCCATGGAAGCATCTTTGTTCAAATTCTTATTAACTTTAGTTCAAGCAGCTCTCCAAAACCAATACTTATGACATCTCTTTTTTGTTGCTCACTAAAATCCTTGATCAAATCAACAACTGCATTGGGTCTGCAGTGTGTTTTCTTGATTTCCAGATTACCATCATCATCATCATTAACATCAATAATTTCATGTACATCGGTCAGAATTGCCAACCTTCATTTTTTTCTTTAAATGACCTTTTTCCTTTTTTCTGTCTTCTTTTGATGATCCATCAGAATCCTCATTTTGGTCTTCTTCTGGTTCATAATTGCTATCTTTCACTTCAGATTTTATCCTTTTTTTTTGTTCCTATAATTTGTTAAAACATGTTAAATAACTTTGAAAACATTTTATTTACTTTATAAGCATTTTTATTAACTTTATTAAACTTGCCAATAGACATCATAGACATATAATAGTAAATAGTTTACTTTATACCAGTTTCTATTTACTTTATAAGAATTTCTATTTACTTTATAAGAATTTCTATTTACTTTATAACAGTCTTCATATACTTTATAATAGTTTACTTTATAACAGTTTCTATTTACCTTATAAGAGTTTCTATTTACTTTATAACAATTCCTATTTACTTTATAACAATCTCCATTTGCTTTATAACAGATTAATACCTTGGTGTAATAGATTATTTACTATATAAATTTAATACATAACATATGAATTTAATTTAATAAACTATTATGAACCTTTTGGTTCTTCCAATTCCTTAATCCTTCTCTTTATCAATATTTGCTTTTTTGAAATCCTTTGAAGCTTAGCACCTAATACATTTAGTTTGCACAATCAGTTAATACTTGATAAGTCTATTTTATATATATTTTATTCCCCGTCCCACGGTCATATTTGTGCTAATTTGAGCTCTACGGAGCTATTTTTATTACTAATATACGTTTTCTAGTGTTTTTGTAGAGTTGATATTATTTTGTAGAAATTTGCAGAATTATGATAATTCCCGAGCTTATTGAGCCACTACAAAGACATTGGAGTCGGACCATATTTTATGACCAAATATTTTAAGCTCAAGGCCGAGTTAAAGGAATTTGGCTCGGTGATTAAGGGCTCGATTAAATACGAAGGTCCAAGTTACTACCATGAGTTCAAATAAGTATGACGGACCAAGTTAACAAGTACTTTGGGCTCAAGTTAACAAGTTCCAACTCCAAAGCCCAATTCCCACAAGAGAAGTCCAATTCGGTGCCCAACAGGCCGGGCCCGATCGGGCGGTGTAAGGCCCGATAGGGCGAGCTTGTTCACGCTGTTTAAAACCCTGAAGTTTAATGTTTTGAGTGGCTGGGCTTCGTTGTTTAGGCCCACCAGATTGATGTCGGTTGATGTTTGGTGGGGAATTATAAATACCCAATAAGTGGGTTGTTAGGGGGGCACGTAGGCTTTTTCTTTAGTTTTAGTTTAAGTGGGTTTGGATAGTTTTTGTTAGGAGTTGACTTTAGTTTTTTTTGGTTTCCAGTATTTACGCAACTTTGGAGATTTGTTTGCCCACAGTTTAATTTGATTACTCTCGTATTAGTTTGTTAATAATTTATTATTAGCTCTTAACTATTATTTAATTGCTTTGATTAGTTTAGTTTTTAATATGTGTGAGTAGTTTTATTTCTAGGGTTTATGGGGATCCATAAATAATATGAAGGGGTAATTTATTGTTGTTGATTATTAATGCTAGATTAATTTCCTATTGATTGATTTAATGCTCTGTGACTAGATTTGCGCAGAACTTTTATGCATGAGTTTGACAATATTGATTCGAGTTTCGACAGATGAGAATTAATGTTTAGATCTAGTTTCAATAGGCAGGTTAATTTATAAATGGTTAGGTCGAGATTCGAAAGATGAGATTTAATACCGGTTTATTAATTGTGTGATTATAATACGTAGCGAAAACCCTTTATAATCTGATTAATTATGCAGTGATGAATGATTATTATATTCAACCCTGGAATATTATTTATTGGTGAACCTATGCCCTAGATCCTTTTATATATTATTTTCTCCTTATTCTTGATCTCCGTAGTTTAGTTTATTATTCAAATATAAATATTGGTTACTTCATAATCTAGATTATATTAATTAATTAGGAATAGAAAGACTCGTTTCTCTGTGGATTCGACCCTACTCCCCTATCAACATTAGTTAGAGGATTTAGGAATTACTTTTGATTAGGGGATACGACTCTACCCTGTCAATACTATAGACATGTTAAAGAGATTTTAAAACATAAATATTTAATTTATAAGCTTTTTTATTTACTTTACTAAACTAACCATTAACTTTTATATTCCATTATGTAATAGTATGCATCTTTAAATTTGTAACACAGACTTATACATATAAATGATTTACTTTATAAGTTTTTCTATTTACTTTATCAAATAATTATTGTATTTCAATATTATATACCTTTAATTGGAGATTGCTTTGTATTTGCAGGAACTTTCTTAGTTGCAGAAGTCATTTTGGCTGCAGGATATTTCTTGGTTGCAGTAACTTTTTTACTTGCAGCAACCTTTTTTGCCACAGGAATTTCCTTTGCTTGATCTGGTTGTGTTGGAGGTTTTTTCTTTGTAGTTTTGGTCATTTTAATCTGTCTGCAATTCAAAACAAAAATGAAATGAGCAAGGATAATGTCTAAAGTAATGTAATGAGCAAGGATTATCATCTTATTTGATATGTTATACACAAGCCATAATACAAAAGTCACATCAGTTTATTGATTTATACATAAGCCACAATTTGTATAGATCTTATAGTAATTCAGTAACATTTAATCAATTTAAAGTTACTTTTAGTTAATTTCTATCTACTTGTAAAAATATTATCTACTTTTAGGCACATCCATATACTTTTAGGCAATTTTTATTTAGTTTTAGCAAATTTTTATCTACTTTTAAAAAATTATGTACTCAAAACTATAGAAAGTCAAAATAAACTATTTAAGTTACTTTTTGTTAATTTCTATCTACTTTTAGCAAATTTCTAAAACTCCGTAGCAACATTTTCAACAGCAAATAGCAGAGCAAAAGTACAATAGCAACAATAATGCATTAAAAAATTACTCCTAAATTACCAAAATTATTCTAAATTAGTATTAACTGAAGTGAAATTACTTAAGTTCGTATATATAAACAGATCTAAAGTTTTATACCAAAATTTATGAAAAACCTAATATTAATTTTAGTAAAACTTCGAATAATTTTCTCATGCATGTCGATTTTAGCCTAAATTACAACGAATTAGCAAAGAAACGATAATTAAATTAAACATAATTTGAACAAAAATCAACTAATATGCGAAAACACCTGATTATGAAGAAATCGTAACTAAAAACACTAAAATTGAACTTCGAATTACTTCGATTCAAGTTCTGCTACTTCAATTCTAACATAATCAAGAAAAAAACACAAATATAAGTAAAAAATTGCAACAAAAATAAACAAAATAGTATGAATTCAAAGTTATGATATAATACCTAATATTCGTCAATTTTCGCCAAGTTTCGAAAATTGAAAAATTAAGACTATAGAACTTAATTTTTGATTATATAGCAAAATTGAGGAGTTGAATTGACGGTTATGGCAATTTTTCGAAGGTTTTGGCAGTTGATAATGGCGGTTTTCGAATTTCGAAGAGAAAGAAAATCGTAGTTGAATTCAATTCTCACTTAATTTGTCTGGACAAATATGGGCCATCAAATCGTGTGCCTCTTTTCTTACATCTGACGGTCCAGATTTGTCCCTAGTTCCTATTCTAGAATATGTTCTCATTATATACACACACACATATATATACACACATACATATATATACACACATACATATATATATATATATATACACATATATATATACACATATATATATATACATACACATATATATACATACACATATATATATATACACACACACACACACACATATATATATATATATATATATATATGTATATATATATATATATATGTATATATATATATATATATATATATATATATATATATATATATATATATATATATATATATAACATTTATACCTATTTAGCTATTCATAACATATCGTGACTCAATAATGCATAGAATACCATTTACTCCATGTTTATTGAATCTTCAATGCTTAGTCATTACTAACCTTGATTGATGTTTTGATAATGGCAAGAATAAATAACATTCATTTAATTCTAGCCAATAACTAGGTATGGTGAGAAAGTAAGCTTCTACTTGTAAGGTTGCAACTTTTGGTTCTAAACTTGTAGATTCTACTTGTGAAGTAGCAACATTTGCTTTTAAACTTTTAGATTTATTTTTCTCTTAGCCATACTTCTTCATTTAGTTCAACCACATTTTTAATGAGAGAGATCTAAACATGACATCGCATGTCCAAGAAGCAGTAATATGCTAATTTTTTTTGTTTTTGTTTTTGTTTTTTATAATATACTTCTTAAATTGGAACATTTCCTGTCTTTTACCTTCCAACTGTATGAGGTAGTTTCTAATCGATTAGAATTAGTCAATTAAATTGAAAATATTTGTTACTCATAACAACTTTTAGCATATAAGTAGTTTAGGTTTTAAAACTAGCAACTTGAATTGCTTGCATTTCTTGGACTATAACTTCTTAATGCAATCATCATATATTCTTAAACATTTCCCTTTTGAGCCACTTAGAACATTTATCTTAGGTTCAAAATCGTGCTTTGGTTAACTACTTTAAGCTTCATGATTGGGCTAAGTCTATTCAATAATATTCATATTAAAGTTTAATCAACTATGACAGGGTAAAGTCGTATCACCTAATCAAAAGTAATTACCTAAGTCCTTTAACTAAAGTAGATAGGGAAGTAGGGTCGAATCCACAGGAAAACTGGTTTTTCTATTCCTAATTTTTTATTATAATCTAAATTATTAAAGTAACCAATTATTGTTATAAAAAGGGAAACTAAACTACGAAGAGTAAAAGTAGGGAAAAAGAAAGGATATAGAAAAATCAATGAATTAAAGACCTATGGCACATGTTCACCAATAAATAATATTTCAGGGTAAAACATAACAATCAACAATTAACATTGCATAAATAACATGATTAACAGGCTCTCGCAATTTATTAATCAACATAGATCTAACAGGCTCTCGCAATTTACTAGATCTAAGCTCTTATTGAAAATAGCCTTTAATATCAAATTAACATCTGCTCGATTCATCAATTCAATATTGCTATACTTTTACAAGCCATAATTGTAAAGCGTTAAAACAATTCAACAAGAAATTATCATGCAACATCAATAGTCAATAATAGTCAATCATCAATGCATTAATTAACCAGATCATAAAGGGCTTTCACTACGTATTGCAATCACAGAATTAATCTACCGGTATTAATCTCATATCTCAAATCTCGACTTAACCATTTATAAATTAATCTGCCTATTGAAACCAGACCTAAACATCAATTCTCATCTCTCGAATCTCGAATCAATATTGTCCAACTCATGCATAAAAGATCAGGCCTAATCTAGTCACAGAGCGTTAATTCAATCAATAGGAAATTAATCTAGCATTGATAATTAACATACAATAAATTACCCTTCATATTATTTATGGGTCCCCATAAACCCTAGAAAGAAAACTACTCACGCATAATTAAATCTAAACTAATCAAAGCAATAAAATAAGACATGATTGAAGAAATAAAATAAATAACTGAGATTAAGAGAAAAGAAATCGTTACCAAAGTAATCGGAATTAAGAGTTGAGTAAGAACAAGGTACAAAGTGTAGAGAGAGAAAATAAAGCTAAGTAGAGAGAGAAAATCTTAGAGAAGAGTAAGAAAGAGTAAAAAGAGATCCTAAACTCGCTTAACGGAAAAATATAAATACTAAGCGAGAATCCTAAACTAAAACAAAGTTAAAGGACGATTAAAACTCCTAAAGAAGACACGCGCCCAATCGGGCGAGGCACCACCCGATCAGACCCGCCTTTTTCCTTCAGGTCTACATTTCTCGCGCTCGGCCGGGCGCGAGATCACGCGTCAGCACATGCAACATTACTCCGCCCCGCCCGGTCGGGCGCGCCTTCGGGCGGGAGCTCTCTTGGCCGGTCAAGGCCACTTGGGCACAATGGACTCCTCGTTTGGGCTCGTGACTCCGGCCCAAATCAAATATCCTCCTTGGGTCTTGAATACTCGGTCCAATTGCCTCGGAATCTCAAATATCGAGCCTTTAATCATCGGTTCGATGACTCTAACCGACATTGGGCTACAAAGAATGGTCGTGCATCTCCAATGCTCGTAGTTGCTCCATAAAATCCCGGGAAAATGCACTAAAAGTGAAATTCCCTACCAAAGTCAATTAAAACTACTAAAACACTAGAAGAAACATATTAGTAATAAAAGTGGCTCTAAAGAGCCAAAAACACTACTAATTATGACCGAGGGACGGGGGTAAAATACTATATAAATTAGACATATCAAACTATTTAACTCCATATAAAATGGATGAAGAATAATGTCATTTGATCAAATTTTGATTATGGAGACTTTCAATCACTTTCTTATATTCAATCATATTGAAGATGTAAGGAGGGTGTGCCTATCGTAGGGGATTCTTCTCCTCTATCCCCATGGCCCTTTAAATTTTAGGACTTTACACTTGTTAGGATGTATTGGGATTTGAATTCCTGACTGTTTGGGGGACCTTGAATTAGAGTTGATCCTATCATTATGCTTTTTTGTAAGAAACTAGTAAGGGGTCGCCAATGAGTTTTAGGAAAATCCATAAACCTCGTTCATGCCTTTCTCCCAAGTAGATTTCAAGTGATATTTAGCACGAATCGTAAGTTTACCCATGCCCAAATTAGTCTACGTATACCAAAAATGAGTTCGGGAGCGAGGATACTAAAATAGCGTTCCCTTTAGGGGGAGTTGCTATTCTAGCCCTAATGCAGCCTCTACTAGCTCTTCCTTTTTCACAATTTCATCACCAAACAATATATGCAACGTGATACCTAAAACTAAGTTAGTTAATTTTATTTACAAGCATTAATCACGTAGGAATTACATTGCAAAAGTCGTTATTCTTTATTTAATCAAGAATTGTAAAAAGAACAATAAATAAACAAGATTCGCCTTCACTTAGGTGATCCAACAACAATTAATTATTCAATTCCTCATCATTAATTAACAAAAGAACACTAGGTAAAATTAATTAATTGAAAGTTTATTTTAAGCGATCAAACAACTCTAATTAATTGATTAAAGGTTATTTAAACAAGAAAAGAAAAGGTGATTCTTCAAGTGCTCGGAATTTACAACTTCTCTTTGCTAGATCTTCGTTTAAAACACTTATGGACTCCTTTTTGTCCCGAAACCTCCACCGTAGTAACAAGTAATGAGAGGGGCGAGTGTTTAGAACAAGAGGGTTTGTAGTACACATTTCACAAAGTTTTTGCCAGTGTTTAGGGTTAATTTCTATATGTTGGAGCCTCGTATCAAGCCCCTATTTTTATAGGGAACGGATGCATTTAGGGTCTTTAGCGTTCTTCCAGAGCAGGTGTTGCGCGCATCTAAATGAGTTGTGCGCGCCTAATCAGCGCAAGTGATTTGGATGCACTGCTATGGGCAGGACAACTGAATGTCTTGCGCGTGGTATTATGGTAAGATTCGATTTAGTTTTTTATGAAATTCGAAAAAATCTGCGAGCGCATAACTAGAGGCTGCGTAGGGTGTCACGCGCAACCTTCTGCGTTGCGCGCGCCAGACCAGCACGACTCATTGAGATGCGCGCGGATTTTTCTGCCGCAACTTTAATTTTTAACCTAGGCGCCTTTAAGTCTGTCAAAATTGGGATTTAACTTCGGGTTTTAGCCTGATTATTATCAGGCCTAGTTAATTTGGACTTTAATTCATTTTGTTTTAGGTCAGGCTAGTCGTTTTGCATTCTTGTGTATTAATCAGTTATCCATAAGCATTCTTCACATTGATCCAACACAAAGATGGTTTTATTTATCGTTATATCACTTCCGGTTGGGACAGGAGGCCAAAAGTAAACCTCTACAGTTAGCCCCCACTTTAATAAATTTTAGAATAGGCGAAGATCAAAGTATCCAAGGAAATAAATTCGAGACTTGTTTTGGGTGTTTTTAGTCCCTCGGGAGAGTTACAACTCGAAGAGTGGTCTGACGCGATCTGTACCTGCAAAACAACGGAAACTCCGGTTGGTTGGAGTTCCGCCTCCGACGATCAAGTTAGAATGCGTTGGAGTGAGTTAAAAGTGCGGAAAAAGATAAAGGTGAGATCTTTATAGATCCCGAGGTTAGGTAATTTCTCTGATGTGAGAGAAAGGTTGGTGTGAGGTAATAAATGATTGAATGTGTTCCCTTAATGAGGGAATCTCTCGAAATTTATAGGGTCATTGGGAATTGTGCTCTTACGTAGGTCAGGTGACCTAGATTTGGTGGGATGTCCTTATGACGGCTTTTCTGGGGATTTGGGCCCGAAGGCCGCAATTCCTTCTCTTGACAGTGGGGGCCCACGTGTCATCATGCTAGTGGTCTGATATGGACCAATTCTGGTTGGACATGTGTCCAATTCTCATTGGGCCACGTGGCGGGGTAATTTTACCCAAAACATTTTCCCCTCACAGATGTGACGTGGCGTGCCACGTGGCGTTTGTGACACTTGTCACTCGTTCATTGGAGAAACAACTTTTACCGTTCACCCTCTAGGGAATTACCGAGGAGCCCCCGAAATTACCCCTCTATAAATACAAACTTACCCCTCATTTTTTGAATGTTCCCAAAGAATTTGAGAGAATTTTGAGAGAATTTTACAAAGAAGAGAGTGCTTTCTGTTGTTTACTACAGTCCGTCTGCTTCAATCAGCTCATCTCAATTCAACAGTACCTTTCGCAAGGTAACCGCCTGACCCTCTTCTCCTTAAAGTTTTAAGTTTCTGTCTGTGTTTATTTTTTCATTACTTTCATAAAATGGTTTCACAAACACACACGGCACGACCTTAGATAGTTTCCAATCGGTCACCTAGGACGATTGAATCTATGACTGTGGGTGTCATTTTCCCCATTCTGCATTCGTTCCCCAATTCAATCGTCTCTGTGTATGTGTAGGACACTATGGCCAGGACTAAGAGGATAGCTCAAGGTCCTAGTGATGGAGATGGTGAGGGCTCCATTAGGGTGCCCAGGAGCGAAGTGTATTATGATTCGCCTGGTACCCCAAGTACTCCGGATGACTACATTCTGAGCATGCCGGATGATCAGGCTAATGGGGAGTTTGAGTCTGTTTAGGGGTCTTCCCACACTAGCTCTACTTTAGGCGGCTCTGAAACTAGGCAGGATCCGTCTGATGAATCTGATAAGGGGTTCGCCTCCCTTGAAAAAGGTCAAGGTGAGGCGTCTTCCTCCCTTCAAGATGAATGCACCCCATATTTCACACACATCTCGCTCTCCACCCAGAAAATTATGCAGAAGGGTCTGGATGAATTTAGGGATTCTTATGTGATGGGGGCCGGCTATGAGGTCAAGGTCCCAACTTTGATGAATGCTGTCGTTTGGACCCTTAACTAGAGCTATAAAAACTCCGCCTTTGGCTGCTATGCTGCAGTGATACAGGCGGGCCTGCGATTCCCATTGGATCCGGCCGTTGAGGCGATCCTGGATGGCTACCGCCTGGGGGTATGGCAACTCACCCCCAATTCCTGGATGAACATTATGGGGTATGTGGATGCTTGCAGGATGCAAAACGTTGAACCAAGCTTTGAGGCGTTTGCCTCCATGAACTATCTAAGCAATAAAGGGTATATGATGACCCTTGGAAAGGAATCCAAGTGGAAAGACTGGAGAAATAGGTTTTACATAATCACATCTCCAAATACCAACCGGAATGCAAAATTCAACTCTTGGAACCAAAACCCTTATATTCTAGGCCAAAAGGCCCTCATCCCGCCTGTTCCCAAAGAAGGCTGGGACCAGATCCTAGAGCCCGATTTATTTAAGGTGAAGCTCAAGACTGTGAAGGGGAGATCTGAGAAAGAGATCACCTTTAACAGTTACATCCCCCCACTATGAATGGCTCATGGACCCAACCTACTTGGCCGCCTGTGGCCTTAGCTTAGAGAAGGGAAGAGGTGGGTGGCCGGATGAGTGTTATGTGATGCATTTGTTCACTTATCTTTTTTTTTTTTCTATATTTCTTTCTAACCACCCATCCAGCCTTTTGCAGAAGAAGAAATGTCTCAGCTTACTCCCAACAAGAAACCAAGCGGCGCCGCCTCTGCATACCGCCAGATGATTAACAAGAAGAGCCAGATCTTCAAGAAAGAGCAACTTGAGCATGTAAGTCTCATACATCCGACAATCTTTTTTGGAATAAACACCACATTTACTAAGTAGTGAATTTTTGTACAGGAGGGCTCAAGCCTCCAATCCTCCCTGGGGTGAATCTGAAGCCCCCCAAGCGGATTGCTGATGATGAGGGCCGACTCCCTCCAAGAGGTCCCGGAAGACTGTTTCTCACAAGCCTTCGGCTAGCAACTCTGAATCTCATCCCTCCACAGGCGGGAAGTCATCGGCTGCTCTCTCCGCTCTTAATTAAGCGGCTGAATCCAAGGCGTCGAAGGATTCACCGGATGTTGGGGCGGACTCTCCTAACAAGCGCCGCGGCAAACAGGTTCAGGACCTGGTTGTCATCTCAGGTACTTGAATCTTGATTTTGATATTTTGGTTAAGTGTAGCTTATCATGCGGTTTATCAAAATTATTGAAGCTTTAACTTGCTCATGCTGGATGTGTATATACTTAACACCTGAATTTATTTACTATCATTCGTGCCGGATGTGTATATACAAACACCCAAACTTATTTATTATCTTTCGTGCCGGATGTGTATATACTAACACCCACAATTATTTATTGTTATGCATAAGCCCCCCAAGTTCCGGATCTTCGGCAAATTGACAAGGATATGATCTGGAACATCACCGTTGAGCAACGAGACTCCATCTGTGGGGTTGATAGCATGAACATAGACGCCATACTTGCTATTCTCGCTGAGGTGAGTACTTTGAATCTAACTTGTGAGTTTAGATTTGATTGTCTGCTTTACTAAAGACCTCAACTTCCCTGACCGGATGCAGGCTATGTTGCGAGTGAATGGGCTCAAAAAACCCTTCAATGAGAAGACCAAGGAGGTAAGAGCTGCCAACCTTAGGGCCGCTTCCAATCTTGACCGAGCGCAGTATGATGTTAACAAAACTGAGTTGCTAGCTCGGGATATCCTGTATTCTTAGGAGGCTACTGTAGGGAATATTTCAAGCGTTAACCCCCTAGCTTGAATCCCACTGTGATCATACACTAAAGTATGGTGGCGTTCAAAAGGGAAGAAGATAGAGCAAAAGAGTCGCCAACAAGTTTTAGGAACTTGTAAACCGTTCACAGGGTGAAGGTTACACCCCTAAACGATCCAAGAGATCATCAACTCCATAAGGTCTTGAACCAAATAAGGGTTCGGGGATGAAGGTACAAATCCAACCTAAAAGAGATTGAACCTGCCCTAATAATAGGCCTCTACTTTATTCTGATCGTATTCAAATGCGCTTTCTGACTAACATGCAATCAATAGGTTTAATCCTAAACCTGTTTATCTATGTTGGTTGAATTTAATGCACAAATAAAACTATTATTGGCGATCACTTGAATTATAATCAAATTAACCCTAAACAAGATTATTAATTATCTTATTAAGCGTGATTACAAGTACCAATTCCCTTTAAACATGCATAAAAGGCTTGATCAAGCAATAACAATGAATAATCAAGCAACATAATAATAATCAAAATAATAAAATTATAATCATAACAATCATAATTAAAAATAATCATCATCACAATAATTACAACAATTATAATCATAAATCATAAAGAATAATCATAATAATAATCATCATAATAACAATCATATTAATAATAATAATCATGTTAAAGCATAGCAAGATCCTAGGCATGATACTAACAAGATTAATAACAAACCCTAGCATGTCACTAAGCAATAAAAATCAAAGCTTTAACCCTAACATGATACTAATAATCATAAACATTAGGAAGAACATAGGAAGCATCATACTTTTAATCATATTTGATATTAAATTTACCCTAAAAATGATACTAGGAATCATAATAACAATCTAAGCATGATTTCACATCATAACATCAACTAAACCATTAAATCACTTACTTTGATGCCTCGTACCTCTTTCTAATAACAAAATACACACGTTAGTAACTTCAAGGAAAATAATAAACAAAATAATTAAATTAAATAATGGAAAAAGAGATTTGGGACCAAACCCTCAGAAATTAAACCTTTCACGTCTAGGGCGAAGGCAACTTCGAATATGGCTAGGTGTTTCTAGATCTTGCGAATGCGGAATTTTTGTATATAAAAAGCTAGTTAAGAAAATCTTGATGAGAGTTGGTGAATGATTAAAGAGAATGAGAGAGAATTGATAATTGTGAATGCGTTAAAACTAATTGTAGGTGAATGAAAACGGAGTTTTTGCGACGTTATTTATAAAGAAAATCAGCCAAAAAGATAAAAATATCAAAACAGAGTCTGGCGCACATTAAACAAGGTTGGCGCCAACGCTGGCTATTGGCGCCAGAAGCTAACCCTGGCGCCAGGCGCTAAGGCTAGCGCCAGGCACTACAGCTAGCGTTTGGCGCTGACCTGGAAATTCACGCGTTTTCCTAAAATCAGATAAAAATTTCCGTACAGGAGGATAAAATCGTATCTCCCTCAAAAATGCTCTTTGATTTTAATTAAAACTCTGAAAAGTCAACAAAAGTCAATTTATCAATGCTAATTGAATTAAGAATGAAAAGAACCTTCTAGAAAAATCTAGAAAATTAAAACCATTCCTAATTGCATTAGGAATGATAAATCTATATTAGGCCCTCCCCTAGATCATTGGGCCGCATATAAGGCTCAATCCGGGCCCAGTTTAGTAAATTAGCCATAACTTCCTCAATATTCATCGGAATTGGGCTTATAATATATCGCTGGAAAGCTCTTGTCAAGCCCCATCCAACTACACTATTATTGTACCCATATCATAGACCAACCAAACTGGATTTACTATTTTCTTAAAATAGGTTTTCAAAAACAAAGAGAAGAGAAAAGAAATTAAAACTATCCGCAACACTAGACTTTCCACACTTTCAATTCATTCGATTAAGATTTGACGCGAAAGGTACTCATCACTGGGTTTGGTTTTTGGTGAGACACAAATGGGTGTCTACAGAAGCCCCCACTTTGAATGAGTTTGGAGAAACGCAAGTTTCAAAAACGAAAGTCAAAGTATCGATAGGGACGGAGAATGATTCAGAATTTTCTGCGATCCTAAATCATTCTTGTAATGCCAATACCTGAAAACTAGCGTTAGTCAAACAGATAAAAGAGTTAAGAAACGCGTATCTTGCACCGTCGAGCACACGTCTCTGAAAGTAACCGATTTGCTGCTGCTTTACTGTTGTCTTGACGACCTCCTGCCAAGAGAATGCCATCCCGCTTGAAAACCGCTTCGCTTGTAACTGCTTCCAATATAGAAGACTGCTTCGCTTGAAACGATCCTCTCCGACTATGATAATATTCCAAGTCCAAGGGAGTACTATCGAAGATTGTTTCGCTTGAAACAATCTTCTTCCGCATTGATAATATTCCACGTCCAAGGGAATACCATCGAAGATTATTTCGCTTGAAACAATCTTCTTCAGCATTGATAATATTCCACGTCCAAGGGAATATTATCAAAGATTGCTTCGCTTGAAACAATCTTCATCCACATTATTACCATCCTCCACGTCTAAGGGAACATGGTCGAAGACAACTTCGCTTGAAATTACCTTCAGTCGTTTATGACAACTCTCCACAATCTAAGGAATGCCGTCGAAGATATTCTCTCTTGAAGCTATCCTCATTTGTTGCGATAATTTTCCAAGGGAAATTACCAAAGATCTCCGCTTGTCGATCTTTAAAAGCTCGCTCGAACTTTGCTTCCGCTATGCCTGTACGTCGGCGCTTTTGTTGCTTTTGAACCTGTATGTCGGTGCCTTTTGTGAATGAACCACTATGTCAGTGCCTTTTGTTAATGAGCCAATGCTTAGGCACTTTAAGCTAAGTGAGACGATCTTTCATCAGGTCGATCACTTTGTGCAATCAAGCCGATAACTAAAAATCGTGTCAAATTGCTTAGAGGGGCTAACTGGCGTACCAAGGAACCCAAAATATGTTGCAAGGAGTTAGAACAACCTCACTGAGAAGCTGAGTGTTCTGGCGCCGCTGAAAAACCATCAGCGCCACACAATTGCCTTTAGCGCCAGGCGCCAAGCCTGATTTTTGACGCCAAAGCCTAGCGCTTGGCGCCAGCACGGGGTTTTCCTTAAATACCCCTTTCTTCTTCATTTTGCTTTTTGCTCGTCGCGTAAGTTGCTCGAAAAACCGGAAAACTTCATTTGCTTCGTTCTTGCTCGTTTCTCAACCGAATTCAGTCAAATTTGTTACAAATTAAAGTCTTTTCATCTACTTTCCCGATCTATGTAAGTTTTCTTCAAACTCACATCAGTTTTTATGAATTTTAGACATGTTTATTCACGAATTTCTTGAAAATTTGAAATTTATAATGCTTAATTCACTTTGTTTATCAAATTTTATTCCATGAAATTGCTTGATTATGTTTATATATTGCCTTGGGAGTAATTTGAGACTTGTTTGACTCAATTTGGTGAAGAAATGAGCAATTTGCCATTGTTAGACCTCTTAAGGTCGTGAAATTAATGTGACTTATTCTTGATGTTTTTGCTAGAAATTCTTGTCCAATTTGTCACAATAATTACTATAGTAATGCAAGAAATTGTTTTATTGCTTGAAAAATGCCGTATATGCTCAATTTGAATTTGTGCTCTGTTTTAGTACTACGTACTCTGTTTTTTTTGCGAACATAGTATCACGCGGCTAGGCAAACCTCAGATACTATAGAACCTTAATTTATGATAATTCTGCACAATATAGCATGGCTAGACAACGAGGCTCTGGTTCACGGTCCCGAGACACTCGACGGGAGCATGAGCCCGTAGAGGACGACGTCGCGCCGTCCACTTCGCTTGGCCGACTCCCCGCCTTGTTCTTTGCCCCCGTCCACCACATTTCTTAGAGGGTGCGACGGGGCATCACTATTGGGAGGACGCGCTGTCACGGTTTTGGCTGTGATGGCATAAGCGACCTGTACAAGATGTACATCGCCAGGGACGTTGAGACGAGACTCTTATGGGAGTCTTGCGGACTTGCTGCGTTGTTTGAGACCTCCGAGGCGATGGTTGCCTCGAGCGGGGGTCACCACGTAGTGCGTGCTCTGGTGGAGTTCTTCTGGGACAGCACCAACACTTTCCACTTTCCCTGGGGTGAGATGATGGACACTCCTACTAACTTCAGTCTCATCACATGATTGGAGTTCAGCTCTGTGCCACTTTCGTTTGACAGTGGAATTGACGTCTTTTCTCCCGAGGTCGAGGAGCTGTAGGGGCCGATTACCATTCGGGCCCGAGTTGAGGTCGAGACGTCTCAGTTCAGTGCTAGGGGGATTCGTCGCTCGACTCTGGCAGCGGCTTTCGATGATGATGTGACCACCCGAGAGCAGCGGGTGCGCATCTTTGCGCTCATTTTGTTGTCAGGGACGTTCTCCCCTGACAAGGGTAGTAGGCGTTGCTTAACTACCTTCCTGCTGTCCGCGATCTACACCGGATCAGAACTTATGACTGGGCTAGCTTGGCCTACGCTGACTTCATTCGTGCGCTGAGGGACTCGTGTCGACACCGGTCCTTTGGGACGAATGTTGCTTTGTCCGCCTTTTGGAAAACGTAGAGGTAAACATTATTCCCTATAAAGTTTAGCTCTACATTTTAGCTAGCACTTGCTTATAATTTTAACTCCTTGTAGATCTGGTTATACGAGTACTTCCCCTCTGCGGCAGCCGCGCGGATTTCCAGTGAGTGCTTCTTGGGGCAGCCGCCGTGTGGGGATGTCCACTACAATGTTCGAGACTGGATCATCGCGGTACGATTTTTTCTTATTTGCCTTTTTGTGATACTTTAGGTAGACTCTCGCCTGATTGATGCTCTTTGCAGGGGCCTAAGGTGGTGTACCGGCCTTAGGTCGGCTTGGCAGTCCCTGGGTTAGCCGCACAGTACTCTGCTGAGCGTCGTTATTTCCTGGGACTTATGGAGCGATCGCATACCTGGGAGAGAGGGTTGCTAGACAGCATTCCTCTGATGTTTTCATCGTTCCTACTCCTCCACCACGTCACATGTTCGACGCCGCGAGGTTGTTGAGCATGTCAGAGGGAGCTGGCACCTTTTGGCGATTTTGCACGATCCCCGGGCGATGCTACGCGGAGGAGCTACTGTCGTTGTTAGCTCCAGTCCCTGTATGGGGGTAAGATTTTTCAGCTTTTACTTTCGTTAAGTAGCCCCCAATTAATGCTTTACTGACTTTGTTTTGCTTTATCAGGACGATGATGCTGAGTTCGTGCCACCCCGTATGTCTATCCATTACCAGGGGACATACGAGCTGATCGAGGAGATGATTCCTCCGGCTCCCAAGGACGAGCGCTTCGTAGAGCGGTCGATTCCTCGCCACCAAACTCGGGTAAGCTTAGTTATTTACAATTTTTGTCCATATATATTATGCATGTTTACTGACTTATTTCTTTGACAATTTTCGCGCGAGGTGGTTTCGGCGATGACACGATGTATAGATGCCTTCCGGAGCCAGCTCGTCCGGATGAGGAATGCGGCTACCTGCCGTCGGGACGACGCCGTCCAGGAGGTAGTCTTTCTTTTATATGTTTTGCATTACCGCTTCGATTTTGTCTTGTTTCTGATTTAATTCTTTTTGCAGGGTCAGCCTATTGCTTCTCATACCCGCACGAGACCTGAGGTGCGGAGGGATCCAACGAGGTCTAGCTCGAGACGTCGGCGCACTACGTTAGGGGGTAGAGGCGGTCGCTCTGAGGCTGCCTGTGCTGATGTGGCGGAGGGCTCGGGATCTTCTTATGAGGGTGCTCATGCTGCACCGGTAGGCCAAGGAGAGGCTACCTCGGCTTTTAGAGGTGGGATGTACGAGGTTGGCTCGTCATTGCAGCAGCCTCTGCAGCCTCAGCCTCAGGTTGATCTCAGGTGGAGTGGACCCACGTTGAGTTTTCCTCTTCCTGCGGAGACTGGAGATGGAGCCGGAGCTGGTGGAGAGGTTACTCCTCGTACGGTGCTGTTTTACGAGATGATGGGTGTACGCCCCCCGGCGCCGTAGTTTGTTCCTGTGATTTTTTTTTGTTTTGAATTTGTATATAACTTTGCCTTAGACTCATTTTTTTAGACATATTTTGTATATACATACTATTATGAGTTTATTTTATTTATCATGTTTTACTTTTTCATTTTTTATTATTGTTATTATTATGTGCATGTTTGTGTGTGCAAGAAAAGTGTGACAAGTAATTTTACGCAAAAATTCCAACATTTTTATTATTGATGGAGGGTATCCGACTTTCTCCCCCAAAAAGAAAAATGAAAAAAGGAAAAGTCAAATAAAAGCTTGGGTTTATAAAAAAACTTGGAAATAAACCTAAATAAAATCCAAAAAAGAATAATATAATAAATATAATAGCTATATTAATTTTAAAAAGAATAAAAAGATGTTTAGAAAAAATAAGGGAGCCGTAAAGTCATTAGTAGACTCGAATTAAGGTAAAAACGCAATTTTAGAAAGCGCTCATGGGCGCTCAAATTGGCGCCAGCTGGCGCCACGCAATTGGGCGTAGCACCAGGCGCTAAACTTAGCGTGTGGCGCCAAGCTTTGGCGTCTGGCGCCAATCGCGGCGTCTAGCGCCAAGTAGCGCTGACTCCGTATTTTACCCCGATTAAAACTGCTCCTAAGTCGTGCATAAATAGCCCCCTGCCCCAGCCGATTCTTTTCATAATTTCAGTAAATAAAATAATTCTTGGCCTTAGAAAAATAATATCATGTCTCTAGTCACCAAAACTTTTACCCAATACACCCATGAATGGTGTCGGTCTCTTAATGCCAGAGAAAGAAGAATTAGATTTGTTTCACTTGGGGGGAATTTATGGTGTTAAAGGGGTAGATCTTGAATTAGATTTCATTCATACCGCTCTAGAATATTGGAATGTTGATACTCATTACTTTAGAATAGGGTATGATGAAATTAGCCCTTTGCCGGAAGAATTTGGTGCTATTTTAGGTTTCCCTGCAATAGACCTCATAGTAATCCCTAGAATAGATGCATATTATTAAAAGGATTTTGAACGCTTCTTCAATTTAAAAGAAAGGGATTTATCAAAAATAGTAGATGGCAACATAGTTAATTTGAAAGAATTCGCACGCCATTATTTTGATAAACCTCTTTCAGAATCTTTTCATATTTATAGAAGAAGGGATTTCTTATTTTGCATTCTTAATCAATTTTTTCTTAGTAGTGGTAAAAATAATGAGGGTCAATCAATTATAACCACCGTAGTAGAACAAATTGAATCACGGAGAAATCCAATGCCATTAATAGTTGGAGAGACTATGATTAGTCTTGATGAATTGAAAAGGAACCCAAAAGCACCTTTTCGCGGCTCTCCAATTTTATTACAGTTAGAAAAATAATATTTTTAATTACATAAATCAAAAAATATATTTTTGTATAGTAATAATAATTTATTTGCATTGCAATTTTTTAACAGATGTGGCTAATGGAAAGGCTAGAATCAATTAGCCCTCCGGACAACATTGAGAAGTACCCTCCGAAATGATTTAGAATGAGTGGATGAGACTCGAAACGTTCTAAGTATTTCATACGCGTAATTTTGATTATCATTATTGTCATATGCATAAAAAAGATCTCATTGGAAAGGCCATCCGTAATGTGTTAAAAACATAGGATTTTACACGTAGGAAATTTGAGAAATATCTTTCACAACTAGGACCGAAATAACACCGCGCGAAACTAGAAAATTTTATCGAGCACAAAAAGCTGTTGAGGCATGTAGGAATTAGCGCCAGGGGCCAGAGCATTGGCGCCAGAATTCTAACCGTAGCGCCAGACGCCAACATTGGCGCCAGGCGCTATAGCTAAAACCTGGCGCCATTTTCTATTTGCTGGCGCCAAATTCTTCCAATACCGAGCCAGAAATATGCGTTCTAATTTCGGCTAGTTTTTCGTATTGTTTGCTCGATCCTACTTCCTGACTGAATTTTTTCTCACTTTTCTGAAACCCATATGTGTTCTACATATGGACATAACCCTCTGGGAATTCATGCTCCATCTACCTTATTGAACGCTCTGAGCAACAAAGGGTACATCCGAGATTGTTGAATTCACCAAACCATGGAAGCGAGTTTTTTCTAAAACTCGCGGTGTCCCATCCACTCGCGCCAACCCTTCACGGTTAGGCTTCCGCACGGTGCATCCGGAAAATTAACCATGGGCCCTCTTTGACTAAACCATATCTCGAACTTTAGATAACTAGATCCATGGTTAGGTTGCAAACTCATTGCATCATATTGTGCCTACTTGACTAATTGTGCACTATTTGTTGTGCATATACTCTATGTTTTCTTAACTGTTTGTTTGACTTGTGTTGAGATTAAATAAATTAATGACTTGAAAAACTTTTCCTAATTAATTAATTAATTAATTTGATCAATAAAGTCTAATATTTTAATAACACCGAAAACAGTCCCAGATTGAAGCTCCAGCTTTGGCGCCAAAGCTGGACTGTAGCGCCACTCTGTGGAGTGTGGCGCCTGGCGACAGCTCTGTCGTCTGGCACTACGCTACCAGTGCGACGCCAGTCCTGTGGTTTTGCCGACAGTTCGGATTATTGGTCGAGTCATCACCTAGTGTCTAATTAACCAGTTTGCTAATTAATTCGGTTAATTTTCGTTGTCAATAGTACTTGGTTGAGTCATTAATTGAGTTTAGGCACTAAGTCCCATGGTCTTAAACAAGAGTCCAAACATGTCACTTACACTCAACGCACACACCAATACACACACTTTGACCATGTCTAAGGGAGTCTTGCATGCGCGTTTTTTCCGTCATTTTTTTAGGGGGGTAAGTCGGATATTAATTCTCCATTTTAAAAACTATACTTAGTTCTATAAAAATATGTACATTATTTTTGGAAAAAATATGCACCCATTTTTTTATTTTATTTTATTTTATTTTCTAAAAAAAACCCGTAAAGTCAAGTCGATTTGAGTCAAGTAATTAAAACACAAAATGGTTTAAATTACAACGCGTGGTGAAGAATGGAAGGACGGTTAATTAAAGACAACCTCTTCGTACAAGTCCAACTTTTCGACAAACCCATAGCTCGCAAGAGGAAAGCTAAGACCATAATGGCAACACAAGAAGAAGTCAATGAGCTTAGGAACCAACTGGTTACCATGACTGAAACACTGAAGCTCCTCACACTTAAGGTCGATGATCCCCTGAAACAACAACAGATGGACCTCATGCAAGAGAGTCTAAACAAGATATCTAGCGACTACAAGTTTCAAGGGATTACTTCACAAGGGGTCTCAGTGGACAAAGATCTTCTTCCGCAGAAGTTCAATGCCAACGACATCCCGAAATTGAGAGCAACTGATAATCCTTATTTTCATTTAAGAGCATTTGAAACGATAATGAGTATTAAGGGTATCAATAAGAAGGTTTTCCCCTCTCTGTTCTCACTATCTCTCGAGACCGTTTGCCAACAATGGTTCTTTTCTCTCGAGAAAGAAAAGACCTCTACCTGGGAGTCTATAGCAAACGCTTTCGTTGATAGATACAAGTGCAACATTCAAGTTGAGACTGACCATAGGGAACTTGAAATCCTCAAGCAGAAAGAGAACGAAGGCTTCACCTCTTTCTTTAACAAATGGAGAGAAACCTCAGCTAAGATGATCGAGGTGCCAAGTGAAAAAGAGTCTGTGAGGTTGTTCATAAAAAACCTTCAAGAAAAGTATTCCAAGCATCTCAAGTATCAAAATAATCTCCAAACCTTCAAGGCCGTCTACGACATTGGGATCAATATTAAAGACGCCCTGGCTAAGTTAAAAGCTGCCAACAATAACTCCAACAGTGGCTGGAAAGGAAAGAAGAACGACAACCCTTCTTCTTCCAAAACCACCCACTCAAACAACGTTAACACTTTTAATTTAGGATAAGTCCTCGCTATGAACAATCAAGGACAAAATAAACCCTTTAGGAGGAACTTTACCCCTATTGGCATGAGTTATGACACCGCATTTGATCGATTAAATGCAAAAGGTCTTATAACTCCTATTGGACCATTTGGAGACCCACCAGTCGAAAAGAGGTCGGCTAATTAGAACCCCAATGCACACTGTAAGTATCACCAAGGTAGGGGCCATCTCACTGAAAACTGTTGGAAGCTTAAGGAAGCTATCCAAGACTTAATCGATAACAACTAGCTTCCATTGCCCCCTGCCAGTAAGAAGCCAAGCATTGATAATTCACCTCTCTCTCATGCCTTGGCTATCTCTGATGAGGAAAACGAGGTTGACCCCTCGTCTCTCATTAAACCTGTCAAAGAAATCCATGCCATTAAAGAAGACGAGAAGATATTCTTCGACGCCATGGATAGCCTTCCAGAACCGGAAAGTAAAGAAGACATACAATCGCTCACAGTGTCTATGAAGGAAGGATTGCGTTTGCTACGTGAAACTCTCAAAGCTATAAGAGAACTTCAAAAGAAATATGACGAGGTTCCACTCCTGAAAGATGAACCCAAGAGAGAATTCACACCCATGAGAACGACTTATGAGGCAAAGCGTTTTCCTTTACAAGTCACTGAAAAACCCAAGAAGAGTAATAGAATTTACACTCCAATTGGGATCCCATATGCACAAATGTTCGAAATGCTCTCCGAGAGTGGTGAGATCAAACCTCTCGAACCAAGACCATTCGAATCATTGAAAAGGACAGATAGGTATTAATGTCAGTATCATCAATCAGGGGGTCACACTATCGAAAACTGTTTTAAATTCAAGGATTTAGTTTAGAAAATGATTGATGAAAAGAAACTAGTCCAAGTTCCACAAGAAGACGATGCAACCATTAATGGAGTTTGGGATAGTGATGAAGAAGATGTCTATCTAAAAGACATAGTAGGATCTCCACCTTCTGTGTCGTATGCCATGGATGACTTTTGGGCTGAAGAAGACTCATCGATAGACGTCCTCACAAGATCCGGGAGAATGCAACCTCCCTTTCAACACAACCTCTGCCGACCACACAACAAGTTCCCATACCTATCATTGAAGACAATGATATTGTTAAGCAGTTTAAGAAGACAAAAGTTGAGATGAACGTATGGAAACTTTTGTCGACATCTCGAGAACATAGGTTGGCTGTAATGAATGCCTTGGACAAAATAGGGATAGATTCTAACACTACTCCTGAGGGGTTAGCCAACTTCCTCACAAGTGATCTTCCTAGTCCAATTAATTTGATCACCTTTTCTGACAAGGATTTACCTCCAGAAGGTGACAAACATTACAAGTCATTAAACCTCACAGTAGTTTGCAAGAGAATGAATGTTCCTATGACTCTTGTAGACAATGGATCGGCCATTAATGTCTGTCCACTTAGAACTGCGAGGATGCTAGGCATAAGGGATAAAGATTTAACTCCGTCTACACAAGAAATAAGGGACTACGACAACACTCGACATCAAGCTGTTGGTAAAATTACCCTGAACGTAACGGCGGGAGCCATAGAACATGCTACTACTTTCCAAGTTGTAGACATTAAAGCTTCGTTCAATTTACTGTTGGGGCGCCCTTGGCTTCATGACCTAAAGGCCGTCCCCTCATCTCTCCACCAACAAGTAAAAGCTATAGTTGGGGGAATTCCTATCACCATCGATGCTTCGCCTATGAGGATCAAGTCTATAGAAAATCCAATCATTAATGTGGAGCACGACGAGGATGATGAAGACTTATGGGGCTTTAACGAAGAAGTCTCCTTAATCTAGGAGGATGAAAGGACCCCTCTTTTCCATGACCCCCATTCCAACATGATTGTAAATGCTATGTTGGAGAAACAAGGACATTTTCCTGGGATGACCCTATGAAAGAAGAAAGGAATAGCAAAGTCGCTGGAGTCACCTGACCTCCCTAAGTTATACACATTTGGACTTGGTTTCGAACCAACTCGGAAAGATCTCAAGCAAGCCCAGGAAAAGTCAAAGGCACGTAGAGACCCTCGCATTCAAAAGAAAGCAATCCCAATTGATCAGTACCCTCTTACACTTAATGGCCAATTTATAAAAGAAGGAGAGGACTATCCATGCCATGAATTTCCCGAGAAATTTGTTGTAAACGGCATAAGGCAATCGGGATTTAAGATTTTCTTGGATTGTTATTTCACAAATAAAATCCCAACTCCTGTCCATAAGGAGAAAGCACCCCCATGCTTTGACTTTAACGTCATGGGATTACTATTTGGGAGAGAAAAGAATGAGCCAACCTATAGAGAAGACAACTCCTCTCCCATTCAAACAGTCCTATAAAGAGAAAGCTTCGATCCCTCGAAGTTACTCACTCTAGATGAAGGATCACTACAAGGGTGGCGCAAGACTATCAAGGTGACTACTCCAAGCGGAAGAAAAATATTCATCACAACAGGGCAAGGACCAATGTTTGAAGAGTCGTCTGAGTCAGAGTCTGAGTCGGAGTCTCTCCCTATAGAGTCTTCTAGGTCTTTAGTAGTAGCACCTTCCCTTCCTATTTCTTCTCCTAGAATAGTTAGTGATCAAATCCCTGAGGACATATCACTCTTTGATGTAATGATCTCAGAGTATAATAATATTTCTCCTTCTCCTTATTTCTTGTGTTCTTCTCTAACCAAAGATGACGAGCATTGCTTAACTAATAACGAAAAAGACAAAGAAATTATTAAAGCAATGGAAACACTCAAAAAGAAAACACCAGTAATTGAAGAAACTAAAACGGTTGATATCTCAAATGATTCAACCACTAAAAGAGAATTTAAAATCGGATTAACACTTAATAAACAAGAAAGAACCGATTTAATTAACTTACTTAAAGAATTTATCGATGTATTTTCTTGGTCATACGAGGATATGCCAGGCATTAATAGAGAAATAGCTCAACACACTATACCACTAATTCCAGGAATGAAACCCGTGAAACAAAAGTTACGTCCAATGAAACCCGACGTAGCTCTTAAAATAAAAGAAGAAGTCCAAAAACAAATAACTGCAGATTTCATCAAGGTATCCAAATATCCCCAGTGGAGTCGCCAAAAACTGTAGGGAATATTTCAAGAGTTAACCCCCTAGCTTGAACCCCACTGTGATCATACACTAAAGTATGGTGGCGTCCAAAAGGGAAGAAGATAGAGCAAAAGAGTCGCCAACAAGTTTTAGGAACTTGTAAACCGTTCACAGGGTGAAGGTTACACCCCTTAACGATCCAAGAAATCGTCAACTCCATAAGGTCTTGAACCAAATAAGGGTTCGGGGATGAAGGTACAAATCCAACCTAAAAGAGATTGAACCTGCCCTAATAATAGGCCTCTACTTTATTATGATCGTATTCAAATGCGCTTTCTGACTAACATGCAATCAATAGGTTTAATCCGGGCCCAGTTTAGTAAATTAGCCATAACTTCCTCAATATTCATCGGAATTGGGCTTATAATATATCGCTGGAAAGCTCTTGTCAAGCCCCATCTAACTACACTATTATTGTACCCATATCATGGACAAACCAAACTGGATTGACTGTTTTCTTAAAATAGGTTTTCAAAAACAAAGAGAAGAGAAAAGAAATTAAAACTATCCGCAACACTAGACTTTCCACACTTTCTCTTCATTCGATTATGATTCGACGCGAAAGGTACTCATCACTGGGTTTGGTTTTTGGAGAGACACAAATGGGTGTCCACAGCTGCAAACTTTCAAGTCAAGAATGATTTAGAGGCGACCGAGCAAAAGGTGACTAAGCTCAAGGGGGAGTTAAAGACAACCAAGGCGGAGCTTTGCAAGCTACAAGACATCGACATGGGCACATATAGTCTTCTTCGTCAAGTCAAGAACTTACAGGAAAAGCTTGCCAACCAGGAGGAGCATCTTAGGTCCAAATATGAGGCACGCGCTGACGAAGAGAAGTGCAAGCTCATTGAAGAGAATGAGGCCGACTGTGTCACTCGCATGAAGATGACATGGAAAGCTCTTTTTCCTAAGGACGATTACTCCATCTAGGATTATCGTTACGAGCAGGCAACTGAAGCCTTGGACCAAGAGCAGCAGCAGGCATAGTTATCAAAATCATGATTAGGATCGTAGAATCGTGCGATTCTACGATCCTAATACACCTAGTCGATCTGGATCGTCCATAGAATCGGTCTGCGGTAGGATCGGCCATAGGATCGGTAGAATCGTATAGGATCGGTAGGATCGTCAACGATTCTATGATCTTATGGCCGATTCTACCGATTCTACAAAATAAGCTTAAAAGGAACATTTTTATCTTAGTGGACTTAAGTATGGGCTTGCTCTACTGATTTCTTTCCAATTTATTTATTTTTCTTTATTGTTTTCCCTTTAATTTTTATTTATTTAATTATTTTTGTTTAAAATAAGTTAAATTTGCAGGCCTAATATTGTTCTTGGTTGGTAGATATTGTGGTTTCAACCCTGCATGTTTTCACTCGAATTTCCCTTGATCGATGTAGCTTATTATGTTACAATGAATTTAATTATCTAATTTCAAAGCAAGCATGTAAATTGTACATAAAAATGTTAATATTTAGTGAGTGGAAGCTAATTTCTTTGGATTTGTTTATAGAGGTTAACTTTTTTTTTTTTTTTATTAGAATTAGAATATAAAAGTAACAAGTAGTATTAGAAATTTAGATTGCGTATGTATACATTATCGTCATGTAATGTATTTAAGGAAATAATTTTTAAAAAAAATTGATATATTTTTATTATATAATTAATTTAGTTTAAATATGAATAAATAATTGATAAAGTTTAGTAAAATTTTTAGTTTTTGCAATTTTATAGGATCAGTCGATCCTACGATCCGATTTTACGACTCGATCCTACCCCCATCTTCCGATCCAAAGTAGAATCCCGATCCTAATAACATTAGAAGCAGGCGGAGGAGGGAGCCTTGGGGGAAGGGCATCGGGATTAGACTGATAAGCCAACTATTAATCATCCAGCCAATGAGGAGGAAGTGGCGGATGAGAATGAAGTGCAGTCGGACCCCGATGCTAATTAAGCTGTTATGTGTTTCTTTATGCGGCCGGTTGGCCATTCTGAATAAATTTCCGTCCTACGTGCCGTGTATCTCTTGTTCTTTTACCGACCGTGGCGTCGGGTTACTTGATATTTTTTTTTAATTTCTCGTCGGTTGTTTAACCGGTTAACAATCTTTATTTTGGCTGGCCAAGGGGTCATCTTTTTTGATGATGAATCATCCGGCCGTTAGGTCGGTTTGTTTTTAACACCTGTGTGTTTGAATTTGAATTTGAACAGTATACCGGATGTTCTTGCCCTTAGGCGGCTGTGCGCTTGGGTTTACAAGTTGGTTGATTGACTGGAAATTTTGTGATACCTAAGAAGGGTATGCCTAATTCCCAAGTCAATCAATCACTAAGGTGATTGTCTTAAGCCAAGCGCGCAGCCGACCACGTGAGCAGCCGAAGCTAATTGCAAGTTGTCTTTCGACCTTTGTTTCAAGGTTGAATGACTGGTCATGCTACAGATTTTACAAGTTGCATGAGTTAGAAAGTAAAATTTCATTGCTCCGCCTGCTTTTCTTAGGCGGCTGCAAACCTCAGGTGCCTTACCCAATTCAAACAGGCTTTAGGGGTTAAGTTATCCTACTTGGACCAATTGAAAAATTGGCCGTCTGTGTAGATTAATAGCCATAGTTTAATTTTCTAATTATACTTACCGTCCGTTTGTCCCTATTGGAAGGACTTAGGATAATCTCGAGAGGTAACCTAAGTAAGAACTTCAGTCAATTGCCGATTGATGTATCAAACATCCGGCTTTGTCTGCTTGAATCGTTCTTCCAAGTTACTCTGGTCAGACGGTTATGAGTTGACCCATTAGGCCGTTCAATCTTTACCGTTTGTATGTGTTGGTAAAGTAAACGATAGAATGCTCTCTACGACGATAACACCAAGAGCGGCGTCGCCAGACGCCATATTTCACATTGGAGCAGGCGAATTTGCAAAATGTGCAACCATCCGGCCTTAAGCCTCATGCCTTGTTCAAAGGGCGGTTGTATAGCCACTAAGCCTTTTTGTGCTTAGTTTAATCTCTGGCCATTGGCCTCATGTTATATTTTCACTTAGTTTTTATTTATTAAGCGGTTCTATATGTGTTTTAGACAGATGGCTTACATAATAGGACGAATGTATGTATAATAATAGATAACATAATTTGAAAACAAAAAGCGACTTTTTCATTCATAGGCTTTCTATTTAAAAAAATTAACAATGCTTAGAAGTAGTACTTTTTGAGATTGTCTACATTCCATGTTCTGGGTAGTCGCCTACCGTCCGGAGTCTCTAGGTGGTAGGTGTCGTCTCTTACTTCCTCATAGATCCGGTAGGGACCTTCCTAATTGGGAGTCAACTTTCCAAGTTCATTCGCCCTTACCGGTTGCCTCCATTTTGCGTAACACAAAGTCCCCCACTTTCAAAGGTCGTTTGGGTACTTTCTTGTTGTAAGATTTTTTCATTCTCAGACGGTATATTTCATGGCGCAAGGAAACATTGCCCTGCGTTCCGGGAGTGAGTCCAATGCTAGCTTCATGGCCTCCCAGTTTGCCTCTTCATCATATAGCATGACTCGTAGAGTCGGCTCATAGTGTTCTACGGGCAAGACAGTTTCAGCACCATATACCATGAGAAATAGGGTTTCGCCGGTTTCCCCGTTTGCAGTTGTCTGGATGGCCCATAGGACATGGATTAACTCTTCTGCCCATAAACCACCGGCTCTTTCAATTTTCTTTTTATGCCGTATGAGATGAGTTTGTTGAAGACTTCACCTTGGCTGTTTGCTTGGGGATGACTGACTGATGCAAAACAATGTTAGATCCCTTGATATCCTAACCAAGTCTTGAGATGAGGCATTTCAAACTGAGGGCCATTATCAAACACCACAGACATAGGCACCCCAAACCAGGTGATAATGTTCTTTTAGATGAAAGAGATGACATCCTTTGTCTTGATGTTCTTTATCGCCTCTGCCTCCACCCACTTGGTGAAGTAATCCACAGCCACTAAGATATAACGTTTTCCGCCTGGAACAGGCGTATAAGGACCTAAGATGTCCATGCCCCATTTAGGAAATGAGACCGAACTGTGGATTGCAGTCAGATTTGTAGCCGGATGATGAATCAACTTGTCGAATCTTTAGCATTTGTCACACCTTTTAACCATCTCCATGGCGTCTGATTCAAGGGTTAGCTAAAAGTAATGTCGCCTTGCTCTAACGGCTAGGGACCTGCCGCCTATGTAGGAGGCGCAATATCCCGCATGCAATTCTTCGAGAACTTCTCTTCCCTTTTCTTGGGTAAAAGACTTCAATAAAGGTTTAAGGAAACCAGCTCTGAAGAGTTCTCCATTTCTCATCGCAAAGTTTGCAGCTCGTTTTTTCTTGACATCCGCCTCCTAGGGTTAATCCGAAGCGTTTCGTTTGTCAGGTAAGCCCGAATGCCGTCCATCCAGGTAGAACTTCGGTCAAGGATTCCAATGGGCTCTTCATATATACTTCTTTTTTCTAGAACTTCCCAAAAGACTGACCGAGGATTATCACAACAGGCGGAAGATGCCAACTTGGACAAGGCATCCGCGTGATTGTTGTCTGACCTAGGAACTTGACTTAAATGGAATTATTCAAGTGTCCCACACTCTTCTTTGACCGCCTGGAGATATTTGATCATAGCCGGATGGGTTGCTTCTTATGTACCCTCATACTGGCTAACAGCCAACTGAGAATCAGAATAGGCGTCAATTTTTGTTGCCCCAGCCGCCTTACACATGCGGATGCCGGCTAGTAGGGCCACATATTCCGCCTCGTTGTTCGAGGCCTGAAACTTGAACCGTAGTGCATAATCAAATTTGTCTCCCTCAAGAGACTCATAGATAATGCCTGCACCATAGCCATTCTTTGTGGAGCTCCTATTACGTACACTTTCCAAACCTAATCGAGATAATCAGGAGGAACCGGGTGAGTCATTTCAACAATGAAGTCGGCAAACACGTGACCCTTCACTGCCTTTTTTGGTTCGTAAGTGATTTCAAGACTTTGCATTTCAATAGCCCATTTTAACATTCTGTCGGATTACTCCAAGGTAGATATTGGTCGCTTGAGAGGTTGATCTATTTATATATCAACCAGATGTGCCAAGAAGTATGGTTTCAACTTCTTAACTGCCATGTAAAGAGCGAGGCCAAATTTTTCAACCATGGGGTACCAGAGTTCAGCATTGCTGAGCACATGGCTAATGAAATAGACCGGGGGCTGGATGCCGTCTTTTTCAGCAAGGAGAACGGAACTGAGGGCATGATATGAGACGAATAAGTATATGAATAACATCTCTTTGGGCAGAGTGCTAACTAGCCTTGGCAAAGAGTGCAAGTGTTCTTTCAGTTTTTGGAAGGCCGCCTCAGCATCATCTCCCCATTCAAACCTAGTCTTCTTCCTGATTGATTGGAAGAAGTAGAGGCATTTGTCACCTGACTGGCTGAGGAATCTTCCCAAAAACTCCAGGCAACCGGTTAGGTTCTGAACTTCCTTGATAGTGCGGGGTGACTTCATGTCAATTACCGCCTGTATCTTCTCGGGGTTAGTCTCTATCCCCTTTAATCAATTAGGAATCCGGAAACTTCCCAGACTCAACACCAAAAACGCATTTCTTGGGATTCAACATAACCCTATGCCGCCTGAGTGTGGTGAAGGTTTCTAGGAGATCAGCAAGATGATCCGTCTGGAGCTTGGATTTAACTATCATATCATCAATGTACGCCTCTACGTTCCTTCCAATTTAATTTATGAAAACTGTATTAATCATTCGTTGGAAGGTAGCATGCACATTTTTCAAACCAAACGGCATCACAGTATAGCAGAATAACCCCTGATTAGTGATGAAGGCCGTCTTCTCTTGATCTTTTTTCCACAGGGGAATCTGGTGAAAGCCAGAGCAGGCATCCATGAAACTCATCAGGGCATGACCGGCTATTGAGTCGACAAGGCTGTCGATCTTGGGGAGCGGGTAGCTGTCCTTTGGACATGCCTTGTTGAGATCCGTGAAGTTGACACACATGCGCCAGGATCCATTCAGTTTCTTTACAAGCACAATATTTGCCACCTAATTAGGGAAGTTACATGGCCGAATGAACCTAGCCTCTAGCAGCTTTTTAACTTCGGCAGCTGCCGCCTGACTTCTTTCCTCGCCGTGATTTCTTTTCTTTTGCCAGATGGGCTTCTTTTTTGGATCCACGGCAAGTTTGTGGACAACGAGATCTGGGCTGACGCCTGACATCTCTTCCACTTCAAAGGCGAAGATGTCTTTGAATTCTTTTAACAGGAGGTGCAAATCCGCACACAACTTAGCATAAGTTAGATGTCCTAACCTTTTTAGTACGCTCCGGACGGTTGTCATCTAGAGCGAAATCAATGTGCTCACCAGTCGGCTTGGGATGGAACTCATCTGTCCGTTCTCCGGTCAGTGATTGCTATTTCTTCTCTTTCTTCACCTCCACCAGCTGAGCAACTTTCCTTTTCTTTCCGGCTGCTGGTGGGGATGGGTTGGCATCCTTGACATCATCAAGGTCTATTGGTTCCTGCCCCTGGCCGTCTAAAGCCACAGTGTCCTTGACGACTAAGAGGTGGCACTCCCGGGCCATCTTTTGATCCCCGTTCAGGGAAC
Organism: Chenopodium quinoa; assembly: GCF_001683475.1. Taxonomy (NCBI): domain Eukaryota; kingdom Viridiplantae; phylum Streptophyta; class Magnoliopsida; order Caryophyllales; family Amaranthaceae; genus Chenopodium; species Chenopodium quinoa. Next base: position 1,190,776 of record NW_018744616.1, on the reverse strand, counting down.
CAACAGTGCCATCATCCATCTCATACTTGATGAGCATGAGAGAAGGGATGATTACTGCCTTGGCTTCATTGAGAATTGGACGGCCTAAGATGATGTAATAGGCAGTCAACTCCTCAACTACCAAGAACTTGACGACCAGATGTCGTCCTTCCCCTTTTTCTCCCAGCCGAATAGGTAAGTCAATTTGGTTGGCTGGGTACACCATTCCTCCCCCAAAGCCAACTAGAGGGTGGGTAACTAGGTGCATGCGACTAGGCTTGTACTTCAGTTTTTGCAAGCACTTGTAGCTGATGATGTCCGAAGAGCTGCCGGTGTCTATAAGGATCCGCCCAACTAGCTGATTGGCAACCTTACATTCTGTTGGGGTTTGGTGAGTCTGACTCACAACGGAAATAACCCCGACCCAAGGAACCACTCGCAATAAATAAAACCATAAAGCATAACAAATAATCACAAAAGGGTAAAATCGGAATTTACCTTTGAAGTGTGCTTCGCCCTCAAAGACGGGCTCTTACTTGAAAGCTCGAGCTCCGAAAATACGCAAGCCTCCTACAGTAATCCACCCGCAAATACTACTAGCGACTTTTAGGTCCGTTACCTCGAGGTTAGCGAGGTCCGACCAAAACCCGAGTATTATATGAGCTTAAGAGTTTTTGCTAATGCAATGCTCTATTGAACTTCTACTCAAGCACTCTTCTCCAAATCCCAACGTGGGTATTTATAGAGAAGAGTGAGAGTGGGATTTTCTATCCCATCAATGTAGGATCATGAAATTCCTCAATTTATTTTAAAGCTAAAATTAATTAAATATGCAAGCAAGTAATAAATCAACAAGTGTCATCATTGTACGTAAAGGGAAGTGAGGACCACTTGGAGAAGAGGGGACCATACTTGCTCCCCACTCCTTCCTCTCCTTGTGCCACTTGTCCCTCACACTTGAGGACTCCCTCACATGCACTCCCATGGAGTACGACCCTAGCTACCCGGCCTAGCCAAGCCAAGCACATGCGGGCTGCTTGCTGCCAGCCTCTTCGGCCAGCACGCCCACGCACACTTGTGCGGGCTGCTGGTGCCGAAGGCTGCTGCTAGCAAGCCTCGCACATGTGCGGGTTGCTAGCTGCAGCGCGCCAGAAAGCCACGCATTATGTGCGGGCTGCTGGCCATAGCTTGTTAGCATGCCTCGCACATGGTGCGGGCTGCTAGCTTGCCTAACCCCTAGCACTCGGGGTTCCGATGCTAGGGGTATTTTGGTCATTGTTTATTTATTACTAATTTTGCCGTCTCGTCTTTTACTATTTTTACTTGACTTTCGACGCTCGGTTTTGACGCTCTAAGCTCGAATTTCCGACGTCTAAATATTTAATACTCGGGCGACGAATTAATTTCTTCCGAATTAATTCGTCGAGTCGTTCGTTTACTGCTAAGGGTGTGACCCAAAGGGTTCAGTCAAGTTAAGCCGTAATATTAATAACGCATTAATATTACTGATCGGAAGCGACCTCCACCTAGGCATTTCGATCACTTGAACTTACTTAATATATTAGCTTTCTAATAATTCTGAACCCACTATCAAAATAATACACTTGTTCGAAGGACACCATTCCTTTCAATCTCCCACTTGTCCTTCCGACCAAGTGAGCTTTCAGTGTATAGCCCCTTTCTTATGTCTCTTCATGAACTATAGTGTAAGATTATTCGTCATCCCTATTACGTCCAGAAGTGTTTCTCAAAATCCGAGTTTGACTGTCAATAAGCAGATGATTTCTAAAATCTATCTTAGCACGCCCATGCATTTTCACAGTCTCGCTTTTTGAGAGGCCTTGTAAACAACAAGACATGTTCCCTATTGTTAGTAGGGGGACATTTCCAGTCTTGTAATGTAGCTTCTCTTACTAAAAGGACCTATCCGCCTGATAGTCGTCGTTATAATTCCCAATTACGGCAGACGTTTAACCGACATCATAAATGGACTAGTACTCAAATAAGAGACCACACATTACTCATGGTCAAGGAAAAGAGTTCCAATAGATTAATGAGAAATATACTTATGACAATTCTGAATCTCTTAAAGTATTATCATAGGTCGATCCAGCATGGTTCTAAACCAATACCTGTGCAAATGATTTATGTCCTCGTAGCACAAGAAACGGTGCTATAAATCATACTACACACTAATCTCTAATGGTCATTAATCGTCCATAAAATAAATGACCTTGATTAGGGATAATTTCGATTAAAATATTCAATGTTCACTTAATAGGGGTTTCTTTATCCAAGACATTGTCTTGATACCCTATTTTGAATATTCTTTAAAATCGAGTGGACTCATTATTTAATTCTAAACCACAATTAAATAGAGATGGAGAGATTTAAATTGCATGAAAATTTAATTACTCCAAAACTGAATGGTTCATCACAGTGTTTTACATTAACATTGTCCAATATTTAATTAAAACACTAACATAAGGAAATTAAAGCCAGTTTTGGACGTGCTTGATTTCCATTGCCTCAACGTGTTTGTTGTGCTTCATTTGAGACAAAGGTTTAGTGAGTGGATCGGCTATATTATCATCCGTTCCAACCTTGCAAATTCTGATTTCACCTTCTGATTTCCATTCTCTAATCACGTGAAATCGCCTTTTGACATGTTTGACCTTTTGATATTCTCGAGGCTCTGTGGCCTGAGAAATAGCCCCATTGTTGTCACAATAGAGATCTATTGGACCCTTGATGGAGGGTACAACATCAAGTTCCCCAATGAACTTGCAAATCAAAACTGCCTCAGAAGCTGCCAAGTATTCGGCTTCAGTTGTAGAATCAGCAGTTGTGCTTTTCTTAGCACTCTTCCAACTAAACGCTCCTCCATTGAGACAGAATATGTACCCAGACTGTGACTTGAAGTCGTCTCTATATGTTTGGAAGCTTGCGTCGGTATATCCTTCAACAACAAATTCATCTCTACCACCATAGACTAGGAATTTATTCTTATTCCTTTTCAAGTACTTTAGGATATTCTTGGCCGCAGTCCAATGCGCCTCTCCTGGGTTTGATTGGTATTGGCTTATAGCGCTCAAGGCATACGATACATCTGGTCTAGTACATATCATGGCATACATGATTGATCCAATAAGCAAAGCATATGGAATCTCATTCATCCTTTCCTGCTCATCAGGTGTCTTTGAACACTGGTTCTTGCTAAGGGTTATGCCATGTGACATGGGTAGGTGGCCTCTCTTGGCTCCTTCAATGTGGAATCGAGCTAGTACCTTATCAATATAAGTACTTTGACTCAATCCTATCATCCTCTTTGATCTATCCTTATAGATCTTGATGCCTAGTATGTACTGAGCCTTTCCCAAGTCTTTCATTGAAAAACATTTCCCGAGCCAAGTCTTTACAGACTCTAATAACGGAATGCTATTTTCAATGAGAAAAATGTTGTCGACATATAAGACTAGGAAGGCGATTTCACTCCCACTGACCTTCTTGTAAACACAAGACTAATCTGGATTTTTGATAAAACCCAACTTACTAATGGCTTCATCAAATCGCAGATTCCAACTTCTTCTTGCTTGCTTTGATCCATAAATGGACTTCTTAAGCTTGCATACCTTTCTAGCATTTTTTTTGTTGACAAAACCTTCAGGCTATGTCATGTACATAGTTTCTTCCAAAATTCCATAGAGGAAGGTGGTTTTGACCTCCATTTGCCATATTTCATAATTGTAATATGCATCAATCGCTAGAAGAATCCGAACGTTCTTAAGCATTGCAACTGGAGAAAAGGTTTCATCATAATGAACTCCGTGAATGTGCCTGTAACCTTTTGCTACTAGTCTAGCTTTGTAAATGAATACATTTCCATCTTTTCGGTTTTCAATTTGAAAATCCATTTACATCCGATAGGTGTGTAACCTTCGGGTAAATCAAACAAGTCCCATATTTGGTTTTCAAACATGGAATCCATTTCAGATTTCATGGCCTCTTGCCATTTAGCAGAGTCGGGGCTTGTCATAGCTTGCTTTTAGGTTCCTAGCTCATCTCCATCCACTACTAGGATGTCCTAATCCTCTAATAATACAACACCGAGATATCTGTCAGGTTGAGATCTTGGCCGAGTTGACCTACGTAGGGTAATGGACTGAGCATTTGCATTGTTAGTTTGACTTTGCATATATTAACTTTGACCAAAGTCAACAGATGCTTCATAAGCACTTTGATTGTCAATTTGTCCTTGTTGCTCGTCCTCTCAAACTTCATCAAGTTTGATTTTCCTCCCACCTGTCATTTTGGAAAGATGCTCATTCTCCAAAAAGACACCTTCGCGAGCAAAAACACTTTGTTCTCGGATTTGTTGTAGAAGTAATACCCCTTGGTTTCTTTTGGATACCCCACAAAGAAAGCCTTGTCAGATTTTGGATGAAGTTTGTCAGACATGAGTCTCTTGACATACATGAGTCTCTCGATATATGCTTCGCATCCCCAAATCTTTAGAAAAGTCAACCTAGGAGGCTTCTTCGTCCATAATTCATATAGAGTCTTTTCCATAGCTTTTGACGGAGCACGTTTCAGTGTAAGTGCCGCAGTTAAAAGTGCATGTCCCTAGAAAGAGATTGGAAGATCACTTAGACCCATAGTCGATCGTACCATGTCTAACAAGGTTCAATTTCTTCTTTCGGATACTCCGTTCCATTGAGGAGTTCCTGGAGGTGTCGATTATGAAAGTAATCCATATTTTTCAGATGGTCATCGAATTCTTGGCTCAAATATTCGCCACCTCGATCCAATCAAAGCGCTTTGATTTTCTTGCCAAGTTGATTTTCAACTTCACTCTGAAATTCTTTGAATTTATCAAACGATTCAGATTTGTGCGACATTAGGTAGACATAGCCATATCTACTATAGTCGTCCGTGAAGGTTATGAAATACTGATAACCATTCCTTACTGGTGTACTCATTGGCCCACACAGACTCATTGGCCCACACTCATTGGTGTGTATTAGACCCAATAAGTTATTCTGACTATGTTCTTTAGCTTTGGTATCAATATTAAACATTTTGTTTAAAACACATGAAAGTGGCATTCCATATATATTCAAGACATCAAAACAAAAGTCTTGGTTCAATGATGAAAACGACGTCCAACGCAGCGACTACGAGAAGCCGGGTTACAGACAACTGATTATCTTATTCTATTATTTGCCGGAGCTTGGCTAGGTGCTGTAACCAAAATCAGTGACACGGACTTTGGGGCAACCGGATATACATATACTATCATTGTTATATGTAAGTTCAAAATTTAAGCAACTGTTAACACAATTTTGAATTCCACATTGCACTTCCCTTGTAGGTTGAGGCTTTGATGATAATTAAAAGCAAATCATCATCATTGACTATCCAATTTTCAAAGACTACCATTAGATTAGTAATTTGTTAATCTCCTTGACTTCCATGACCAACGTTTCACCCATTGAACATCATATGAAGTGTTTGGTAATGAAAAAATGGATATAGTGGCGTTTAATCTACCTTATTTCCCCAGTTTTTCGTCTTTATCAGCACTTAGCATTAAGTTATACCCTCATAGTTGCAATCATGTGTTATTATGATCTAACTAATTTTTTGTTACTTCAGCTCTCTTATGTCAAATTGCTGCACTAAGAACCTTTTCTCAGGACAATACTTGAGAGAGAGTGCTTCTGGAATCAGCAACTTAGCACATTTCCTTGTAAAGGATACTGTGAACCATGTGTTGGGGTTTGGTGAGTCCGACTCACCGCGGAAACAACCCCGACCCGAGGAACCACTCGCAATAATTAAAATCATAAAGCATAAATAAATAATCACAAAGAAAAGATAACGAATCTTACCCTCGAAGCGAGCTTCGCCCAAAAACCGGGGCCTTTACTTGAAAGCTACGACCACGTCAAGCGCCGCGCCTCCGACGGTATCCACCCACAAAAAGGCGAACAAAACTTTAAGGTCCGCTACCTTGGGGTTATCAAGGTCCGACTAAAACCCGAGTGTTATTAGAGTTTAAGAGTTTTCCCAAAAATATGGAATGCTCTTTCTAACTCCCACTCAAGCAAAGAATTCTCAAGCCATGCCATGACTATTTATAAGGAAGTATGCCTTGTGAATTTCACTCATCTTTCAATGTGGGACTTTTCACAAAAAGATCCCACATGGAAAGATTGGTGAATTCAACCCTTAGTTAAATAAACAAAGGAACAAGTAACAAGTATCACATGGTTAAGTGTGGACCACTTTCTCACTTGGTCCCCAAGGCATTTCACATGCAATGTGAACTAACCATGTGTCACCCAACCTTGAGCCCCAAGTTGGGTTCGGTTGGCCCATTTTTTTTGGCCCGTGTCCATGACCCATCAACCCGGGTCCACGACCATTGTCACATGTGTCGCCACCGTGGCGCGCCGCCACCATGGCGCTGCCACTTGGTGGCTGCCAATGTGGCGGCTGCCAACGTGGCTGCTGTCAATGTGGTGGCTGCCAACGTGGCTGCTGCCACTTGGCGGCTGCCCAACGTGGCGGCCACGTGTGCTGCCACGTGTGCGTTTTTTCCATGTGTGCTGCCACGTGGCATGCTCCTATTGGGCATGCATTCCTAGCCTTTTACGTGGCTAGGATTTTACTTGTTACTTGACGCATTTTCCCGTCTCGCCAAATCCTAAATTTTGGCTCGACATTTGAGATTTTCCGACCCTCGGTTTCGACGCTCCAAGCTCGAATTTCCGACGTCTAAATGTTTAAGACTCGGGCGACGAATTAATTTCTTCCGAATTAATTCGTCGAGTTGGTTCGTATATTTTTTTTGGGTGTGACCCGAAGGGTTCAGTCAAGATTAAGCTGTAATATTAATTATATTAATATTACTGATCGGAAGCGACCTCCACCCAGGCATTCCGATTACTTGACCTTACTGAATATATTAGCTCTCTAATAGTTCTGAACCCGCTATCACAATAATACACTTGTTCGAAGGACACCATTCCTTTCACCATGTTGCTGGCAACAAACAACAACCACGCACTTGGCTTACGCGCAAGTACGGGCAGCATCCTTGGCAGCCACATGCAGGCTGCTATGCAGCCCAGCTTGCCAAGTAATGTTCTCGCCTCGTTTTGCATGCCATAGCCTCGGGATTTCAATCCCAATTTTGCGTGACATATTATTAATTTTACATTAATTTTAGAACTAATTCAATGAGCAAAAATTGAAAATTTAAACAAGTCTAACTTAAAAATTATCAAAGTGCATCCAGCCAAAATAATTCCAAGAACCATTCTTTAATTAATTTGGTTTAGCTTGGTACAACAACAAAAATAAGGCAATTTGTCACTATTAATTTAATCAATTTAAATTAATCTTGAGATTTTGACAAAGTAAGAGGGAGTTGGAAAAATATGAACTTGAATGTTCAAATGGAAAAATCCAACTACTAACATTTGTGAATCCTTGAAAATTATATCTTCTAATATGAAGATAACCAAATTTCTATCACAAAGTTTGAAACTTTATGTTTCCAATCAACCAAAATGATTAAAACAACAAAGTTCAACATAAAATTCATGGAATTTAGTAACTTTAAAGTTTCAATCACTTAACATAATTAAAGATTGAATCGTTAGCACTTTAGAAGCCTCAAAACTAAAATTTCACACCACAATGCAATTAGTTTGCAATTAGGTGAAAATTAATCAATCTTTTAAGCACTAAATACTACCAAGTAAATATGCTTTAAAGAGATTAACATTGCAGAAAAATAATGAAAATAAGTCAAGTACATAATCATCATGTTATGCCATCAAATTCAAGGTTTGAAAGAATTACAAATTTTCGTCAAAAACAAAAAAATCCCTCGAAAAAGTTATTTTCAGTTGGAATTTGGCTAAAATTGCATACCCACAGGATGAAACCATTTCCCGAATGCCTTTTCCACCAAATATTCACTATTTTTGGGCGAAAATCTTGGTTCTGGGCCAAAATTCACATTAAAAACGGGATTAAAAATAACAAAACCGAGCCACTAATCTAATTAGCAACTTAAACCAGAAAAAATAAGCCATAAAACCTTGAAAAACATGATAATAAAAATAAACGAGCAGGGCTCCGATACCGCTGTTGGGGTTTTGTGAGTCCGACTCACCGCGGAAATAAACCTGAGCCAAGGATCCACTTGCAATTAATAAAATCACAAAAGCATAACAAATAAACATAAAGGGAAAAATATGAATATACCTTTGAAGCGTGCTTCGCCTCGACCGGATGGGCTCTTACTTGAAAGCTTTAGCCCCGAAAGTACGAGAGACTCCAATGGAAATCCACCCGCAAAAATTACTAGCGACTTTTAGGTCCGTTACCTCGAGGTTAGCAAGGTCTGACCGAAACCCGAGTATTATATGAGTTTAAGAGTTTTTGCTAATGCAATGCTCTATTGAACTCCTACTCAAGAACTCTTCCCCAAAACCCAAGGTGGGTATTTATAGGGAGGAGTAAGAGTGGGAATTTCTATCCCATCAATGTAGGATCATGAAATTCCACAATTTATTTTAAAGTTAAAATAAAATAAATAAGCAAACTAATAATAAATCTACAAGTGTCATTATTACATGTAAAGGGAAGTGACGACCACTTGGAGAGTGGGGGACCAAACTTGCTCCGCACTCCATACTCTCCTTGTGCCACATGTCTCTAACCCCCACAAGCTTCCCCTCATACTCGACCCTAGCTTCCCACGCCTAAGCCCAGCCCCCGCACTAGAAGATGCGGGCTACTGCTGTGCCTAGCACGCCGCGCACTCCAAGTGCGGGCTGCTAGCAGCTGCTGCCCCTTGGGTGCTGCGGCTTGCGGCTGCTGCTAGCCATGGTGCGCTAGCACGCACCAGCCAGCCAGCCTTGGCTCGGCATGGTGCGCATGCTAGCCACCTATGCTAGCACATTATGCCCCTAGCACTCGGATGCTCGGGGCATTCCGATGCTAGGGGTATTTTGGGAAATATTGTTGATTTATTATTATTTGCGCGTCTCATCATTTGCTATTTTTGACTCGACTTCTGACGCTCGGTTTCGACGCTCTAAGATCAAATTTCCGACGTCTAAATATTTAATACTCGGGCGACTCATTAATTTCTTTTGAATTAATTCGTCGAGTTGGTTCGTTTACTGCTATGGGTGTGACCCGAAGGGTTCAGTTAAGATTAAGTTGTAACATCAATTATGCATTAATATTACTGATCGGAAGCGGCCTCCACCTAGGCATTCCGATCACTTGACCTTACTGAATATATTAACTTTCTAATAATTCTAAACCCTCTATCAGAATAATACACTTGTTCGAAGGACACCATTCCTTTCAATAACCTCTTTCTTAACTACTTCCTACATATTAGGATTCAACCTCCTCTGGCGTTAAATACATGGCTTGTAATTATCCTCTAGATGCATCCTGTGTATACAAAAATCAGGGCCAATACCTTGATATTATCAATACTGTACCCTATTTCCCTTTTATGGGTTCTGAGAACCTCTATGGGAAGTTTGTGGGTCATCAAGTGCAGTATTAATGATCACAGGGTACAATTCCTGCTCATCAAGAAAAACATATTTTAAATGAGAAGGGAGAGGTTTTAGTTCAGGTTTCTTCACCTCTGTAGGTTTCGATTCCTGAACTAATTTTACAACCTTCATACTCTCTGTAGGATCGAGCTCTTCAATGGAAAGAGCTTTCACTATGGCATCCACCTCTTTGCTCCAAATACTCACATCACATGTAGACAAATCTCCACAAAGTATTTCCTCCAAGGGATCCCTTGCAAGAACATGTGGTAAGCTTTCTTCACAAATATCATCCATTATGTCAATAACATCAATTAAACAAAAATTTTCCTCTAGCATAGGTCCTTTCAAAACCTTCCCTAAATTAAATGTGATATTATCATCTCTAACAGAAAGGGTTAGTTTTCCATTTTTCACATCAATAATGGCTCCTATAGTATGGAGGAAAGTCCTAACTAATATATTGGGAATTTGTGTATCCTTAGCCATGTCTAAAACAAAAAAATCAACAGGGATAAAAAATTTACCAACTCTAACAGGGGCATCCTCTAAAATGCCTAAGGGGTACTATAGACACCTAAAAATGTCTCCCCAAAACCAAACCCGATGATAAACACCTTTCACCGCCATTATTGGTCGGGTTGTGTATTTAATCTTTGGAGTGCTTAAATCCATGTTCTATCCAATATATTTCATAAACCAATCCAATTTCTAGCTCATTTCCCTAAACCATAACCTATTTTCCACTTTTCGTATCCACATCACAAAATCGAGCTGAAATGATTTTATGGATATTTAATTTTAATCCAATTATTATTTTTTTGGATAGAAATTTAAAAAATCTTTCCAACCATATATCATAAGCCCAATTCCGAGCTATAACGAAAAATATATGAGCAAAACACTAAACTCGGCCCAAAACCGACACCCTTCCACTAAAACGGCCATATCTTAAAATCTAACAATCATTTATACTGATTCTAATTGGTTTGGAAAGTAGACTTGATAATATTTCCAATGATATATTATATGCCTTGTTCCGAGTTACATATCAAAAGTTATGATGATTTTAAAAACAGGTAAAAAACTGGAATCACCGCGCACAGTGCAAAAGCACCGTGTCATGGGAGTGTGCCCCGTATGACGGTGCCTTCCCCCATCTGAAGGTGCCTGGTGCCGTGACACGGTACTGTACATCGTGTCACGGTGCCATTTTTGAAGCTTTTTCGCGTCAAATTCCACCGTGGCACGGTACCTGTTGCCGTGACACGGTACTAGCTGCCGTGACACGGTATTTCTCACCGTGTCACGGTGCTTTTTCTGTGTAATTTCCGCGTTTCCCATACCATATGACACGGTGTACTATACCGTGCCATGGTGGACACTACTGTGTCACGATACGTGTGCCGTGTCACGGAGTTTTCTCATGTATTTTCCGCATAAACCCTTCACGCTTTTTCACTTCTCGTTGGTCAAATATTTCCCGTGTCACTCCAGTTGTCCACCGCGTCACGGGATTTTCCCTCGTCTAACGGTGTCGGGCACCGTGTCACGGTGTTAATTTTTAGGGTTTATTTTTTATCTTTTTAGGGTTCCGCGTGTTCCCTCTACTCAATTTCCCTATAAATAAGACCCTCATTTCTGCAGTTCGGGGCATCAAATCCTTCTCTCTTTCTCTCTTTTACACCAAAAATCATTCTCTTCTCTTTCTCTCATATTCTAAGCCTCAAACCTGTATTCCTAATCACATCATTCTTCCCCTAAGCACTCCAAGGAGTCTAAACTAAACCTGAGGTTCCGTCCTTAAACCAAGGTGTGAAAGGTACACATAACTGAGGGTTTGGACCAAATCAACTCTACTTTTTATTTAATTTAATTTGATTTCTATTTGATTTATATTTTTTTTATTGAAGTTACTAACAATTTATTCATGATTTAGCAATTTAAAGGAACGCGCGGAATGTGAATAATTATTTTAATTTTAATATTGCTAATATCATGATTAGGTTTATTATTAATTGATTTTCTAACACTGTTATTGTTGAATTGCTTCCAATATTAATGTTTATTCTATTATTTTTATGATCGCCATATTGCATGTTTAAAGGGAATATGTAATTGAAAATCATGCCTAATAAGATAATTTGGACAACCGGTTTAGGTTCCTTTTTAATCTTGTTGTTTAATCAAGTGATCACGATATTTTAGAATTATATGTTACATTAATATTCATCCAATTAAGCCTAATAATAGTTTGGAGCAAATTGAATCTTTGTTTGCATGCCTTTGAGATCGCAGGAATCACTTTTCACTATAAGAATCGAGTAGAGCCCAATACGGGCGAATGTGACTCCATGACTCACTTCGTACCATCATCCCCGATCCTCCTTTCGTGGTTTCGAACCATATGGAGTTAGTAATCTCATGATTATGAATGGGGTGTAACTTTCACGGGTCAATCGTTGTTGCCTATCGTTGTCCCTTTATCGTGGTTGCCTTAAATGATCCGTGAACGATTTACAAGTTCCTTAAAAACTTGTTGGCGGCTCCCTACTTTCCTTGTCCCTAATCATATATTTCAATTCCCACTTCCTATGAGTGCCAAGCATATTCACACATGCTTTAACGTAGGCGCACTTCGAGCGACGTTTACAATTTGGCGACTCCACTGGGGAGGATTCTTGGTTATTTATCGATTTGAGTGAACAGTATTTAATTAAGATGAGTGGATGAGACTTGAAAGATTCTTGAAAAATATTCCTGTGATTAATTTGGCATTTTTTCATAAGCATAGACGTTTTAACATCGCATTTAGGTCTGTCTCGTAGGAAAAATTGAATAACTTGGTTGCGTACGAAGGAAAACAGGGCACCAGTAAGATTTTTTGACTAACGTGCCATGGCAGAATCTTCCGTGTCACGGTGATCTCTTCCGTGTCACGGCAGTCCCAAAAATCAGTTCGGTGGCTTGTTTTCTCTTCTCACAGTCAGCTTCCTTCAATTTTTCTAAAAAACGTGTGTGTTCTACATGCATCTTAGCCCCGGGGGATTTAAGCTCTATCAACCCAAAAACGCTCATGGCAATAATGGTTCATCTGAGTTATTAAATCCACCCAAACCATGGAATTGAGTTCGATTTCATTACGAACTCGCGGAGCCGCCCGTTGGCATACTGTAGGGAATAATTTCAAGCCTTAAATATCCCACTAGCTTGAACCCCACTGTGATCATACACTTAAGTACGGTGGCGTCCAAAAGGGAAGAAGATAAAGCAAAAGAGTCGCCAACAAGTTTTTTTAGGAACTTGTAAAACCGTTCATAGGATGAAGGTTACACCCCTTAACGATCCAAGAGATCGTCAACTCCATAAGGTCTAGAACCAAATAAGGTACAAATCCATCCTAAAAGAGATTGAACCTTCCCTAATAATAGGCCTCTACTTTATTCTGATCGTATTCATGAGCGCTTTCTGACTAACATGCAATCAATAGGTTTACCCTAAACCTGTTTAATCTATGTTGGTTGAATTTTAATGCACAAATAAATTTATTATTGGAGATCACTTGAAATATAATCACAATTAACCCTAACAAGATTATTAATATCTTATTAAGCGTGATTACAAGTACAAATTCCCTTTAAACATGCATAAAAGACGTGATCAAGCAATAAATATAAATATCAAGCAACATAATAAATAATCAATACCATGAATACTAATTATAATCATAATAATAACAATATCATCATAAATAAAATAATAAATTATAACAATTATAATCATAATCATGTTAAAGCATATTAATAATAGCAAGATCCTAGGCATGATACTAACAAGATTAATAACAAACCCTAGCATGTCACTAAGCAATAAAAATCAAATCTTTAACCCTAACATGATACTAACAATCATAAATATTAGGAAGAGAATAGGAAGCATCACAGGAATCATAATAAGCATATTTGATATTATAATATTTTCCCTAAACATGATATTAGGAATCATAATAACAATATAAACATGATTTCTACATCATAATATCAATTAATCAATTAAAGTACTTACTTTGATGCCTCTTACCTCTTTCTAATAACAAAATACACACGTTTGTAACTTCAAGGAAAATAATAAACAAAAACTAATAAATTAAATAATTGAAATAGAGATATGGGACCAAACCCTCAGAAATTAAAACCTTTCACGTCTAGGGCGAAGACAACTTCGAATATGGCTAGGTGTTTCTAGATCTTGTGAATGCGAAATTTTGTATGAAAAGCAAAGTAAGAAAAAGAAAAAGATTGAGAGAATGCTAATTAAAACTGATTGTTGAACTTGTGAATGATGAGAATTGGTGAATGATGAAAATTGATGATGAATGGTGAATCTAAACGGAGTTTTTAATACGATATTTATAGAGAAAATCAGCCAAAAAGATAAATTAAACAAAACAGAGTCTGACGCGAAGAAAACAGAGTTGGCGCCAACCCTGGCTAGCTGGCGCCAACCCTGGCTAGCTGGCGCCAGGCACCAACACTAGCACCAGGCGCCAGGCTTGGTTCCAGGAGCCAAGGCCTGGGGTTAGGCGCCAAGCCTGGTTTTAACGTGTTTCAAAAATCCGATAAGTTTGCCGTACTGGAGGATAAAATCATATAATTTCCTCAAAAATGCTATTTGATTTTGATTAAAACTCTGAAAAGTCAACAAAAGTCAATTTATCAATGCTAAGTGAATTAGGAATGAAAAGAACCTTCTAGAAGAATCTAGAAGACTAAAACCATTCATTATTGCATTAGGAATAATAAATAATATTAAGCCCTCCCCTAGATCATTAGGCCTACATAAAGCTCAAACCGGGCCCAGTTTAGTAAATTAGCCATAACTTCCTCAATATTCATCGAAATTGGGCTTATAATATATCGTTGGAAAGGTCTTTGCAAGCCCCATCCAACTACACTACTATTGGACCCATGTCATGGACCAATCAAACTTGATTGGCTGTTTTCTTAAAATAAGTTTTCAAAAACAGAGAGAAGAGAAAAGAATTAAAACTATCCACAACACTAAACTTTCCACACTTTCACTTCATTCGATTATGATTCTACGTGAAAGGTACTCATCACTGGGTTTGGTTTTAGGGGAGACACAAATGGGTATCTACAGAAGCCCCCACTTTGACTGAGTTTGAAGAAACGCAAGTTTCGAAAACAAAAGTCAAAGTAGTGATAGGGACGGAGAATGATTCAGAACGTTCTGCGATCCTAAATCACTCTTGTAACGCCGATACCTGCAAAATTAGCGTTAATTAAACAGATAAAAGAGTTAAGAAACACGTATCTTGCACCGTCGAGCACACGTCTCTGTAAGTAACCGATTGTTTTGATGACCTCCTGCAAGCTAGAGAATGCCATCCCGCTTGAAAACTGCTACGCCTATAACCGCTTCCAAATTTTGGAAGATTGCTTCGCCTGAAACGATCCTCCTCCGCATTGATAGTATTCCACGTCCAAGGGAACACCATCGAAGATTATTTCTCTTGAAACAATCCTCATCCGCATTGATAATATTCCACATCCTAGGGAACACCATCGAAGACTATTTCTCTTGAAATAATCCTCATCCGCATTATGACCATCTTCCATGCCTAAGGGAATATGATCGAAGACAACTTTGCCCGAAATTACCTCCAGTTGTTTGTGATGACTCTCCGCAAGGTAGGGAATGTTGTCGAAGATATCTTCTCTTGAAGTCATCCTCATTTGATGCGATAATTTTCCAAAGAAAATTACCGAAGATCCACGCCTGTCGATCTTTAAAAGTTCGCCTGAACTTTGCTTCCGCTATGCCTGTACGTCGGCGCTTCCGTCTCTTTGAACCTGTATGTCGGTGCTTTTTGCTAATGAACCAATGCTTGGGCACTTTAAGCTAAGTGAGACGATCTTTTATTAGGTCGATCACTTCATGTAATCAAGCCGATTACTAAATCATGTCAAATTTCTTAGAGGGGCTAACTGGCGTACCAAGGAACCCAAAAATATGTTGCAGGAGGCTAGCACAACCTCATCAGGTGGCTGGGTGCTTTGGCGCCGCTGAAAAACCATCAGCGCCACCTTATTAGAATTAGCGCCAAGTGCTGATATTGGCACCAGGCGCCAAGCCAAATTTGTGACGCCAATGCATAGGGCTTGGCGCCAGCACGGGGATTTCCTTAACTACCCCTTTCCTCTTCATTTGCTGCTTTGTTCGTCGCGAAACTGTTCGAAGAAACCCGAAAGCTTCAATTGCTCGGTTCTTGCTCGTTTCTCAACCGAATTCGCTCAAATTTATTGCAAATCAAAGCTCTTTTCATCTATTTTCCTGATCTATGTAAGTTTTCTTCAAACTCACATCAATTTTTATGAATATTTTGCATGTTTATTCATGAATTTCATGAAAATTCGAAATTTATAATGCTCAATTTGCTTTGTTTGTCAAGTTTTATGCCATGAAATTGCTTGATTATGTTTATATATTGCCTTGGGAGTAATTTGAGACTTGTTTGACTCAATTTGGTGAAGAAATGAGCAATTTGCCATTATTGGACCTCTTAATGTCGTGAAGAACAATGTGACTCATTCTTGATGTTTTTGCTAGCAATTCTTGTCCAATTTTTCACAATAATTACTATAGTGTTGCAAGAAATTGTTTGAGTTCTTGAAAAATGTTGTCATGCTCAATTTGAATTTGTGCTCTGTATTAGTACTACGTACTCTGTTTTTGCGAACATAGTATCATGCGCTAGGAAAACCTTAGATACTATAGAACCTTAATTTACGATAATTTTGCACAATGTAGCATGGCTAGACAACGAGGCTCGGGTTCACGGTCCCGAAACACTAGACGGGAGCATGAGCCCGTAGAGGATGACATCACGGCTTCCACTTCGCTTGGTCGGCTTCTGGAGTGGGATGAGCGGACCCTGTTCTTTGCCCCTGTCCACCACAATTCTGAGAGGGTGAGACAGGGCATCGCGCCTGGGAGGACACGGCATCACGGCTCTGACTGTGACGGTTTGGGCAATTTGTACAGGATGTACATCGCCAGGGATCTTGAGACGAGACTCCTATGGGAGTCTTGCGGGCTAGCTACTCTGTTCGAGACCTCTGAGGCTATGGTCGCCTCTAGAGGGGGTCATCATGTAGTGCGCACTTTAGCGGAGTTCTTCTGGGATACCACCAACACCTTCCATTTCCCTTGGGGCGAGATAATGGTCACCCCTACGGACTTCAGTCTCATCACAGGACTGGAGTTTACTTATGTGCCACTGCCTTTTGACAGTGGAATCGACGTCTTCTCTTCGGAGGTCGAGGAGATGTTGGGGCCGATTGCTATTCGGGCCGGAGCTGAGGTCGAGACGACTCAGTTTAGCGCTAGGGGAATTCGTCGCTCGACGCTGGCAGCAGCTCTTGATGACGATGCGACCACCCGAGAGCAGCGGGTGCGTATCTTTGTGCTGATGTTGTTGTCAGGGACATTCTCCCCTGACAAGGGTAGTAGGCATTGCTTTACTACCTCCCTGCTGTCCGTGATCTTCACCGGATCGGGACTTATGATTGGGCCAGCTTGGCCTATGCTGACTTTGTTCGTGCGCTGAGGGATTCGTGTCGACACCAGTCCTTTGGGACGAACGTTGCTTTGTCTGCCTTTTGGAAGGTCGTAGAGGTAAACATTTATTCCCTATAAGGTTTATCTCTACATATTAGTTAGCATTTACTCACACTTTTAACTCTTTGTAGATCTTGTTCTACGAGTACTTTCCTTCCGTTGCGTCGGCGAGACCATCACCGCGGGGATTTCCAGTGAGCGCCTTTTGGGGCGGTCACCATGTGGATATGTCTACTACACATGTCCGGAACCGTATCATCTCGGTACGACTTTTATTGTTTATCTTGCTTTTCCGTGGTGTTTTAGACATATTCTTGCCTGATTGATGCTCTTTATAGGGACCTGAGGTGGTATACCGGCCGTGGGGCGGTTGGACAATCCCTGGGTTAGCCGCACATTATTCTGCTGAGCGTCGCTATTTTCTGGGGACTTATGGAGCGGTCGCATACTTAGGAGAGAGGGTTGCTAGACAACATTCTTCTGATGTCTTCGTCGTTCCCGCTGCTCCACTACGTCATATGTTCGACGAGGCACGGTTGTCGAGCATGTCTGAGGGAGCTGGTATCCCTTGGCGATCCCACGTGATCCTCGGGCGGTGTTATGCTGATCAGCTACTACCTTTGTTAGCTCTAGCCCCTGTACCGGCTGAGGATGTGAGGCTAAGATTTTCAGTTCTTTACTTTCCACTAAATAGCCCCCAAGTAATGTTTTACTGATTTTTTCTGCTTTATCAGGACGGTGCTGCTGAGTTCGTGCCACCCCGTATGTCCATCCACTACCAGGGGATGTACGGGCTGATCGAGGAGATGATTTCTCCGGCTCCCGAGGGTGAGCGCTTCGTAGAGCGGTTGATTCCTTGCCACCAGACTCGAGTAAGCCTAGTTTTTTTTAGAATGTTTGTGTTCATGTATATCATGTATATTTACTGACTTATTTTTCTGACAGTTTTCACGCGAGGTGGTTTCGGCGATGGCACGATGCATAGATGCCTTCCGGAGCCAGCTCGTACGGATGAGGAATGCGGCTACTTGCCATCGGGATGACGTCACCCGAGAGGTAGTCTTTCTTTATGTATTATTTTTTCATTACTGTTTTTTCAATTTTGTCTTGTTTCTGATTTAATTCTTTTTGCAGGGCCAGCCTATTGCTTCTCACACCCGCGCGAGACCTGAGGGGCGGAGGGATCCGGCGACGTCTAGCTTGAGACGTCGTCGCACTTCGTCAGGAGGTAGAGGTGGTCGCTCTGAGGCTTCTCGAGCTGACGTTGTAGAGGGCTCGGGATCTTCTTCTGAGGGTGCTCATGCTGCACCGGTAGGAGAGGCTACCTCGGCTTTCAGAGGTGGTGGGATGTACGAGGTTGGCTCGTCATCGCAGCAGCCACCGCGGCCTCAACCTCAGGTTGATTCTGGCTGGAGTGGTCCTATATTGAGTCTTCCTCCTCCTACGAAGACAGGAGCTGGAACTGGAGCTGGTGCTGGTGGAGAGGTAACTCCTCGTACGGCGCAACTTTGTGATATGATGGGCCTACGTCCTCCAGCGCCGTAGTTTGTTCCTGTGTATATTTTATTTTGACTTTTTTATAGAACTTTGCCTTAGACTCATTGTTCATAGACACATTTTGTATATTTATGCTATTATGAGTTTATTTATTGTTGTGTGTATGTTTGTGTGTGCAAGAGAAGTGTGATAACAATTTTGCGCAAAAATTCCGTCATTTTTATTATTGATGGAGGGTATCTGACTCTCTCCCCCAAAAAGAAAAAATAAAAAAGGAAAAAATCAAATAAAATGTCGGGTGGTTTGGAATTTAAAATAAAGTCCAAAAAGAATAATATAAATTAAAAATAATAGCTATATTTAATTAATTAATAAAAAGGATAAAAAAAGGATGTTTAGGAAAATTAAACGGGGCCATAAAGTCATTAACCGACTCGAACTTAATATTAAAAACGCAAGTTGAGTACGCACGGCTGATCTGGCAACTTGGCGCCAGCTGGCGCCACACTATGGCGCGTGGAGCCAGGCGCTACACTTAGCGTGTGGCGCCAAGCGCTGGCGGTTGGCGCCAATCACGGGATTGTGACGCCAATTGACGCTGATACCGTATTTCAGTCTGATTAAAAATCCTCGCAATTTGTGCATAAATAGCCCTCTGCCCAGTCGATTCTTCTCATAATTCCAGCGAATAAATAATTCTCTTCTTTAGAACAACAATAATCATGTCTTTAGTCACCAAAACCTTCACCCAATATACTCATGAATGGTGTCGATCTCTTAATGCGAGGGAGAGAAAGGAATTAGATTTATTTCACCTAGGGGGAATTTATGGCATCAAAGGGGTAGATGTTGACCTAGACTTCATACATACCGCTTTAGAATTTTGGAATGTTGATACTCATTGTTTTAGAATAGGGTATTATGAGATTAGCCCTTTGCCGGAGGAATTTGGTGCTATCTTAGGCTTCCCTACAATAGACCTTATAGCGATCCCTAGAGTAGACGCATACTATTATAAGGATTTTGAGCGCTTCTTTAATTTAAAGGAAAGGGATTTATCAAAAATAGTAGATGGCAACATAGTTAATTTGAAAGAATTTGCACGCCATTATTTTGATAAACCTCTTTATGAATCTTTTCATATATATAGAAGAAGGGCGTTCCTGTTTTGCATGCTTAATCAATTTTTTCTTAGCAGTGGTAAAAATAATGAGGGCCAATCAATTATAACCACCGTTTTAGAACAAATTGAATCAGGGAGAAATCCAATGCCATTAATAGTAGGAGAGATTATGATTAGTCTAGATGAATTGAAAAGGGACCCAAAAGCGCCTCTTCGCGGCTCTCTAATTTTATTACAGGTAGAAAAATAATATTTTTAATTACAGAAATAAAAAAATATATTTTTGTATTGTAATAATAATTTATTTGCATTGCAATTTTTTTACAGATGTGGCTAATGGAGAGGCTAGGATTAATTAGCCCTCCGGACGACATTGAAAAGTGTACTCCCAATTGCTTCGTGAGAAGGAAGAAACGCATCCCTAAAATTGGGCGCCATGGGTGGAGAAAAGTCTTCGAATCACGTGATTTTGCTATCAAGTGGGTCGTCCCATGGTGGAAAATAGAAAGGATGGTTGGTGTTAACAAGCAACCTTTCTACCGTCTTCCAAGCTTGTCTCGTGTAACTTATTATTACCCCTATAGGGTAAAAAGACAATACGACTTGCTTCAGAATATTCCTTCCGGAGATCTTCGTCCTCCCTTTGAGTACCCTGTATCTCAAGACGTAGATAGATTCGATGCTTACTGGAGCGCTAGACCTTTATGGGAAGTGATTACCCAAAAGGTTCCTCCTTCTTTGCCCAATGATGTAAAGAAGTGGTTGTTGAAGAAATCTTCGATTGATCAGGGTAGAACCGATGTGAAGAATCGTCTAGGTGACAGAGTGATTCCTGCCAAGGAACGCCTAGGTGCAAAAATTGAATTCAAAACACCTGCAATGCCTAGGAAGAAAGGTGCTACCAAAGATAAAGGGAAAAGGAAAGCTAACACCACAAAGAAAAAGGCTTGGGTGGAAAAGAAGCATGGAGTGTTAGCTGAAGGGGAGACCATCTACTCCAAAATTGAATGTAGGTCCTCTAAAGGATGCCTACTAGCTAAAGTTATGGATGAGGAGGAGGAAGCAGGCAAGAATTGGAAAAGAGCTAGAAAGGAAAAGAAAGATTAAGAGCATTGCTTAGCTTTAGATTTATTAGACTTAGATTATTATTTTTTATTTAAAGTTAATTTATTTCACCTTTATTTAAATTCCATCAATAATGTAATTCTATTTTATTAATTAAATTTGAGCTTCCAATTAAATTGTTTACTTTAAATTTATTTTATTAAAGCAATGAAAATCGAAAAAATTAATTTTCCAGAAATTCTTCGAGTACGAAAGTCGAAAATTTTCCGAAAACAACGAAATTCGCCCAGAGCTTATTTCCAGATTGGCGCCAGTTATTGGCATTTGGCGCCTGTCATTTAAGTCTGGCGCCAGACGCCAATTCCATCGGCTGGCGCTGATGACTTCTGGCTGGCGCTAGGTTCTTTTCTGCGACGCCAATAATTCGCCGATTTTGTTGAATTTTTAATTAATTCTGAAACAAGGAGATGTCGAAAAATAAAGTGGCCGCACCCGTAAAGGGTTGCCTACGTATCCTTTCTTAAGGAATCAGGCCGAACGTAGCTCTCTTGAGTATCCTACTCAAGTAATTTATGGGTAGTATTTCTTAAGTTGGTCAAGATTTGTCATGTTTGAGAATTTATTGCCATCCATATCGGTTAGTTTTGCTGCACCCCCTGACAGGATTGTTTTGATAATGTAGGGTCCAAACCAGTTAGGTCTAAATTTACCCCTTGGGTCTAAAACATTTTTCCTTAGCGCTTTTAATACCAAGTCTCCTACTTTGATATTTCTTGTCTTGACCTTCTTCTTAAAATGCCTAGCCATACGAGTTTGGTAACACTGAGTGTGATGTAGAGCTTCTAGTCGTTTTTCATCGAGTAGAATCAATTCTTCGTATCTTGCCCTAGTCCATTCAACTTCATCGAGTTTACTCTCTAGCGCTATGCGTAGAGATGGTATTTCTAGTTCGACAAGTTGTACGACATCCATTCCATATACCAAGGAAAATGGCGTGTTTCCTGTTGATGTGCGGATTGACGTGCGATAACCCCACAATGCGAAGTGAAGCTTGTCAGGCCAATCCTTATAATTTTCCGTCATTTTCTCGATGATAGTCTTTAAATTTTTATTAGCTGCCTCGACTGCTCCGTTTGCTTGAGGCCTATAAGGGGAAGAATGATGGTGTTGAATGCCGTATTTTTGTAACGATTCTTCACATTCGGCTTGAAAGTGAGTTCCATTGTCACTTATCATTTCATGTGGGACTCCATATCGACAAATAATATTTCTTTCGATAAAGAGTGCTACATGTTTTGCAGTGAGTTTAGCGTACGATTGCGCTTCGACCCACTTTGTAAAGTAATCGATTGCTACTAGGATAAATTCGTGGCCTCCTGTTCCTGGGGGAGTGATTTTGCCAATGATGTCAATTCCCCATGTAGAGAATGGTCATGGAAATGTGTAGGTTTAGAGCAAAGATGGAGGGACATGTTGTAAATTGGCGTAAATTTGGCATTTAGGGCATCTTTTTACATATTGATGGCAATCCCTATTCATTGTAGTCCAATAATATCCTTCTCGCATTATTTTCTGGACTAACATTTTGCCATTTATATGTGTCCCACAGATTCCTTCGTGGACTATTCGCATTGCTCTTTGTGCATCCTTCTTTCCTACGCATAGGAGAGCTCGACCTTTAGGTACCCTTTTATGTAGCTCGTTGTCTATGAGTACATATTGAGAAGCCAAAATTCTTAATGCTCGCTTTGCTCTTTTGTCAGCATGAGGAGGGTATTCTCCATTGGTGACATAGTTGAGTATGTCCGTGTACCATGGTTCTTCTTCTTCTTCTTCTTGGACTAAATCGTCGTCTCCTATAGCCTGGATGTATGCTGGTTTGTGCCTTTTTCGATAGTTAGGGGCATTTGCTCGATTTACGTGGGAATCCTAACCATTGAGGCTAATCTTGCCAAGGCATCATCAAATTGGTTTTCCTCTCCAGGTAGATATGTATATTCTATTTTCTCTAGCTGATCGGTAAGAGTTTCCAGATAGGTTTGGTAAGGGGCTAGACTTTAGCTCCTTACTTTCCACCTCTTAGATATCTGATTGGTGATCAAAGAAGAGTCTCCGAATATCCTTAACTTCTTTACCCCCAATGCCAAAGCTGTTTCAAGGCCTACCACGCATGTTTCATATTCAGCAGCATTGTTGGTAACGTCGAAATCAAGCTTTATGGAGATTGGAACATGCTCCACTTTAGGTGATACTAATAGTACTCCAACGCCACATCCCTTTTGGTTTGAGGCTCTGTCGAAATACAAGGTCCAATAATCATCTTCGGTAACCATTAGGTCTTCATCTGGAAATTCATTGTCTTGTATTGGCTTCGAGTCTTCTATTGGAAAATCTGCTAGAAAGTCTGACACCACGGATCCTTTAATAGCTTTTTGTGGCATAAACCTTACGTCGAACTGGGCTAGATTGACTATCCATCTTGATATGCATCCATTGAGTGTAGATTTCTCGAACAGATACTTGAGTGGATCTAATCGGGAAACTACGAAAACATTATGCACCAACATGTACTGTCTTAACTTAGTTGTGGCCCACACCAAGGCGAGGCACAATTTCTCGAGCGGTGTATAGCGTGCCTCGTATTCGAGCATCTTTTTACTTAGGTAATAGATTGCGTTCTCTTTGCCTTCTACTTCTTGTGCTAGCATAGCTCCCATTGTCTCTTTGGTAACCGTCAAATATAACCTAAGAGGTATTCCGGGAAGTGCTGGCGCTAATACGGGAGGGTTTGCGAGATAGGCTTTGATATTTTCAAAGGCTTTTTAACACTCGTCATCCCATATTACTGGTACATTCTTCTTGAGCTTCTTGAAGATTGGTTCACATATCGTCGTCAGTTTTGATATGAACCTACTTATGTATTGCAATCGGCCAATAAATCCTCGAATCTGTTTCTCAGTCTTGGGCGGTGGCATTGACACGATTGCTTTGATCTTGGTTGGGTCTACCTCTATTCCTCTAGAGCTTATGATGTATCCCAAGAGCTTGCCTGAGGTGACTCCAAAAGCACACTTTGATGGATTCAACCTCATGTTATATTTTCTTAGCCTTTCAAAAAATTTCCATAAGGCTACTTGATGGCCTGGACGGTCTTTTGATTTTACAATCATGTCGTCGACATATACCTCGACTTCCTTGTGCATCATGTCATGGAGCAAAGCAGTTGCTGCACGTTGGTAAGTAGCACCCCACGTTTTTTAATCCGAATGGAATTACCGTGTAGCATTATGTGCCCCATGGAGTTATAAAGGTTGTTTTCTCCATGTCTTCTTCTTCCATGAGAATCTGGTTGTAACCTGCGTACCCATCCATGAACGAGAGAAGCGCGTGATTTGTCGTGTTATCTACCAGAATGTCGATGTGTGGTAAAGGGAAGTCGTCCTTTGGACTTGCCTTATTTAGATCTCGATAGTTGACACACATCCTTACCATTCCGTCTTTCTTCGGAACTGGGACGACGTTGGCGACCCATTCGGGGTATTTGGATACCTTGATGAAACCTGCAGTTATTTGTTTTTGAACTTCTTCTTTTATAAGTGCTACGTCGGGTTTCATTCGACATAACTTTTGTTTTATAGGTTTCATTCCTGGAATTAGTGGTATAGTGTGTTGGCTATTTCTCTATTAATGCCTGGCATATCTTCATATGACCAAGCAAATACATTGATAAATTCTTTAAGTAAGTTAATTAAATCGGTTCTTTCTTGTTTATTCAATGTTAATCCGATTTTAACTTCTCTTTTATGAGTTGAATCATTCGAGATATCAACTATTTCAGTCTCTTCAATTACCGGTGTTTTCTTTTCGAGTGTTTCCATTGCTTTAATAATTTCTTTGTCTTTTTCATCGTTAGCTAAGTAATGCTCGTCATCTTGGGTTAGAGAAGAACACAAGAAGTAAAGAGAATGAGAAATATTATTATACTCTGAGATCATTACATCAAAGAGTGATATGTCCTCAGGGACTGGATCACTAACTATCCTAGGAGAAGAAATAAGAGAGGGAGGTGCTACTACTAAAGACTTAGAAGACTCTAAAGGGAAAGACTCAGACTCAGACTCTGACTCAGACGATTTCTCAAACATCGGTCCCTGTCCTGTCGTGATTGATATCTTCCTTTCGCTTGGAGTAGTCACTTTGATAGTCTTGCACCACCCTTGTAGTGATCCTTCAGCTGGAGTAATTAGCTTCGTGATGCGAGCGTCCCTACGTGCTTTCGAATTTTCTTGGGCTCGATTGAGATCTTTCTGAGTCGGTTCGAAACCAAGTCCGAAAGTATCTAACTTAGGGTGGCCAGGTGACTCCAGCGGTTTTGCCATTCCTTTCTTCTTTCCGAAAGTCATCCCGGGAAAGTGTCCTTGTTTCTTCAGCATGGCGTTGACAATCATGTTTGAATGGGGGTCATGGCAAAGAGGGGTCCCTTCATCCTCCTAGATTAAGGAGACTTCTTCGTTAAAGCCCCATAGGTCTTCATCATCTTCGTCGTGCTCCACATTAATGATTGGATTCTCTATGGATTTGATTCTCATGGGCGAAGCATCGATGGTGATTGGAATTCCTCCAACTATAGCTTTTACTTGTTGGTGGAGAGATGAAGGGACGACCTTTAGATCGTGAAGCTAAGGGCGTCCCAACAATAAGTTGAATGAAGCTTTGATGTCTACTACTTGGAAAGTAGTAGCATGTTCTATTGCTCCTGTCGTTACATTTAGGGTAATCTTGCCAAGAGATTGACGACAAGTGTAGATGGGGTTAAGTTTTGGTACCTTATGCCGAGCATCCTCGCAGTTCTAAGTGGAAAAACATTGATAGCAGATCCATTGTCTACGAGAGTCATAGGAACATTCATCCTTTTGCAAACTACCGTGAGGTTTAACGCCTTGTAATGTTTGTCACCTTCTGGGGGTAAATCTTTGTTAGAAAAGGTGATC
This sequence comes from Chenopodium quinoa, assembly GCF_001683475.1. Taxonomy (NCBI): domain Eukaryota; kingdom Viridiplantae; phylum Streptophyta; class Magnoliopsida; order Caryophyllales; family Amaranthaceae; genus Chenopodium; species Chenopodium quinoa. The sequence continues at coordinate 1,164,884 of NW_018744616.1, read as the reverse complement.
AAACTAATCGGACTAGGAAGGTCACTTGTGAGGAAGTTGGCTAGTCCCTCAGGAGAAGTGTCAGAATCTATCCCGATTTTGTCCAAGGCATTCATTACAGCCAACCTATGTTCTCGAGATGTTGCCAGAAGTTTCCACACATTCATCTCAACTTTTGTCTTCTTAAACTGTTTAACAATGTCGTTGTCTTCGATGATGGGTATGGGAACTTGGTGTATGGTTGGCATAGGTTGTGTTGAAACGGGAGGTTGCATTCTCCCAGTTCTTGTGAGGACGTCTATTGATGAATCTTCTTCAGCCCAAATGTCATCTATGGTGTATGACACAGAAGGTGAAGGTCCTACTATGTCCTTCAGATATACATCATCTTCATCACTGTCCCAAACTCCATTAATGGTGTATCCTCTTCTTGTTGAACTTGGACCAGTTTCTTTTCATCAATCATTTTCTGTACTAAATCCTTGAATTTGAAACAGTTTTCTATAGTGTGACCCCCTGATTGATGATACTGACAGTAATATCTATCTGTCCTTTTTAATGACTCGAATGGTCTCGGTTCGAGAGGTTTGATCTCGCCACTCTCGGAGAGCATTTCGAACATTTATGCATATGGGGTCCCAATTGGAGTGTAGATTCTATTGCTCTTCTTGGGTTTTTCAGTGACTTGTAAGGGAAAGTGCTTTGCCTCATAAGTCGTTCTCACTGGTGTGAATTCTTTTTTAGGTTCTTCTTTCGGAAGTGGAAGCTCATCATATTTCTTATGGAGTTCGTTCATAACTTTGAGAGCTTCACGTAGTAGTTGCGATGCCTCTTTCATAGACAGTGTGAGCAATTGTATATCTTCCTTATTTGCCGGTTCCGGAAGGTTATCCTTGACATCGAAAAAGATCTCCTCTTCTTTTTCTATTATTTCTTTGACAGGTCTAATGAGAGAGGAGGGGTCAACCTCGTTTTCTTCATCGGAGATAGCCAAGGTAAGAGCTAGAGGTGCATTGTCAATGCTTGGCTTCTTACTGGCAGGGGGCAATGGCAGTTTGTTATTGTCGATTAGGTCTTGGATAGCTTCCTTAAGCTTCCAACAGCTTTCGGTGAAATGGCCCCTACCTTGATGATACTTGCAGTGTGCATTGGGGTTCCAGTTAACCGACCTCTTCTCAACTGGTGGGTCCCCAAATGGTCCAATCGGAGTTATAAGACCTTTTGCATTTAATTGATCAAATGCGGTGTCATAACTCATGCCAATAGGAGTGAAGTTCCTCCTAAATGGTTTCTTCTGTCCTTGGTTGTTAATGGCAATAACTTCTCCTAAATTAAAGGTGCTAACATTATTTGAGTGGGTGGTTTTGGAAGAAGAAGGATTGTCGTTCTTTTTTCCTTTCCAACCACTGTTGGAGTTATTGTTGGCAGCTTTTGACTTAGCCAAGTCACCTTCAATATTGATCCCAATGTCATAAACGACCTTGAAGGTATGGAGATTATTTTGATATTTGAGATGCTTGGAATATTTTTCTTGGAGATTTTTGATAAACAGTCTCACAGACTCTTTTTCACTTGGCACCTCAATCATCTTAGCTGAGGGTTTCAAGTTCTCTATGGTCAGTCTCGACTTGAATGTTGCACTTGTACCTATCAACGAAAGCGTTTGCTATAGACTCCCAGGTAGAGGTCTTTTCTTTCTCGAGAGAAAAGAACCATTGTTGGCAAACGGTCTCGAGAGATAGTGAGAACAGAGAAGGGAAGACCTTTTTATCGATACCCTTGATACTCATTATTGTTTCAAATGCTATTAAATGAAAGTAAGGGTTGTCAATTGCTCTGAATTTTGGGATGTCGTTGGCGTTGAACTTCTGCGTAAGATGATCTTTGTCCACCGAGACCCCTTGTGATGTAAACTCTTGAAATTTATAGTCGCTAGACAACCTGCTTAAACTCTCTTGCATGAGGTCCATCTGTTGTTGCTTCACGGGATCATCAATACTAAGTGCGAGAAGCTTCAGTGTCTCAGCTACAGTAGCCAGTTGGTTCTTAAGATCATTGACTTCTTCCTGAGTTGCCATTATAGTCTTAGCTTTTCCCTTGCGAGCTATGGGTTTGTCGAAAAGTTGGACTTGTACGAAGAGGTTATCTTTGATTAATCTTCCTTGCTTTATTGACCACACGCTGTAAATTAAACCATTTTGCGTTTTAATTACTTGACTCGAATCAACTTGACTTTATGGTTTATTTTAAGGAAAAAAGAACAAAGAAAAAAAGAAAAGGGTGCATATTTTTGGCAAAAATAATGTACATATTTTTAGGGAACTAAGTATTATTCTTTTTTATTGGAGGATTAATATCCGACTTACCCCCCTAAAAAAATGACGGAAAAAAACGCGCACACAAGACTCTCTTATGGTCAAAGTTTGTGCATTGGTGTGTGCCGTTGAGTGTAAGTGACATGCTTGGACTCTCGTGTAAGACCATGGGACTTAGTGCCTAAACTTGATCATTGATTCAATTAAATATTATTGACAGAAAAATTAACCGAATTAAACAGGAGACTGATTAATTAGACCCTAGGTGATGACTCGACCGATAATCCGAACTGTTGGCCAAGCGACAGGACTAGCGTCACATTGTAGAACTTGGCGCCAGACAACAGAGGTGTCGTCAGGCGCTACACTCCATAGTGTGGCGCTACAGCTCAGACCTTGGCGCCAATATTGGAGCTTTGGTCTGGGACTGTTTTCGGTGTTATTAGTCAACTGGTATGCCTAAAGTCGTGCTAGGTCAATTCCGATTAAAATATTAGACTTTTTTGACTCAAATTAACTAATTAATTAATTAGGAAAAGTTCTTTAAGTTATTAATTTATTTAGTCTCAACACAAGTCAACAAACGGTTAAGAGAAACATAGAATATATATGCACAAAAAATAATGCACAATTAGTCAAGTAGGCACAATATGATGCAATGCGTTTGCAACCTAACCATGGCTCTAGTTCTCTAAAGTTCGGGATATGGTTTAGTCAATAGAGGGTCCATGGTTAATTGTCCGGATGCACCGCGTGGAAGCCTAACCGTGAAGGGTTGGCGCGAGTGGATGGGACACCGCGAATTTTAGAAAAAAATCTCGCTTCCATGGTTTGGTGAATTCAACATCTCGGATGTACCCTTTGTTGCACGGAGCGCTCAATCGGGTAGATGGAGCATGAATTCCCAGAGGGTTATGTCCATATGTAGAACACATATAGGTTTCAGAAAAGTGAGAAAAAAATTCAATCAGGAAGTAGGATCGAGCAAACAAATACGAAAAACCGGTCGAAATTAGAACGCATATTTCTGGCTCGGTATTGGGGGAAATTGGCGCCAACAATCAGAGACTGGCGCCAGCTTTTAACTGTAGCGCCTGGCGCCAATGCTGGCGTCTGGCGCTACAACTAAAATTCTGGCGCCAAGCTCTGGCCCCTGACGCTACTTCCCACATGCCTCAACAGCTTTCTGTGCTCGATAAAATTTTCCAGTTTCACGCGGTGTTATTTCAGTCCTAGTTGTGTTAGATATTCTCAAATTTCCTACGTGTAAAATCCTATGTTTTTAACTCATTAGGGATGGTCTTTCCAATGAGATCTTTTTTATGCACATGAAAATAATGTTAATCAAAATTACGCACATGAAATACTTAGAACTTTTCGAGTCTCATCCACTCATTCTAGATCATTGCCGAAACAAATTCAGGAATTAAAATAGAAATCCTCCCCAGTGGAGTCGCCAAAAACTGTAGGGAATAATTTCAAGCCTTAAAAATCCCACTATCTTGAACCCCACTGTGATCATACACTTAAGTACGGTGGCGTCAAAAAGGGAAGAAGATAGAGCAAAAGAGTCGCCAACAAGTTTTTTTAGGAACTTGTAAACCGTTCATAGGATGAAGGTTAAACCCCTTAACGATCCAAGAGATCGTCAACTCCATAAGGTCTAGAACCAAATAAGGGTTCGGGGATGAAGGTACAAATCCAACCTAAAAGAGATTGAACCTGCCTTAATAATAGGCCTCTACTTTATTCTGATCGTATTCATGTGCGCTTTCTGACTAACATGCAATCAATAGGTTTACCCTAAACCTGTTTAATCTATGTTGGTTGAATTTTAATGCACAAATAAATCTATTATTGGCGATCACTTGAAATATAATCACAATTAACCCTAACAAGATTATTAATATCTTATTAAGCGTGATTACAAGTACAAATTCCCTTTAAACATGCATAAAAGGCGTGATCAAGCAATAAATATAAATATCAAGAAACATAATAAATAATCAATACCATGAATAATAATTATAATCATAATAATAACAATATCATCATAAATAAAATAATAAATTATAACAATTATAATCATAATCATGTTAAAGCATAATAATAATAGCAAGATCCTAGGCATGATACTAACAAGATTAATAACAAACCTTAGCATGTCACTAAGCAATAAAAATCAAATCTTTAACCCTAACATGATACTAACAATCATAAATATTAGGAAGAGAATATGAAGCATCACATGAATCATAATAAGCATATTTGATATTATAATATTTTCCCTAAACATGATATTAGGAATCATAATAACAATATAAACATGATTTCTACATCATAATATCAATTAATCAATTAAAGTACTTACTTTGATGCCTCTTACCTCTTTCTAATAACAAAATACACACGTTAGTAACTTCAAGGAAAATAATAAACAACAAATAATAAATTAAATAATTGAAATAGAGATTTGGGACCAAACCCTCAGAAATTAAAACCTTTCACGTCTAGGGCGAAGACAACTTCGAATATGGCTAGGTGTTTCTAGATCTTGTGAATGCGGAATTTTGTATGAAAAGCAAAGTAAGAAAAAGAAAAAGATTGAGAGAATGCTAATTAAAACTGATTGTAGAACTTGTGAATGATGAGAATTGGTGAATGATGAAAATTGATGATGAATGGTGAATCTAAACGGAGTTCTTAATACGATATTTATAGAGAAAATCAGCCAAAAAGATAAATTAAACAAAATAGAGTCTGACGCGAAAAAAACAGAGTTGGCGCCAACCCTGGCTAGCTGGCGCCAGGCACCAACACTAGCGCCAGGCGCCAGTGGCTAGCGCCAGGCGCCAGGCCTGGTTCCAGGCGCCAAGGCCTGGGGTTAGGCGCCAAGCCTGGTTTTAACGCGTTTTCAAAAATCCGATAAGTTTTCCGTACTGGAGGATAAAATCATATAATTTCCTCAAAAATGCTATTTGATTTTGATTAAAACTCTGAAAAGTCAACAAAAGTCAATTTATCAATGCTAATTGAATTAGGAATGAAAAGAACCTTCTAGAAGAATCTAGAAGACTAAAACCATTCCTTATTGCATTAGGAATGATAAATCATATTAGGCCCTCCCCTAGATCATTGGGCCGTACATAAAGCTCAAACCGGGCCCAGTTTAGTAAATTGGCCATAACTTCCTCAATATTCATCGGAATTGGGCTTATAATATATCGTTGGTAAGGTCTTTGCAAGACCCATCCAATTACACTGTTATTGGACCCATATCATGGACCAACCAATTTGGATTGGCTGTTTTCTTAAAATAAGTTTTCAAAAACAGAGAGAAGAGAAAAGAATTAAAATTATCCGCAACACTAAACTTTCTACACTTTCACTTCATTCGATTATGATTCGACGTGAAAGGTACTCATCACTGGGTTTGGTTTTGGGGGAGACACAAATGGGTGTCTACACACATACACCCTCAAGGGAGGCTGCCTTGGTAACACGTCAAAACTGTTAACCATGGTACCCTATTGACACCAAATAAACCTGACCATAGTCGAACATAGAACTTGACCTTAGGTTGCGAACTATTCTTTGCATCATTCTGCCTACGTGTTTTATGTTTGGTCGTTTTGATCCTAACCTTAACGATCTTTCTTTGTCTATGGTGGATTATTTTATGACTAACGATTGCCAATGGACCGTACTCACTTAGTAATTAGTGCAAACTAAAAAAAAATTGTCGTGCCACGTCAGCATCCACCGTGCAATGGGAAAGTCCACCGTGTCACGGCAGCTTGTACCGTGACACGGTATAGTTTGCCGTGACACGGTATAGTTTTCCGTGTCACGGTGCCTAGGAAATAAGTCCAGTCAACTTTTTTTAGTCTTCCATGTTAATCTGGTCCTCGCGTCAGTCATTTTTGTTACTGTTCACATGTCTAGCCATACAATCATACCACGAGTCTTATAACATCACTTAATCACTCACGAGTCAAGTATAGTCCACACACTTTCTTTATTTTTTTTGACTCGAGTCATACACCATGTTGTTTATGGGTATACTAGGTTCATGCACCCCCATTTCCGTCATAATAAAGGATGAGTGGATCGGAGTTATTCTCACCTATTTTCAAATGACTTTTTTTTTCCTATTTTGAGAAATGTGTCAAACAATTAAGCGCGGTTGTTTTATTTCACATCACTTGGTCAAGGAGCAGGGGTAGATTGGTATGGTTCGAGTGATTACTACATCAACCTCTTAGACTTAAGAGGCGTTTAAAGAGAACTTTGCCACTCATCACCTTCAAACTACTTTCAGTTTGTCCCAATGGCCACTAAGGAAGATATTGAGAACATTAACAAGTCCATTGAGACAATGTCTAACATGTTACAAGCACTCACTACCAGAGTCAACACTGTAGAGCAAAATAATGTTACTGCGGCTGCAATGGACAAGATTAAAGAACAAATGAGCAAGATTTCTGAGGATTTCACCTATGTGGAACGACCTCCCACTCCTTTGGATGTGAAGGACAGACTCCCTGAAAAGTTCTCCACTGCTGATATTCCAAAGTTCAAGCCTACTGAAAACCAATATTCCATTTGAAGGTGTTCTCTGCAACCATGGCTCTGAAGGGATTGGACGTCACACTCTTCCCTACGGTGTTCTCTCTCTCCCCTTAGAAAATGCTTGCCAACAATGATTTTATTCCCTAGATGCCAACTGTACTGCGACATGGCACGATGTCACCGACAGTTTCATGAACAGTTACAAGTGTAACATTCAAAGCAAAACTTCTGAACGTGAACTCTCCATTCTCAAACAGAAAGAGAATGAAGGCTTCACTGCTTATTTGAACAGGTGGAGGGAAACAACTGCACTCTTGGTAGATCCTCCCAAAGAAAAAGAGATGATTTTCCTCTTCATCCAAAATTTGACTCACAAGTACAAGCAACATCTCAAATTTCTTCCTTTGAACACTTTTGAAGCTGTATATGACATTGGCATCCATATCGAGGATGATTTAATAAAGACTGTTGGTAGAAACAATAATAACAATTGGAAAAACAAGAAGAACGACGATCCTTCTTCTTCGTCTTCTGAGCACAAAAATACTACCAACAATATAAGCCAAGTTGATCTCAATGAAGTGTTAGCTCTTGATGCTCCATTGCCTAAGAAGAAAAGAACTTACACTTCTTTAGGAATGACTTATGATGTGGCCTTTGATCTCCTTTACGGTCAAGGCTTGATCACACCTATTAGGCCATTTCCAGAGCCAAAACCTGAAGAAAGGAGCGCCAAATGGAATTATAATGCCCATTGCAAGTACCATCAAGGAAGGGGCCACACTATGGAGCAATGTTGGAATTTGAAGGACGTCATTCAAGACTTGGTGGGTGCAAACAAACTTCCTGCCCCTCCAGGCGGCAAGAAGTAATGAACACAAGGCGCACAACAGATCCTTTGTGCAAGATTTCATGATTTTTTTATCATTCATCTTCATTCCCCCTTTCATGTCTAGCATAGGTTTTCCATTTTAATTTTTTTATATGTTTCATGTGTTTCGTTCACCTTTATTACATTAATAAAATGAGAAATTTCCTTTACATCTTGATCATAGAATTTTCCATTCACTCATCCTTAAAAAAATAAATAAAAAAAATCAATTACCAAACTAAACACAAGGTACACCAATGATTTGAGGCACCTTTGCAACCCTGTCATTCCCTGTTAACCGTTTAATCACATTCCATTTCTTCATCAACCACTTTGAGCCTCGTCTAACGTTTGGCCTTTATTTCTTCAACCCACATTCACTTAACACTGGGATTGGAAGATGTGTAATTGTATAACATTCAAAAAGTAAGTTAAAAAAAAGCAGTAAAGCAACAATAAAACAATGTCTAAAGGCAAGTGTTCAAATGTCTTTGATATGAACACGTCTCAAATTGCGTCTCTCATCAAGTGCTTGGTACCGTGCCTGAGAAACAAGAATGCTAAGTGAGTGATGGACCGCATGATCTGAGATTGCCTACATTGATTCAAAAGAATGAAAAAAAAGAAATTCAAAACAAAAAAATATATATGAGAAATAAACTTGCAAAATTTTAAATTTTCAAATTCACAATTACACATCTTGGGGATTCACTCGGGTCTTGAGCCTTGTACCCTTTTCTTCTTTAAGCCATCAACTTAACCAGATTACAACCCTTGAAGGACCTCTTTGAGGTGTACATACACTTGTGCAAAGTTCGGCTAGAGCTACGTTCGGCCTGATAACAGATACGTAGGCAACCTCACATCGAGGTGCGACCACATTCATATCCACATCCATGCATGATTGAGTAAAAGAATATCCAATGCTTAATCCTATGACCCTACCTATCCTAAAGAGTCACCATTTGGACTCTTCTCACATCTATTTCGCTCACCATAGCCATTGCAGCCTCACCTAGTATCACTTTCACACACGTCTTTCACACATCCACATCCATATCATCCTTCCCTTTAAGAACCCTTTTTTTACGAAATCTTGTTTCAACACTGTGCATATTTCATCATCTTTCAAGACAACATTCATTAGAAGAAACGTTGTATACTTGCTTAGCTTCCTAACCTGAGAAATGTTCATTGTTTCATGCATCACATAATGTGTTGAACAACGTTTATATATCAATGATTTGTAATCATACAAAGCATATCGTCTTGATTTGTAATTATAAAAGCATATCGTGCCTAGCTCCTTGACCTAAGCAATGTTCATAATCACTTCATCTACATACAAGCTTAGCTTCCAAGATTAAGTGACGTTCAAGATCGCTTCTTTACACCATATATGATGCTTAGCTCCATGACCTAAGTTCATTCATCTATCGTGTCACATGACGTAATTGTCCTTAGCCTCCTAGCCTAAGAACATGCATCATGCATACATTAATTTCGAGGGAAGTTCAAGAATAAAAGTTCAGTTTTCACGTCTTTCTCCGGAGAGAATCGGTACCCTCCACTCATCTCATGACAAAAATGACGGAATTTTTTTTGCTTTTGCATTTTCGATTGCTTTTGTTTGTGCACACACACTCAAACTATACACACACAATCACAAGTCATACTCATGTCATGTCATGTCATGTTATGTCGTGTCAAGTCAAACTTGGTCAAGTCAATCATAGTCTATACAAGTCCCTTGGCAAATTTTATTTTGCAGGTCTCAATTACAACCCACGTCCGGGGACAAACGGACCATTTACAACCCACGTCCGAGGACAAGCGGACCATCTACAACCCACGTTCAGGGACAAGCGAACCATTTACAACCCACGTTCGGGGACAAGCAAACCATTTACAGCCCACGTCTGGAGACAAGCGGACCATCTACAGCCCATGTTCAGGGACAAGCGAACCATCTACAGCCCACGTCCGGGGACAAGCGGACCATCTACAGCCCACGTCCCGGGACAAGCGAACCATCTACATCCCACGTTCGGGGACAAGCGGACCAACTACAGCCCACGTTCGGGGACAAGCGAACTAACTACAGCCCACGTTCGGGGACAATCGAACCACCATCATTTCACGACGCAAGATTCTCGATACAATGAGACTTGCAATCTCATCATCTGTCGACTTTCCTCAAGCATGGAAAGTATTATCCGGTTGATTTCCTTAAGAATAAAAAGCTGCCAAAATAATATGTCGGCTTTCCTCAAGCATGGAAAGTATTATCGGTAGGTTTCTTCAAGCATAGACAAACACCAAATTCATATGTTGAATTTCCTCAAGCATGAAAAGTATCATCTGGTAAGTTTCTACAGGCTTAGAAAGCTACCAAACGCGTCAGTCGGCTTTCCTCAGGCATGGAAAGCATTTCAACGAACGTCATCCGGTGGATTTCTTCAAGCATAGGAAGCTGCCAAACTCATTTGTCACCGATACACTGGTGTCAAATACGTATTCTACCCCTTCACTCTTTTATCTGTGGAACTAACATTTTTTGCAAGTATCGGCGTATACAAAGTGATTTAGGATCGCAGAACGTCTTAAATCATTCTTCGTCCCTATCGACTACTTTGACTATCGTTTTCGAAACTGACATTTCTACAAACTCAGTCAAAGTGGGGGCTTCTCTATACACCTAAAAATGTCTCCCCAAAACCAAACCCGATGATAAACACCTTTCACTGCCCTTATTGGTTGGGTTGAGTATTTAATCTTTGGAGTGCTTAAATCCATGTTCTATCCAATATATTTCATTAACCAATCCAAGTTTTAGCTCATTTCCCTATACCATAACCTATTTTCCACTTTTCGTATCCAGATCACAAAATTGAGCTGAACTGATTTTATGACTATAACATTTTGATCCAATTATTATTTTTATGGATAGGCATTGAAAAAATCTTTCCAACCACATATCATAAGCCCAATTCCAAGCTATAACGAAAAAGATATGAGCAAAACACTTAACTCGGTCAAAAACTGACACCCTTCCACTAAAACGGCAATACATTAAAATCTAAAAATCAGTTTTACCTGATTCTAATTTTTTTCAAATGTAGACTTGATAATCTTTCCAATGATATATTATATGCCTTATTCCAAGTGACGAATCAAAAGTTATGATGATTTTAAAAAGGGTAAAAAACAGGAATCACCGCGTACAGTGCAAAACCACAGTGTCACGGGAGTGTGCCCCGTCTGACGGTGCCTGGTGTCGTGACACGGTACTGTACATCGTGTCGCAGTGCCATTTTTGAAGCTTTTTTGCGTCAAATTCCAACGTGGCACGGTACCTGTTGCCGTGACACGATATTTCTCACCGTGTCACGGTGCTTTTTCCGTGTAATTTCCGCGTTTCCCATACCGTGACACGGTGTACTGTACCGTTCCATGGTGGACACTCCTGTGTCACGTTACGTTACCGTGTCACGGAATTTTCTCGTGTGTTTTCCGCGTAAACCCTTCATGCGTTATCACTTCCCGTTGGTCAAATATTTCTCGTGTCACTCCAGTTGTCCACCGCGTCACGGGATTTTCCCTCGTCTGATGGTGCCGGAGACTGTGTCACGGTGTTTTCTGTCGTGTTGCGGTGTTACTTTTTAGGGTTTTTATCTTTTTAGGGTTACGCGTGTTCCCTCTACTCAATTTCCCTATAAATAAGACCCTCATTTCTGCAGTTCGGGGCATCAAATCCTTCTCTCTTTCTCTCTTTTACACCAAAAATCATTCTCTTCTCTTTCTCTCATATTCTAAGCCTCAAACATGTATTCCTAATTACATCATTCTTCCCCTAAGCACTCCACGAAGTCTATACTAAACCTCAGGTTCCGTCCTTAAACCTAGGCGTGAAAGGTACACATAACTGAGGGTTTGGACGAAATCAACTCTACTTTTTATTTAATTTATTTTAATTTCTATTTGATTTATATTTTTTATTGAAGTTACTAACAATTTATTCGTGATGTAGCAATTTAAAGGAATGCGCGGAATGTGAGTAATTATTGTAATTACTTATTTTTTAAAAATATTGTTAATATCATGATTAGGTTTATTATTATTTGATTTTACTAATAGTATTATTCTTGAATTGTTTCCAATATTAATGTTTATTCTATTATTTTTATGATCGCCATATTGCATATTTTAAGGGAATATGTAATTGAAAATAACACCTAATAAGATAATTTGGACAACCGGTTTAGGTTCCTTTTTAATCTTGTTGTTTAATCAAGTGATCACGATATTTTAGAATTATATGTTGCATTAATATTCATACAATTAAGCCTAATAATAGTTTGGAGCAAATTGAATCTTTGTTTGCATGCCTTTGAGATCGCATGAATCACTTTTCACTATAAGAATCGAGTAGAGGCCAATACGGGCGAATGTGACTCCATGACTTACTTCGTACCATCATCCCTGATCCTCCTTTAGTGGTTCCAAACCATATGGAGTTAGTAATCACATGGATTATGAATGGGGTGTAACTTTCACGGGTCAATTGTTGTTGCCTATCGTTGTCCCTTTATTGTGGTTACCTTAAATGATCCGTGAACGGTTTACAAATTCCTTAAAAACTTGTTGGCGGCTCCCTACTTTCCTTGTCCCTAATCATATATGTCAATTCCCACTTCCTATAAGTGCCAAGCATATTCACACATGCTTTAACGTAGGCGCACTTTGAGCGACGGTTACATGTACTTAACAGAATGATCCGCCATTTGCAATGTTATATCAGTAACTTTTAAATCACCCATATTAAGTTTAGAACATATAGACGATGGCATGAAAATGACACTAGCATCCAAATCACATAATACTTAATCAATGAAGATGACATTACCAATATGACAAGGGATAGAAAAACTACCAGGATCCTTTAACTTAGGAAGTGATTTATTTTGCAACAATGCACTACATTCCTCTGTAAAAGCTACAGTTTTTACCTCATTAAAGGCCCTTTTCCTAGTCAGAATATTTTTCCTTAAATTTAGCATATGCAGGAACCTATGTAATAAGCTCTGTAAAAGGAACTGTTGCCTGCAAATTTTTCACAACCTCCAAAAACTTACCAAACTGCTTATCCAATTTAGTTTTCAAATGTCAATTGGGGAATGGTAGTTTTATAATTGGTTTATGTGCCTCTCCACTCTTCTCCTGTGTAGTATCCTTCCCTGGAGTTGTACCCTACAATGTAGTATCAGAAATATTAGTTTTACCCTGGAGCCCTGTAGGAACATCAAGTATAACGGAATCAGGATTAACATTTTTAATTAAATTAGGTTCTTCCTCTTTGGGCATAGGGGGCCTATCGTAGTGTGAACCACTCCTCAGAGTAATTGCATTTGCATGATCCGTAGGTTGTATTCCCTGCGATGGTAGAGCTCCCTGCTGGCGAGTCAGTAGAGTAGAAGATAACTGAGCAATTTGGGTATCCATGACTTTATTATGGGCTATAATCTAGTCAATTTGTGAATTTCTACTCTCCATATGCTTCTGCATACTAGTTAGCATCGCTCTAATTTCTGACAAGGTAGGGTCGGAAGATGGAGAGGGGGTTTGTGCTGGGCTTTTTGGCCAGAGTTAGGATGGTAATATTTCTGCTGAGGATGGGGTGCTTGTTGTGTGTGTTTTGGAGGTGAAGGATTTTGAACATTGGTACTCCGATAGGATAGGCATGGATGGTTCCGGAGGCCAAGATTATAGGTTTTGGAATATGGGTTATTTTGCCTATAGGATTGAAAGGCGTTAACTTGCTACATAGAACTCCTGCAATCTTGCTCCCAATGTCCAACCATTCCACAATTTTCACAAAAATCTTCAATAGAGTTGTTAGAAACAAAAGAAACATTAGCAACAGAATTAGGAATAACTATACTAAGATTATCTAATTTCTAGCAAATATATGTCAGTTGGGCTTGCACAAAGGATACTGAATCGACGTGGTGTTTGCCTTTGTTTGCAAAGCCTCTAGGATTTCCATATTGGGAATTACGTATTTCCATATCTTCAATAACCTGTCCTGCATTATCAACATTAAGATTCATAAATCTTCCACTAGCCGCGGAGTCTAGAATCATTCTAGATGTATTTCCTATTCCACTATAAAAGGCTTGAATCAACAGCCACTGTGCCAAATTATGATGGGGACACTCCCTCTGCAGGTCTTTGAATATCTCCCAAGCCTCATATAACGTCTCATCTGGCTCTTGGGCGAATTTTTGAATTGCACTTCTCAATAGGATTGTTCTCTCTACAGAGTAGTATTTGTTATAAAAGTTCAAAGCAAGAGTTTCCCAGTTAGTAATACCTAGTGCAGTTCTATTCAAACCATTAAACCAAATCTTAGCTTTTCCACATTATGGAAAGGGAAAATAATCTTCCTAATCTGGTCTTGCGTGGCCCCATTCTGCCTACTTGTATTGCAGTACTGACATAAATCGGCAATGTGAAGGTTTGGATCTTCACCCTTGACTCCACTAAACTGCTTCCTTTCTATCATAGTTATGAATTAGGGATTGATTTCGAATTGAACTCCCTCGAGACCTAGAGCAGGAGAAAGGTGTGGAAAATTCATTAGGGATGGCTGTGAATAATCGCTGAGCTTCTTAGGTGTTGTCATCTCTGATTCTGAATCTGAAGGAACTTCTGAATCACTAGAATCAGTTGGCAAATCTCTGTGAATATCGTTATCCCCAGAACCTACCAGGATTTGTCTGTAAATATTCTTTTGTCTATGAAAAGAGCGCTCGATCTCAAGATCAAATGGGATATAACCTGATCTGGAACACCTGGGCATAAACAAAGACTAAAAGACAAATATGAGAATTGCCTCAAAGAACTAATGTTGTTCTCTAAGACAAGAGAAAATAATCTACTCTATAAAAAACAATAAGAATTAAAAAATAAAACTGTTTCCCACGCAACGCCGCCAAATTTTAACAGTCTAAATTCGTAATCACCTAATAAAAAATAATTCCTAAGTCCTCTGACTATCTAGATAGGGAAGATGGGTCGAACCACAGGGAAACAAGTCAATTTATTGCTAATTAATTAAAAGTAATCTAAATTATCAAGTAACCAATTTGTTGTTATTAAATGAACTATAATACAAAGAATATGAGTAGGGAGAAATAAAAGTAGAAGGAATCAAATAATAAAATACCTAGGGCATAGATTCACCAATAAACAATATTCCAGGGTAAAACATAACAATCAATCATCAATGCATCAATTAATCAGATCATAAAGGGCTTTCTCTACGTATTACAACCACATAGTTAATTTACCGGTATTAGATCTCATCACTCAAATCTCGACCTAACCATTTATAAATTAGTCCGCCTATTGAAACTAAGCCTAAATATCAATTCTCATCTCTCGAATCTCGAACCAATATTGCTAAACACATACAATTAAACCAGGCCTAATCTAATTACGTAGCATTAAATCAATCAATAGGAAATTAATTAAACATTGTCAATCAACAATAATAAATAACCCCTTCAAATTATTTAGTGGATCCCCATAAACCCTAGAAATAAAACTATTCACACATATTTAAATCTAAACTAATACAAAGCAAATAAACAAGTCATGAAGAAATAAAGAAATTAAATTGTTGAAATTAATAAAGAAGAAATAGTTACCACAATTAACAGAAATAAGGAGTTGAGTCAAGAACAAGAGTAAAGTTGTAGAGAGAAATTGAGAGAGAGAGAATAAACTAAGTAGAGAGAGAAGGTCTAAGAGAAGAGGTAAAAGAAGTGCTAAACATGCTTGACGAAAACATATTTATATTAAGCAAGAAAATCATAAACTAAAACAAACTAAATGAAGCCTATAACTTATTCAGAGACACGCGCCCGGTCGAGCGCCACACCGCCCGATCGGGCGCACCTTTTCTTCAATAACACTTCTCTCGCGCCCGGCCAGGCGCGAGATCGGGCAAAGGATGCTGCGTACATGTTCCACCCCTCCTGGCCGGGCGCGCCTTCGGGCGAGGCCTCTTTGGCCGGGCCACAATCTTTGGGCAACTTGGACTTCTCGATTGGGCTCTGATCCTTCTGCCTAATCCGGATTTCCACTTCGAGTCTTGAATACTCGGTCCAAAAGCCTCGGTATCTCATAAGTCGAGCCCTTAATCACTGCTTTGATGAATCCAACCAGTCTTGAGTAATGAAGAGTGGTCGTGCTCCACTAATGCTCGTAGTCACTCCTTAAAATCCCTGGAAAATGCTCCAAAAGTGCAATTCCCTACAAAACTTAACCAAAACTACGAAAACACTAGAAAACACCAATTAGTAATAAAAGTGGCTCTAAAGAGCCAAAAACACTACCAATTATGACCAAGGGACGGGGATAAAATACTATATAAAATAGACACATCTGTTGCCACCTCTATAGGGGAAGAAGTCAGCGATTATATCATCTATCGACTTTCCTCAAGCATGGAAAGTATCACAACAAATTTCATCCGGTGGATTCTTCAAGCATAGAAAACTACCAAACTCATTTGTCACCGATACAGTGGTGTCAAATACTATCGAGCATATTCGTCACCGATACACTGGTGTCAGATACGCATTTCATCCCTTTACTCTTTTATCTGTGGAACTAACGTTTTTCTGCAGGTATCGGTGTATACAGAGTGATTTAGGATCGCAGAACGTCTTAAATCATTCTCCGTCCCAATCGACTACTTGGACTATCATTTTCGAAACTGGCGTTTCTACAAACTTAGTCAAAGTGGGGCTTCTGTAAACACCTAAAAATGTCTCCCCAAAACCAAACCCGATGATGAAAAACCTTTCACCGCCATTATTGGTCGGGTTTAGTATTTAATCTTTGGAGTGCGTAAATCCATATTCAATCCCAATACATTTCTTAAACCAATCCAATTCTTAGCCCATTTCCCTAAACCATAACTTATTTTCCTCTTTTCATGCCTTTAAACCCAAAATAATTCATTTCCTGTCCTTTAAAATCATTCATTTCGTGTTCTTTTTATAAAAATCATCCAAACCAGTTTATTTTGGTCCATAAACTTGGTCCTATAATTGGGTAGTTGGATTGGGTTTCAAAAAAGATTTCCAATATAAGCCGAAATCCGAGTTATAACGAATAAGTTATGGTCAAAATACTAAACTTAGACCAAATCAAACCTAAGCCCACCTTACCTACGACCCAATGATTATGTGGAGGGTCCAAAGGCTTTAATCTCATTCCTAAACCAATTAGGATTAATTGGAAGTTTCTATAAGTTTTTTTTTTTTTGAAGTTTCTAAAATATCTTAATTATCCTTTTTGAAAAGATAAGATTGAAGAGTTTGAAAATGAATAAAACTCCTCTTTTTGAAAGTCCTAATTTTATTCAAATTGAAAGACGTTCAAAGATTGTCAGATATTATTTTTTTGCCTCATAGTTTTTATCTAAATCATAAAATGTTTGATAGCCCTTGAAATTATCTTTCCAATTATATATTATAATATTAATTCCGAGCTATAACGAAAAAGATATGAAAGAAATATCAAATTCCATCTAAAACTGACACTATCTCACTATTTCGGCCATATCTTTTATTCTAAAAAATATTTTAACCTGATTCCAATTAGGTTAGAAAGTAGACTTCAATATTTTTTCAAAGACATATCATTTATCTTATTCCAATTGATGGATAAAAAGATATGATAAAAACAAAACCGCAAAAACTGCTGCCTATCGCAAGAGTTTTATTTCGATTAAATTCGGATCTTTCTTGATTCTTTGACCCTTCTTTTTTCATTAAAAATAGATGTCATATCACCCCTTTTTCAATCATCAACAAGCTTGATCACCAAATCATTCACTCTTCCTCCCTCTACGAAAAATCATTCTCTCTCTCCCTACACCATGACTCACTTCGTACCATCATCCCCGATACTCCTTTCGTGGTTCCAAACCATACGGAGTTAGTAATCTCATGGATTATGAATGGGGTGTAACCTTCACGGTTCAATCGTTGTTGCATATCGCTGTCCCTTTTTGTGGTTTCCTTAAATGATCCGTGAACGGTTTACAAGTTCCTTAAAAACTTGTTGGCGACTCCCTACTTTGCTTTGTTTCTAATCGTGTCCCTAATCATATGTGTCCAATCCCGCTTCCTAAGAGTGACAAGAATATTCAAAACATGCTTATATAGGCGCACTTTAAACGACGCCTACAGAATCCAACCTAAAAGAGATTGAACCCGCCTAAATATAGGCCTCTACTTTATTCTTCTCATATTCATGTGCGCTTTCCGACTAACATACAATAATAAAAGGTTAATCCCAAACCTGTTTAATCTATGTTGGTTGAAAATTAATGCCCAAATAAATCCATTATTAGCAATCACTTTAATTAAAATCATATTAAGCCTAAACCAAACTATTAATTATCTTTTTAAACGTGATTTCAAGTACAAATTCCTTTTAAACCTGCAGAAAAGGCGTGATCAAGCAATAACAATAATATATATCAAGCAACATAATAATATTAACACAACAAATCGTCATCATAAAAATATCATCAAAGCATAATAACATTATTAGCAAGATCCTAGGCATGATACTAACATGATTAATAACAAATCCTAGCATGTCACTAAATAAAAATTAAAGCTTTAACTCTAACATGATAGTAGCATGATATAAGAAATAAGAAGCAATTAACCTAAACATGGTACTAGAAGGCATTAAAAACATATTAACATGATACTAGGAATATTAATAAAATCTAATCATGTTTTTTAAAAGAATAGAGTAATTGAATTAGTCACTTTGTTGCATCGTACCTCTTTCTATCAAAAGAATACACACGTTAGTAAAAATTCCATAACATAGTAAATCAAACAATTAAATTAAATAATTGAAATAGGGATTTGAGCCAAACTCTAAGATATTATCAACCTTTCACAACGAGGGAAAAGGCAACTTTGAGCTCGACTAGGTGTCTCTGAGTCTCGTGATGGACGTATGGTGTATTTTGAAAAGGCTAGGCTTAGAAAATCAAGAGAGAGAAAGAATAAGCTTTAGCTTAGAAAGAGAAGAGAGAGATGATGATTGTCGGTGATCAAGCTTATTTATGATTGAAATAGGGGTGATATGACCTCTATTTATAGGGAAAAAGAGGGTCGAAGGAATACAAAAGAATCCGAATTCGAATAGGAATAAAACTTCTTCGTTGGACAACAGTTTTGCAGCTTTTTTTTATTGTAACTTTTGATCCAGAAAACGGAATAAGATAAATAATATGTCGTTAGAAAGCTCTAGAAGTCTACTTTCCAAAACAATTAGAATAAGATTAAAATATTTTGTAGAAAAAAAGATATGGCCGAAATAGTGGGACAATGTCAGTTTTGAATAGAGTTTCGTATTTCTTTCATATATTTTTCGTTATAGCTCGGAATTAATATTATAATATATCATTGGAAAGATAATTTCAAGGGCTATCCAAAAATTCAATATTTGGATAAAAATTATGAGGAACGAAAATAATATCAAGCTGTCTTTGAGCGTCTTTCAATTCGAATAGAAGTAGGATTATAAAAAAAAAAGTTTAATTCAATTTCAAACTCTTTGATCTTATCTTTTCAAAAAGGATAATTAAGATCTCTTAGAAACTTATATAAGATTATAATTAATCCTATTTTGTTTAGGAATGGCATTAAGCCTCTAAATCATCCACATGATCATTAGGTCGAAGGTAAAGCTCAGTTTGGGCTCAGTTTAGTATTTTGGCAATAACTTTCTGGTTATAACTCGGATTTGGGCGTATAATATATCGTTGGAAAGCTCTTTTCAAGACCCATCTTAATACACAATTATTATAAAAAGATTATACCCCAAAATAAACTTGTTTGGATGATTTTATTAAAAGGACGCGAAATGAATTAATTTAAGGAGACGAAATGAATGATTTTGGGTTTAAAGGCACGAAATGAATGATTTTTGCTTAAAATTTTTTATGAAAGGTTAGAATATGGTAAATTCATGAGAGTCTTCAACATTTCACCTTACTCAATAATCAAAGATTTGAAAGATATTCATCACTGGGTTTAGTTTTTGGGGAGACACAATCAGGTGTCTACAACTATGTAATGTTTTTTTACAAGTGTATAGTCAAATGTCTTACGGGCTGTCTGCGTACAGTTCCGCCTTCCCTGGTGTCGGAATTTCATATTGCTTTTGTCCCTGGAAGGCTTATGTTGGATAATGGTTTACTTGCTCATGAGGTTCTGTCATTTATGAATGCTACTAAGGCCCGTAAGCGGTTTTATGCCGCTCTTAAAGCACTATGATCTAGTTAATTGGACCTTCTTGTTACGTACTTTACAAGCCTTTGGTTTCCTAGCTCTTAATCAAATTTTCATCATTGTATTTTGACAGTTTCTTATCAGGTTTTGGTGAATGGCAGTTCATCGTCCACTTTTCAACCTCAATATGGTCTGAGGCAAGGAGACCTCTCTCGTCATATCTTTTTGTCCTTTACATGGAAGTTTTCTCAACCATGTTGAGACACGCGGAGGATTCATCTTGGATTCAAGGTATTTGTATTTCCAGAAGTGCTCCTTCCGTTTTGCATTTGTTATTTGTAGATGATTCCCTGTTTTCAAGTTTTACCAGCTCCATGTGATTACCTTTTACAAGTAGTTCAACAGTTCTGTGACGCGTCGGACCAAATTATCAATCTTCATAAACCTTTTGTCAAATTCAGCACTAAAACACCTCTTAATTATAGGGATTAGATGGAGAAGTGTTTGAGTCTAAAGCACCAACCGTCTCTCAATTCATATCTAGGTTTGCCGGTGGAATTAGGACGAAGTAAAGTCTCGAAGATTTGGTTTGTTTATTGATATGGTCTTTGACCAGCTTTCTTAGTTTAACTCCCTCAACCTTTTAGCAGCAGCGAAGTTGGTTATCATTAATTCGATGTTGGTGGCTTCTTTTAATCATGTCTTATCCGTTTTTAAGGTGTCAGCCTCGATTTGTCACTATATCAATAATATTTTGGCTCGTTTCTGGTGGAGGCCCTTTTCTTCTTCTAGAGGTATGGTGTTTCGATTAGCTTCACTTTTGCACCTTCCCAAAGGTTTGGGAGGGTTGGGTCTCCGTAACACAACTCTTGTTAATCAAGCGCTGCTTGCCCGCCAACGATGGAGTATTTTCCAGCATCTTCAACTACTTCCGTCTAGGGTTTTATGTGCAAAATATCCTTCTCTTCGTTCTCTAGTATTGGAGACCATTTCCCGCTCTTATTGTGGTTCGGGGTTGGGGCTTGATGGAGGGGCAGTCTGTTTTGAACAAGGGTTTAACGTGGAAGGTTGGTTCAAGTTCCCAAGTTTGAATCCTTGATGACTATTGGGTTCCTACAGGTTTGAGTGTTAAGTCTTCTGTGTCTGAGTCGAAGGTGCCGACTCATGTTTCTTCTATTATTATTCTGCGTTCCAGTGTGTGGGACACTTCTAATTTTTATCGGCTCTTTGATAGTCATTCGGCTCAGCACATTCTGGCACTTGAAAACCACAATAAACCATGGATGATTTTATTTACTAGAAGTTCTCTACGGATAGTAGTTTTTCCACCAAATTGGTCTACTCTTTACTAGTTCGACAATCGGTCGTTTTGATTTTCAGCACTCCAAAACCTGATCCGCGGTGGAAATCACTACAAGAAAAAATACCTTTTCGCAGCGATTATTCTAACCTTTGGTATCAATTGTAATTGCTACAAAAAGCTTTCCCAAACGAAGGTCATTCGATACAATATCCGATGTTGCCATAGTCTTTAGTAGTGGTTTTCAATATCGCTAGGATTGCCCTCAATAATCAATACGATAAACTACATCCAATGGTGGTGATTAATGTAGCTATTATAATCCCTATAAATGTTGAAATCATTTTTTCAATAATAAAAAAAAAAATCATACATATGATATGATCTTTACAAGATACGTACATGTAACCTCAAGCTCTAATATTTAATGTTTTACCAATAAGCTAAAACATTTTTTATGTATTCTTTGTCAAACAATATTTGTATATCTAGCGTAGAAAAGGGTTTTCGTATCGATTTTTGGTTTTAGTGGCGATTGTAAATGATACGATTTCTCATAATTTTATAAATGTGCAAAAAACGGGAGGCTATGTATTATTATGTTTTTCGTATCGATTTTATTTGGGAAAACCATGGTGATTGTAAAATGATATGATTTCCTCTACTATTTCACAAACATATGTGCATACTGTAGCGAATGTACAATCAATACAAAATAATCGCTACGAAAAGACAATTTTCTTGTAGTGAATGTTTCTGGGTCTTCTCCTTCTTCCTCGTTTTAAGATGTTTACCTGGAAGCTGCTTCATGATGCTTTACCTTTACTGGCAACTTTTCTATCCAAGGGTCTTTCGATTGATCCAGTATGTATTTTCTGTTGCACAAACTTCGACACGACTTCTCATCTTTTTCGAGACTGCCCCTTTATTCGTCCTCTTTGGGATCCGACTCTTTTGTCTTTGAATGGTACTATGTTGGATTCTACTCCATTTCTTGATTGGGTGATGGATGTGGTCTCGTTATATAGGAGGTCTAAGATTTTGTTGGTCTGATATCCTTCGTTTCCTTTCTTTGGGCTATTTGGATTATGCGGAATCACTGTATTTTCTGGCAAGCAGTATGGTCTCATTCTTTATTTCATCATCATTCTCAAGAATGGACCACTCTGGCTGTTCAAGCTTAGGATTTTCAACATCATATTTTATCCTTGGAAAGACATTCCCCCAATCCTTGACAAGAGTTGGTGCCTTTGTGTCTACAAGGGGGGTGCCTCGGGTCGCCTCGATCATTGTCTGCTTTTTGACAGTGCATGGCATTGCCAAATATAATCGTGCATGCGCCGGTTGGGTTTTCGGAGAGATTTCTTCAGAAACGGTTCTTATAGGTGGTGCGTAGGCTTATCGCATTGCTAATGCTCTTCAAGCAGAATTAAAAGCTTGTTTGTGGGCTCTTCAAACGGTCTTTCGTTAGGATTATCTTCATCTTCTCATCTACAGGAATTGCGCTCATCTTGTCTCCATGTTTTAGCATTCCAGCTCTACTGATATTTCCTGTTTGTGGTTGTTTCGGGAGATTTAAGAGATACTCCCCTATTTTTCTGGCTGTCAGCTTTGTAAGGTACCGTAGAATTGGGTTGCTCCTGCGCATTGGTTAGTTGTCGGCGCTCGTGATCACCATTTCCTTTGTTGGTCATTTTAATTTGTTGTTTTATTCATTTTGTTAGTGATCTTTGTAAAAAAAAAATGTGAGAGCAGCATTGTTGGGCAAACTAGCCCTTATTTTTTTTGGGTTTTTTTACACATTGCCCCTGTGGTATTGACTTTTCCAAGGTGTGTAGGGAATAATTTCAAGCCTTTAAATCCCACTAGCTTGAACCCCACTGTGATCATACACTAAAGTACGTTGGCGTCCAAAAGGGAAGAAGATAGAGCAAAAGAGTCGCCCAACAAGTTTTTTAAGGAACTTGTAAACCGTTCATAGTATGAAGGTTACACCCCTTAACGATCCAAGAGATCGTCAACTCCATAAGGTCTCGAACCAAATAAGGGTTCGGGGATGATGGTACAAATCCAACCTAAAAGAGATTGAACCTGCCCTAATAATAGGCCTCTACTTTATTCTGATCGTATTCATGTGCGCTTTTTGATTAACATGCAATCAATAGGATTAACCCTAAACCTGTTTAACCTATGTTGGTTTAATTTAATGCACAAATAAATCTATTATTGGCGATCACTTGAAATTATAATCATATTAATCCTAAATAAGATTATTAATTATCTTATTAAGCGTGATTACAAGTACCAATTACCTTTAAACATGCAATAAAGGTGATCAAGCAATAAACAAAAATAATGTATCAAGCAACATAATAAATAATCAATATCATCATATTAATAATAATTGAAATAATTATCATCAAAATAATAATAATAATAATAATAATATTCATAACCATCATGAATTATAACAATCATAATCATGTTCATGTTAATATTAAAGCATAATAAAAACAGCAAGATCCTAAGCATGATACTAACAAGATTAATAACAAACCCTAGCATGTCACTAAGCAATAAATATCAAATCTTTAACCCTAACATGATACCAACAATCATAAATATTAGGAAGAACATAGGAAGCATCATAACAATCATATTTAATGTTAAAATTACCCTAGACATGATACTAGGAATATCATAATAACAACATAAACATGATGTCTACATCATAACATCAATAAAAACCATTAAAGTACTTACTTTGATGCCTCGTACATTTTTCTAATAACAAAATACACACGTTAGTAACTTCAAGGAAAATAATAATCAAACAATTAAATTAAATAATTGAAATAGAGATTTGGGACCAAACCCTCAGAAATTAAAACCTTTCACGTCTAGGGCGGAGGCAACTTCGAATATGGCTAGGTGTTTCTAGATCTTGTGAATGCGGAATTTTGTATGAAAAGCAAAGTTAAAGAAAGAAAGATGAAAGAATTAAGAGAGAATTAGAGAATTAAAGATTGCGAATGAAAACTGATCGTTGATGAGAATTCGTGAGAATTGGTGAATGATTAGTGAGAATAGATGAATGAAAACGGAGTTTTTAATACGATATTTATAGAGAAATCAGCCAAAAAGATAAATTAAACAAAACAGAGTCTGACGCACAAAAACCAAAGCTGGCGCCAACCCTGGCTAGCTGGCGCTAGGCACCAACACTAGCGCCAGGCGCCAATGGCTAGCGCCAAGGCCTGGGGTTAGACACCAAGCCTAATTTTAACGCGTTTTTGAAAATCAGATAAGTTTACCGTACTGGAGGATAAAACCATATAATTTCCTCGAAAATGCTATTTGATTTTGAATAAAACTCTGAAAAGTCAACAAAAGTCAATTTATCAATGCTAATTGAATTAGGAATGAAAAGAACCTTCTAGAAGAATCTAGAAGACTAAAACCATTCCTAATTGCATTAGGAATGATAAATTATATTAGGCCCTCCCCTAGATCATTGGGCCGCATATAAAGCTCAAACCGGGCCCAGTTTGGTAAATTGGCCATAACTTCCTCAATATTCATCGGAATTGGGCTTATAATATATCGTTGGAAAGGTCTTTGCAAGCCCCATCCAACTACACTATTATTGGACCCATATCATGGACCAACCAAACTGGATTGGCTGTTTTCTTAAAATAAGTTTTCAAAAACAGAGAGAAGAGAAAAGAATTAAAACTTTCCGCAACACTAGACTTTCCACACTTTCGCTTCATTCGATTATGATTCGACGTGAAAGGTACTTATCACTGGGTTTGGTTTTGGGGAGACACAAATGGGTGTTTACAAGGTGTGCCCACCCTAATTCAAAATTCTATACTGTACCCTCAATATACATTTAGTGTTTACACTATAGCCTTCCGTTAAGTCGTGGCACATTTAATGGCTAGGTGCAGTGGTTGCTGGGTGCGATTCGCAGGATGGGTGCGGTTCGTAGGGTGGGTGCGGTGGCTTGGGTGAAGTCCGGTGGCTGGGGTGGGATTCGCTGGGAAGGGTTAGTGGTGGGTGGGTTTGGAGGAGTAAGGGGTTTATTTTTAATCTTTTAACATATTTTTTTAGCAAAAGTTAACGGTGTTAAGTTTAGGATTAGTGGAGGGTTACATCGTACACACTAAGGTAATTTTCCCGCTTCTCAGCATCTAGCAGCTAGATATAAGTATGTCTCTAGCCGAGGGTATCAGTGTAATTTCGTCTGTTAATAAAAAATAAAGCAAAATGATGGAAAAGGAAAAGGAGTCACGTGATGAGAACAGGAAAAGGACTTTCAGTCTTCCATACACTAAGGAAGAAAAATAAAGAGTAATCTTGGACTAGACTATGGAATCCGGTTGTTGAGAAAATTCCGGCAAATTCCGGCAATGGAGGTGGCGTAGAACGGAGGATTAAGGAACCCGGTAGGTGGTAAATAGCCGACAATGGAGGAGGAGAATGTTCATGTCAAGCGTCGACTAGATCTTGTAAGTCGTTGTCTTTCCTTAAATTAGAATTCATATGTCAGAAGTTGTAGTTGCTTAAATATGCAAAATTGTGTTTCCTCGATAAGCTATGAAAGCTAGGTAATTGTTAAATGTTGTTTGTGTGATTGAATTTTGTTGCATTGTTTTTGTTTGTGGTGAATGCGTGTGCCTCGATTGGCTCCACTCCTGTTTCAATGAATGCGTTGATTTTTTTCTTAAGAATTGAGTGAAGATTGTTAAGATCCATTTAATTAGTTTGATTTGATAAATGCTGGTTTGAAAGTCTGTATTATCTCCGATTGAAAGTCTGGAAATTGATTACTAATTGACATTGATCCATAATATATTTGTTGTTGGTATACTTTTGTAGTATGTTGGTAATTTCATTCTTTTACAAATGATATAGTATATTAATATGTTATGTTGGTATTGTGTTTTACAAGCTAAATGTTTGTTGGGGAAAAGTTTGAATTAGTTACTTGTAAATGTAATGTCTGCAGAACATTGATTTGGTCGATAAAGTAAATTTGGAAAATGATGTTGATTGTTGTTTTGATGATGACGAGGTGTTGGTTGAAGATAGTGATGAGGATGAATGTATGATCACTGGTTTCATTGAAGGTGGTGAAGAGGAAGAGGAGGTGATTGTATCATTACTGGTGGCACTGAGTTAGGGGAAAATATTGGGGATGAGGATGATGGTGGATGTCCTCCAAAAGTGGATGCACCTGCAGTTGGAATGGTGTTTTCCACTTGGGAAGAACTGTATAGTTAATATAGGGAGTATGGGTGTGGTGTGGTGTGTGTTGGTTGGAGGAAGCCTAAATAGGATGGATCCTCGTAAAAAAAAGGTCAGTAATTATGTGTTTAGGTGTGAGTCCTCTGGGAAAACAAAGTATAAGAGTGTATTAAATGGCAAGAGGGTGGTTGTGAGTCACGACCCTTTGGTGAAAAGGAAGTCTAAGAAGTGTGAGTGTCGTGTTATGTTGTATGCAACAATGACAGAGTCTGGTGAATGGAGGGTGGTTAATGTAAATAATAGTCATAACTAGGGGTGAACATGGTCTGGTTTGGTGCGGTTTGATTATAAACCAAACCAAACCGCAAAATACGGTTTGGTCAATTTTTCGAACCAAACCAAACCATATTAATATTGAAACCAAACCAAACCAAATTGTAATAATGCGGTTTGGTGCGGTTTGGTTTGCGGTTTATGATGAGATGACATTTTTTCCTAAAAATTGTCAAATATTAATAAATTTATAATAAAGTTCAAATAATTAGCCCAAACGGATTAAATTACACTACAAAGTTTTAATAAAATAATAACGAACTAATCAAGTGCTAACACAATAACACATAATAAAAATAATACATAACAAATTACAGTGGAAAAAACATAATATATTTATCCCAAAAAAATAAATTCATACTACATTATAGTTTTTAATAATTGGCAGCAACTTGACAACATCAGGAGCTACATTATGCGATATCAATGATTGCCGGAGCTAAACTGATCTTGGAGTATAGTATTATACTGAATTACTGACCGTCTTCTAATGATTTTTCATGTTTTTTATTTTTTTTTCTTTTTTAAAAATATATAATAACTGTTTTAATTTTTATAAATATTATATAAATATTAAAATGTGGTTTACGGTTTGGTTTGGTTTATAGTTTTTTAAAAACCAAACCAAACCGCAAACCGTATTTCCCAAAAAATCGAAACCAAACCGTATTTTTCCAAACCGTAAACCAAACCAAACCGCCAAAATGTGGTTTGGTCTGGTTTTGTTACGGTCCAGACCAAACTTTGTACAACCCTAGTCATAACCACACTGTGGAACCCAAGGACTCAAACCACATTGCAATGTATAAAAAGGACAATATAAACAAGGTAGTGGAGAAGAGACTTGATAACGATTATGGGGCTGGATCCTCTATTCCTGCTATTTACAACAACATGGCACACCAAAAGAATGGATATGAAAATGTGGGGTTTTCCAAAAAAGACATGTATAGTATTGTGAATAGGAAGACACGGCTCAAGTTGAAAGACGGAGATGTGATGGTGAGTATTTCCATAATATGACTGAAGATAACCAATATTTCTACCATACCTATCGGGTTGACGAGATAGGGAGGTTGAAGGATGTGATGTGGGTGGATGCACGTAGCAGAGTTGCGTATCAAGATTTTGGGGATGTGGTTTGTTTTGACTCAACATACATGACCAATAAGTATCACATTCCCTTCTCTAATTTTTTAGGTCTAAAACATTACGGTCAAAGCGTGCTATTAGGTTGTGCGTTGGTATCTTACGAGGATGCAGAGACGTTTGTGTGGTTGTTCGAGACCTGGTTGGCTTGTATGGGGGGAAACCCCCGTATCCCATAATGACTGACCAAGATGTGGCGATGTGAAAGGCAATCGTTGAGGTGTTTCCGATGCCGAATACGTATCACCGGTGGTGCATGTGGAATATCATGCAAAAATTTGGAGCCAAGCTTGGAGCGTTGTCCTAATATGAAGAAATGGCGCAGGACCTCAAGAATGTTATCTATAATAGTTGGACTCCTGCGGAGTTTGAGGCGTCTTGGTCGGTTGTCATGGTCAATTACAATTTGCCCAAAAAAGGAGATAGTTACACTTGGCTTGAAGGTTGGTTTTGTATGTGATTTTGATTTTTTGAATTTCAGCTTATGTGATTTTATATTTGTTTACATTTTAATGTTTTTTGTTATTAAGTTTGTATAACGAGCGGGAGATGTGGATCTCGGCATATCTAAAACATGTTTTTTGGGCCGGTATGCAAACAACCCAGAGAGTGGAAAGCATCAATAGCTTTTTTGATAAGTATGTGAAGAGGAGCACGCGGCTGTACCAGTTTGCTCCCAGATATTGCAAGGCTATGGAGAGCAGGGCGACGGATGAGCAGGCGGCTAATGAGAACAACAGACGGTTTGTTCGCCCTTTAATAACTGAGTTAGTTATGGAGCGTGCGTTCCAGAAATTGTACACGGACGCAAAGTTTTAGGAAGTGCAGATTCAATGTCAGAGGCTGATGTATTTGACAACTCGGTCCAGGAGAAACATCTCAAATGGTTTTGTTGAACATGTGATTGGAAACCGAGTATGGATTTGGTAAAACTTCAAAAAGAAAGAGGTTCCCGTTCGAGATAGGAAAAGGTATGTGGTGGTAAAATTATATTTGGAAACGTCGTTTTCACTGTGTGATTGCAAACACTTTGAATGCCACGGGATTCCTTGTAGCCACATTGTGAAGGTCTTGGATCTGCATTATGTGAAAGAGGTGCCAAAAGAACTTGTTCTAGACAGGTACCGTAAAGATATTACTCAGAAACATACAATGGTAAAGGTTCCATACCATGATCCCTCTAAGACAGAAGAGGTGCAGCGGAATGATAAGGCAATGGTTTCCTTGAAACCGATTCTACTTAGAGCCAGTATGTCCGAAGAGTTTAGTGGTGTCTTAATGGAACAAATTCGGGTCATGGCAATGCAACTTGATGAGAAGGAAGGTGGTAGGGTAGGAGTGGATTCTGTGGTGGGAGGCAACAACACTAAGCCGACCGAACACAAAAATGGGGACCAGTTACCCCTTGCTCTTTTAACAATGCAGGGGGGGGCAGAAAATGACACACACTTTGGTCGACACCCACGTGACCTTATCCACCCCAGTTCACACCCCGAAATCTACATTTGTTCGAAACTCAACCGATCAAACTGTCACCACAGTTATTCCCTCAGTTCAAGACTCAGTGAGTCGAGCAAGGAAGAAGGCACCTAGTAAAAACCAGGCCAAGAAGAAGTCTACCAGCAAAAAGAAGAAGAAGAACCTGAGTAAAGGAAAGGGGAAGGGGAAAAGGAGGGACAGTTCAAGCTTAAGCAGTGATGATGAATCCGACAACAGTAGCGATAAGAAGAAGAAGTGTGCCAAGAAAAAGAAGAGGAAGAGGAAGGGAAAATGGAAACACAGTTCAAGCTGCTCAAGCAGTGAAGAATCTGACAGTAGTGCAGACATTCAACCAAAAGTAAACCCCCATTCTGATATTGCTAATGCTGAATGTGTTGTTTGTATTTTGTGGTGGATGTTTGGTTGTGAATTTAGTCCTCACTGATTTTTGTTGTGTTGTTTTGCTTATTTGCCCCGGTATTAATTTGTTCCCTGTGAAACAAAATCGTAAAGCCCCCCCGTAAAGTCTTAGCATCAGCAGTAGGACGAGCATTTGGATTAACAGGCCAACCACAGGAGAATGGTTTGTCTTAGAATTTGATGTTCTACGGCCAACAACAAACCCAGCAGATCTTTGTTCAGCAACAGAACCAACAACAGCTGTTGGGCCAGCATAACCAAAAGCAGCAGTTTGGGTAGCAAAACCAGCAGCACTTCTTTGGTTAACAACATAGCCTACAATAGAGCAATCAATAGAGCGTCCAACAACAGTTACATGTCCATCAACAATAGAGGCAACAACAACAGCTATTCGTCCATCAACAACACAACTTCCACCAGGTGGTAAGCAAGCAGCAGCGGGACTGTGGTGGAGCAACTAGCCCAGGAGATATGTTTATTGGTCCCAACCAACCTAATCCAACGGCTCTTGGTAACTGTAACCAACGCATTTTTTTACCCCCGACATCGAACATGGTATATTTCCTTCAAAAGAGTGTCATTTGTTAAACAATTCAGTTTTTTCTTGTAAGTTGTGTTCATGGTGGGGTTTCTTTATTTGTTTTTCTTTTTTGTTACAGGGAAGTAAAACTGATGTTCAAGGAACTTATAACAATGTTCAAGTCCCCCCTTTAATAAATTATTCATCCGTGGGAGGAATTCAAATGTCGAACACAGCCACACTTCAATATTTTACTAATAATTTTTGTAGATGAACAAAATTGTAGTTGTACAATGTTTTAGCATAGGAAAAACAATGCAGTTTTACATTGTAAAATTATGTTTATTTAAAGAGTCAATGTTTCAACATCAATAGTTATATGTCTATGCCATGATACATAGAAGAAACATAAGTTATATATATATTAGTATATATATATAAATTAATAGTAATAGTTCAGGACTGGTAGCGGATAGCGGATAGCGGATAAACAGATTAAAATACGAAGTACAGTCAAAGCTTTAAAGATAATGTTCAAACGGATCAGTTTCCTTGTCAAACAATCTGGTGTTCTCAAGCAATGATTCCATTGGGTTGTACCCACTCTCTTCTTCTTCTTCTAATTCTCGCATAATCTCCGTTGCATCATCTTGCTCTGGCTCGTAGTTCTCAGTGCCATCAGTCTTGTATGTATGTATTTAAGCAAGGGCAGAAAATATTAAAAAAATCAAAATAGTTAAAAGAACTATGAACATCAAACTTCAATAGGCATTGTAGGACTAGATACCAACTTATTAGTGTGATACACCAGAGTAAACGAGTACGATAACAATACCAAAAACGATCGTAAATAAGCTAATCATATGACAATACCAACTTATCGGTGTGATACACCAGAATAAACGAATTCGATAAGAATCCAAAAACGATCGTAAATAAGCTAATCATATCACGATACCAACATAGCAGTGTGATAAACCAGAATAAAAAAGTACGATAACAATACCGGAAATGACCGTCAATAAGCTAATCATGTCACGGTATTCCATTAAAATGTTCCCATACCAACTTATTAATGCATACGACCAACAAGTAACATATAATGAATTTCTACTATGAACTCATCTTAAAGGCTGAATCTGAGTTTACGAATGATTAAAAATACACAAGAAAGATAGTTACTTCTATTGGTAGTGAATACAAAAGTTGTTGATTAAGAAAACAAAATATTACCTTAAACTCCACTTCCAGCAGCAGACCAAATCTCACTCCTATACCCCGGTGCATGTATCATGGCTTAAACCCAATTGCATTCCATACCATAACAACACCTCCAGGTTCATCATCTCCGTACGCTTTTACTGCAAAGGAAGGAGGTAATTGTTCCCACAACCATTTGGTAAGTGAATCTGGGAAGCGGCTTTCTGTGATTATAATGACTACTGGGTTAAAGTAGTCATCGATTTTCCAGAAATTGTCCATGAAAGACTGTGTAGTTAAGCCTCTTACATTCCAGAACACAATGTGGTCTTCAATTTCAAAAGGGTCTCTGATATCTGCAACAACTGAACTATAACTGACCTCCAAGGCAAAATACCTTCTCTTTGTCTTGCTCAGTTAAAGTGATTCCACTTTGATGTATAAATCATAAACATCGGTGTCCACAACCATTACGTGTAGTGTATCTATAAATGATCCTATGAACGGGTAGGCGCGCGCTTGAGGTAACCTGTAGCAAGTAGTCAATTCCGGCCGAACTATGGGCTTTGTATCAATCAAGGGAAGTAAGAATCTAGGAACCAGAGTGTCCTCCACACTATTTGCAATGCACCATATAAAAAAACGACAAGTTTTCCCGTATAATCGCCTACGTCCTCCATGTGAGGTACATGGGAAGGTCTGACCTTATAATCACTTGCCTTCATGAACCTGGCCGTCGTACCAAACCACCTTAACAAATCCTTAACCTCCCGTGACGCAAATATTTCATCACGCACAATTTCATCTGCAATGGCGTCATCCAACGTCACTGCTGCTTTGGTAACGTAGTACTTACACTTTGTGTAGTCGAGCTTCGGATTATTTGGCTTGATTGTTTGGAAGTAGCAGCATTTTTTCGGATGTAATTTGAGCGACACGAATTTGTTGCTATTCATATGTTGGGCGAATGAAAAGACGGTGGGTAATGGACATTTGCTTCCTAGCCATTTTTACTTTTTACTGTGCCTGAAATTATTTTACACTGTGGTGGGGGAAGGTTAAAGTGTATTTGATCTACCTGACTATATACTTACCGTAGAAGAGTGTGTTTGAAGAAAGAACAGTTTAAGTTCTTAACATTTGGTGTAATTTGTGTACCAAAACAATAACATATACCATATTTGATGTAAAAACATTAGTTGGTATGCTAGACAACACCGTTGGTATGGTAGACAACACCGTTGGGACTTAATTTTTGTAAAATTACAGATGGGGAATAGAACGGGAGAAACGAGGAATTCGTACTACTGATTAGACAGTGACAATGATGTGTACTGGCGAAGGTGTGTGGGCGGGAATTTTCCCTCCTAATTGAAACGATCTATTATTTTCAAATTTGTATACAATAGAAGAAACCAAATGTTAAGGATCTTATAATTTTCTGATTTAGCTTTTCCCAGAAACAAAAAATTTTTTTTAAAAAAAAACAAAACAAAAGGGAATGTAACACTTTAAGGCAATGTTATGGTTGCTCGTCTTAGGTCAACTATATGAATTGACGTGTTTAATGAATTGACTAAGTTGATGACACTTATTGAACACGTAACCCTAATTTACAAATTAAGTGAAAAAAAACAAATAAGGTTATCATGGTAATCAAGTAACCATGGTTTAAAAAGAGAACACATATACTAAAATCACTTATTGACCAAGTTTTTTTGACACAACTTTGACTTCAAGATTTGTAATTTTTTTGTGTATGTCATTTGGTAAATATAACTATAAAAATGAAATGAATGTAGACAAAATTCACTACTAAAATCACTACCGAATTCACTGGAGACTAGTGACAAGTACTGAGAACCTCAATAACCATTTGTTGGTATAAAATCGTATGAATTGTGTAGGGAGTCAAATATCGTAGTTAACAGTACGGTTGATATGACTAGGGACAGTGACGGATATTTGGGCGGAATTTTTCCCTCCTAAGTGGAAAATGTATTCCGAATTATAATTTCATGACTTAATGAAATCATTTTACTGTACTTAATGGATCGAGTAACCAAAAAACAAAATGGTTGGTTCTAGTCTTAAATGAATGGTTTATAGTCTGAAAATTATGCTTGTTATGTGTGATTGGTTGTAATTGGTGGGTTATCGTGATTTCATAGTTTTACATTTGACATTAATTTGGTTAAATTATTTGTTAATTTCATAATCACACAATTTGTTAATGTTTCGTAATCGATCTTTTCACTAACAAATTTTGACATAATTCGATGTTTTCAATTAGATGGATAAGTCACAAATATAGCAATAAGTAGAATTTGACGGATAAGTGAAATTCAAAAACAGACCTCGGTAATTCGATTACTTGAAGTACAAATTGACTCACACATGTACGTTAGATTGAAAAGTCAGATTTTGTCACACATATAGTTGATTAGATGTTTTCTGAAAAGTCATCTAAAGCATATTATACCTAATTCAACACATTTAAGCAACATAATCGATTGAAGTAGGGGAAAATCATAAGTCATGGATTCAATTGATGTAGATAAAAATCAAATTAACTCACACATAGGCAATGGATTCGATTGATATAGATGAAAGTCAAATTCATGCACACATACGCAATGGATTCAATTCAAGTAGAGAAATCAAAATCACAGAAATATAGGCAATGGAGTCCAGTGATATAGATGAAAGTCAAATTTAACCACATATTAGGTAGTGATATAGATGAAAGTCAATTTCAATCACATAATAGGCATTGATGTAGATGAAATTTAAATTCAAATAACACAATAGGCATTAGACAGTCCATTGATATAGATGAAAGTCAACTTCAATCACACATTAGAGGAAAGTTAACTTTAACCACACAATAGGTATTGATATAGATGAAAGTCAAATTCAAATCACACAATAAACATTGGAAAGTCCATTGATATATATGAAAGTCAACTTCAACCACACAATCGTCATTTATATATATATATGAAAGTAAAATTCAAATCACACCATAGGCATTGGAGAGTCCATTAATATAGATGAAAGTCAACCTCAATCACACAATAGGCATTGATATAGATGAAAGTCAAATTTAATCACATTAGGCAATGCAGTCCATTAATATAGATGAAAGTCAACCTCAATCACACAATAAGCATTGATATACATCACAAAATAGGGAATCACACAAAGGGCATTGATATAGATGAAAGTAAAATTCAAACCACACAATAGGCATTGGAGAGTCCATTGATGTAGATGAAAGTCAAATGCAAATCACACAATAGGCATTGATATAGATGAAAGTCAAATTCAAATCACACAATAGGCATTGATATAGATGAAAGTCAAATTCAAATCACACAATAGGCATTGATATAGATTAAGTTTAAATTCAATCACATAGTAGGCATTGATATAGATGAAAGTCAAATTCAAATCACACAATAGTCATTGATATAGATTAAAGTCAAATTCAATCACATAATATAGGCATTGATATAGATTAAAGTCAAATTCAAATCACACAACATGAATTGATATAGATGAAACTTAAATTCATAATCACACAACATAGGCATTGATATAGATTAAAGTCAAATTCAAATCACACAATAGGCATTGATATAGATAAAACTCAAATTCAATCAAACATTAGGCATTGATATAGATTAAAGTTAAATTCAATCACCATAGTAGGCATTGATATAGATGAAAGTCAAATTCAAATCACACAATAGGCATTGATATAGATTGATGAGTGGCATTTATGCCACTATTTTATCCTTTTTCTCTAAGGATTCTCCCTTCCTTTGGCATTTGTTTGAGCCTTTTCCAAGCACTTTGTCTAAGT
Source organism: Chenopodium quinoa (assembly GCF_001683475.1). Lineage (NCBI taxonomy): Eukaryota > Viridiplantae > Streptophyta > Magnoliopsida > Caryophyllales > Amaranthaceae > Chenopodium > Chenopodium quinoa. Next base: position 1,129,287 of record NW_018744616.1, on the reverse strand, counting down.
TTTGCTATGCTTTGTTTCCTTTTGTGTTTCCCCCTTCTTTTCCTTTCTTTTTGCTTTGCTTTGTCGCTTTCCCTCTCTACTATACTTATGTTTGTGTATGAGTATTTGTTTAGGTTGAATGGAGTGCTCGCGTGATATTGCTCGAGGCTTAGTTCGCCCTTTGGAGTGCATTGGAATAGGAGAAGAGAGGAGCATGGAATTTGAAGAATCCGGAGCACTCATGAGGAGCAGTCGCTCACCCCATAGAAGAGGCCGCACCATTTCCTCCCTTTCATGCCCTGTTTCACAGGTTTAGGGAGCGGCCGCTCAACCAGAGAGGAGCGCCCGCTCCGCACACTGGAGCGCCCGCTCCTGTCTGGGAGAGCGTCCGCTCCCCTATAGTCGGTTTCCTTGATTAATACCCTCTAGAGCGCCCGCTCCCCCTCGATGGAGCGGCCACTCTCGTGGATATTTTCGCGTATTTTTAATCCTTTCTTTAATGTGAGGAGCATTTAAATACCCTTAGGATTGTAATGAGATGATTATGTACATTTTTAGCCCTAATATAGAGAAAGAAACACCATTAGTCTTCATTTGGTAGAGAGAGAAAGTGTGGATTTCTTTATTGATGTATTTGGATTTTGAAGAAGAAGCTTGTTTGATATTTTGTAAATCTTCAAATTCAATTAATGAGCAATCTCTTACTTTTTCTCTTTACTTTTGCATTTAGTTTTGTTTTCTTAATTTGATTTTTCTTCTTTGCTTATTAATCATGTTGATGCTTATTGATTTGATGATTGATATTGTTTTCAACATGATTTTGAGTAGTCACTAAGCCAAGGGTGTGGGGATGGTGTAGTTGCTAATTGTTCATGCTTATAATATTGGGATTAAGTTGTTTGTGATTAAACCTTTGCATGCTTGATATTCTTTAATCTTTGCTAAAATGAAACTGAAGTTGACTTAGTTAAGGTTCATTATTATCGATTGTTCTTTGATTGCACCTCCCAATATATGGTTCTAGTGTGGAAACGTAGAGGCTATGTTAGGAGAAGCCGATTAACTCCGGAAGGAGATTAGATTGGGCTTAGTTTTGATATTCATGTAACTTACACTACTAAAATTCGGCTAAATTGCGACCGTTTTTCTACGACCGTCTGAAAAACGGTCGCAAAATTCATATTTTGCGACCGTTTTTTATGCGGTCGCAATATTACGACTGCTTTGACAACGGTCGCAAATTTGCGACCGTTTTGCGACCGTTTTTAGCCTTTCAGACGGTCGCAAGGCTGTTTGAACAATTAAAAATAATTCCAAATTAAAATAAATTGTTTGCGACCGTCAAAGACGTTCGTTAATGTCATAATCTGTTACCGTCTCTGACGGTCGTAAATGACATAATCTGCGACCATCAAAGAGACGGTCGTAAATGTCAAAATCTGCGACCGTCTCTGATGGTCGTAAATGTCATAATCTGCGACCGTAAAAGAGACGGTCGTAAATAATCATAATCTGCGACTGGCAAAGACGGCCGTAAATGTCATAATCTGCGACCGTCAAAAAGACGGTTGTAAATAATCATAATCTGCGACTGGCAAAACAGTCGTAAAAGACACTCTTTTTTAATTAAAAAAATACGGTATAAAAGCATACCTTATTCACAAACCCTAACTACTTCACACTCCCTCATTCACGCCACTCACCTCTAACCCTAGACTTTACACTTTCAGCAGTCGCTCCTTCTCTCTTTTCTCTTTCTCTCTCTTCTCACAATTGTTTCTCTCTCCTCCTTCGCCCCTTCTTTCCTTCTAGCCATTCCTCTTCTCCTCCTTCATTCCTCCTCTCCTCCTTCATTATTAATTGACTTTTATTGCCGGAAATCAGACACACTTCAAAGAAATAGATCGAAAATCGTCCAAACATTCAACCGACGCCAACCGTCACCACCATGACCTCCATCGTCAAGCTTTAGCCCACCACCACTATCTCCACCGTCACAATCTTATTGCTAAGAAAGTTAATGGTTTTTAAGGTCAAATTTGACCATGAAAAGTCTAGATCTAGACTTTTCATTATCGAATTTGGCCTTATTAAACCAAATTTGAGGTGAAATTCAAAGTCAACTCGAGGTTTAAGGTATGTTATCGTGTTTATACTTGTTTGTCTGAGTTTTTATTCGAATTTTTTTTTGATGTTTTGTTCGAATTTCAGTATTCGAATGTTAATTTTTGTTCATTTTGGGATTCATTTTCGTTTTCATTTTTTTGTTAATGTTTGGGTTTGATATTTTTTTATTTTTGTTAATGTTACTATGTATGTTTGATTTTCGTTTCGATTTTTGGGTTGATTTTTGTTGATTTTATTTCGAATTTGATTTTTTTGGTTGATTATGGTTTGATAATTGTTTTATTTTCGATTTTGTGGTTAATTACTTTGAATTTTCTCTGTTTTTTTATTAATTTGAAATTCCATGTTTGAATTTGAATTTCCATGTTTTATTCATTGGAATTTTGTCTTTTTTTCGTTTGAATTTTTGTTTGGATTTTTTGGCTTTTTAGGTTTGATTTTATCTTTGTTTTGGGTTGGCTTTTGCTAGTTTTCGTGGTGGTTGGGGTTTTCATGGTGGCTGGTGTTTTCGTGGTGGCTGGCTGGGGTTTTCTTGGTGATTGGGTGGTGTTTTAAGGTGTGCAGTGTGGTGGGTAAAGGTGGTTGGCTGGGAAGGGGCAGTGGGTGGAGTTGGGTGTGAGAAGTGGTGGGGGCGTGGCTCTGAATAGCAGGGGTGGTGCGTAATTTCTTTTTTTTCAACTTTCAGCGACGGCCAAAAGCGGTCGCTAATTTCCAAAATTGCGACCGTTTATTTTACCAGTCGCAATTATTAATATTTGCGACCTTTTCCCTTGAAGTCGTTGAAAATAACAAAAACGGTCGCAATAAATCTGCGACCGTCAAACAGTCGTAATAATTTTTTTTTGCGACCAAGGAAATAAAGACCACCCCTTTACGACCGTTGACGGTCGTAATTATGAATTGCGACCATTTTTGCTATTTTTTGCGACCAGTAAAGGCGGTCGCAAAAACCATAATTTTTAGTAGTGTTAGTTCACTATCGATTTGTTTTTATGTTATTGCATGCTCAAATAGAATCTACATCTACCCATTCCCCTTGGTGCCTAGTTATATTGATTTTAATCCATTTCGCTCTTAGTTTAATCTCCTAGTTATTCCCATTCCTTTTTTCGAGATAGCTTAGATTCTAAGTGATGAATGCGGTGTTTATGTGCTTCTCCCTGTGGTTCGATCCCTCTTCTTTCCATATACTTGTATAAGGTTGAGTCGAGTGCTATAAATTGTATTTGACTTAGGTGTAGTTGTCTAACGACGCGATTATTACCTTGTCAAATTGGCGTCGTTGCCGGGGAGACGGCTTCCATTGGTATTTCATTGCTTTATTTGAGACTATCTCACTTCTTATTTGTTAGTGTTTGCTACTTTTGTTACTTGTCAGTGCTTACATTCTCCTTAGCTTTGTTGTATGAAAAGAGGACGAACCCTTTCATGGTCTTTGATTCCCATCGATCCAGAGCTAGAGAGGTCTTTGTCCCTACTTCGAAGAGAAGCGAGAGCAAGGAGTAGAAATTCTCACACCCCAACGAAAGAAGGAGTACGAGAATTAGAAGATACTCCACACTATTCACCCTCAAGTGAAGAATTGATAGCCTAAACTCATCATCAAGTCCTAAAATGGGAGAGAATACACCTTTGACTCGTCTTGGGGCTCCCGAAGCCTTTAGAGCACAAAGTGGGATCCTAACTCCTACTACTCAAGCTAACAATTTCGAAATCAAGCCCAATTTAATTGCTTTAATAGAGAGGAAACAATTCTCGGGTGGAAAGTTTGAGAGTCCTTATGAACACTTAAAAGAGTTTGAGAAATATTGTGACACAATAAAGGCCAATGGAGTGACTCAAGAATATATTCACCTCAAGATGTTTCCATTTTCACTAATTAGGAGAGGTCTAGAATGGCTAGAGATTGAGGTGCCCCCTAACTTTCTCACAACATGGGACCAAGTGACTACGGCTTTCTTGAGGAGGTTTTATAACCATAGGGAAACCGCCGAGGCTATGTCTTTGATTTAAGGTTTTCGCCAAAAGAGTGGTGAGTCTCTAAGTGCGGCATGGGAATGATACAAAGAACTTCAACGTCAATGCCCACATCATGGGATACCCAAGTATCAACTCATTCACACTTTCTATGGAGGTCTCACACCTCAAGGGAGAACAAGCCTAGACGCCACGGCCGGCGGTCCGATCTTGAACAAAGGAGAGGATGAAGTGGAGTGTATCATAGAGAAGGCCGCAAAGCACAATGATGATTGGTTTGAAGGACAAAGGGATGCTACTTCTATTAAGGGTGTTTATGCATTGGAGCAAGCCAGCGCAATCAACAACCTCTCTACCCAAATCTCTAAAATGACCAAGCAAATGGACGAATTGATGAAAGAAAGGTCCAATCCTCATGGTAGTACCTCCCCTTCAACCAAGGGAGGCAATGGTATGGCCACTTCTTCCCCCTCTTCTTATAATAAAATGCCTCAAGGATGCATGTTTTATTCTAATTGTGAAACCTATGATCATAATACCTCCCATTGTTTATATGCTTGTGAAGTTCAACCCCTTCCCCATGAACATCATGATAATGTGGAAGATGTCAATGCTATGAGTTTTGCTCCTAGAATGGGGAATGTAGGGAACTTGAGCACAAACTCCAATTAAATGGGGAATTGGAATCAAGGTGGAAACCGTGGTTGGAACAAATGTGGTGGTGGTTATGATAATCAATACCATGGTGGGGGAGGCCCTTCCAATTTCAATGGAAAAGGCTACTCTAACCAAAGAGGGTATGGTAATCAAAACCAACAACCTAATTCCCGCTACTATGACCATCAAAATTAAAATTTTTGTGATCAAGGTAACACGGGAAACAATCAACAAAGAAATGTTCCCAACCAAGGCACCGGAGGCAATAGGGGACAATATGTTTCTAACTTTGCCCAAACTAATAGGCCTCCGGGTTTCCATCAACCCTAAATTCCTCCACCTCAACAACCTCTTCAGCTTGAAGCCCCTCCAAGTGATCCCGTGATGGCAAAATTAGATGCTTTATTGAAAATGCGAGAGGAGGATAAAAAGAAACATGAGGAGGCCCAAAACCGCACCAATGCTCACATGAAAATGCTTGAGAACCAAATTTCTCAACTTGCATCTAATTCATCCCCTCCTTCTTCTTCTTCTTCTCACATTCCAAGCCAAGCAATCAACCTAAAACCTTTGTATGCCGTGACAACTAGGAGTGGGAAGGTAGTAGGGAATGACCCCTTAGTTGAGGATGAACCCCAAGAGGAGGTGGAGTTAGAGAGTGAGGGTGAGAGAACCAATGAGCCATTGAGTGTTGACAAAGAAAAGGATGTTGAGGTGCAAAAGGAGAAAGAAGCCACCCCCTTGCCCCTAAATCGCCAACCTAGAGAGGAAAAACTACCCTTTCCACAACGATTTGTGAGAGCTAAGCTTGATGCCCAATTTGGAAAGTTTTTGGATGTTATTAAGAATTTGCATGTTTCCCTTCCTTTTGTTGATGCTACGAGGAAAATGCCCCATTATTCCAAGTTCTTGAAAGACCTTTTGAGTGGGAGAAGGGAGTGTGAAATGGTGAGCTTGACCGCCAATTATAGTGCAATTCTTTCCAACAAACTCCTTACCAAATTGAAGGATCCGGGTAGTTTTTCCATCCCTTGTTATATTAATGGCATTGATTTTGATAAGGCCTTGTGTGATTTATGAGCAAGTGTGAGTCTCATGCCCTATTATGTCTACCAAAAGCTTAGTGTAGGAACCCTTTCCCCCACCAAAATTACTCTCCAACTAGCGGACCGTTCCATTAAGTTCCCCATGGGAAAGGTTGAGGACATTCCCCTTAGGTTAGGAAAGTTCACATTCCCCATGGATTTCTATGTGCTAGAGATGGATGAGGATGAGAGGATTCCTATAATTTTGGGTAGGCCATTTCTAGCTACTTTTAAAGCTATCATTGATGTGAAGGAGGGTAAGATATCCTTGAAAATTGACAATGATTCCATTAAATTTGATTTGAATAGTGTCATGCAACAACCCTCCTCAAGTGGTGAATGCTTTAGAGTAGATGTTCTTGGTACCGTGCTTAATGAATTTTCTCGCTCCCACTTGCATGCTACTAATGGTCCTCTTGAAAGTGTGTTTTTTAATGAACCCAAGATAGGTATCCACAAAGAAGACATACAATTCTATGAGGATTTTCTTGAGGAAAGCAAGAGGAAGTGAAAGGATGCGAGCATGGAGGAAGAGGCTCCTTACATTCATGATCACTTTCAAGTTGAAGAAAGAGAAGAGAACCCTAATGGTAAGGGGGAACCAAAGGTAGACTTGAAACCTCTACCTTTGGGCTTGAGGTATGCATTTCTTGGTTCATATGAGTCTTTCCCCGTGATTGTCAATTCTAACATAACACGGGAGCAAGCAAACCTCCCTCTTGATCAATGTTTTGAGAAAACACAAGAAAGCTTTGGGTTATACCATTGATGACACCAAAGGTATAAGTCCATCTTTATGCATGCACAAAATTGATCTAGAGGGAGATGCCAAACCCGTTAGGAAAAGGCAAAGGAAGCTTAACCCTTCCATGCAAGAGGTTGTGTGGAAGGAAGTGGCTAAGCTTCTTGATGCGGGAATTACCTACCCAATTGCTCATACTGATTGGGTATCTCCCGTACAAGTTTTTCCTAAGAAAGGGGGCATGACGGTAGTGAAAAATGATCATGATCAACTAGTGCCCACTAGGCTTGTTACCGGTTGGCGCATGTGTATTGACTATCGCCAACTTAACACAAGTACATGCAAAGATCATTTTCCACTACCGTTCATTGATCAAATGTTGGAAATTCTTACAAAGCATTCCTTCAATTGTTTCCTTGATGGTTACTCGGGATTTTTCCAAATCCCGATTGACCCCAAGGATCAACAGAAGACGAACTTCATATGCCCCTACGGTACTTATGCGTATTGTAGGATGCCTTTCGGGCTTTGTAATGCCCCTGCAACATTTCAACGTTGCATGATGTCCATTTTTAGTAATATGATTGAGGATGAGATAGAAGTCTTCATGGATGACTTCTCCTTTGGAGGAGCCACCTATGAAGATTGTCTATTCAATTTATCTCGTTGCTTAGAAAGATGTGAGAGGGACAACCTCGTGTTGAATTGGGAAAAGTGTCATTTTATGGTGGAAAGTGGGATTGTTCTTGGGCACAAAATTTCCCATGTTGGCATTGAGATAGATAGAGCCAAGGTAGAGGTCATTGAGAAACTTCCTCCCCCCACCAACGTGAGGGAAGTGAGATCCTTCCTTGGCCATGCCGGGTTCTATCGGCATTTTATAAAAGATTTTTCATTGATTGCTAAGCCTCTCACATCCCTATTGCAACAAGATAAAGAGTTTGTGTTTGATGATGCTTGTCAAGAGTCTTTTTGTAGGTTGAAAGAAGCACTTTGCATAGCTCCTATTGTCCAAGGTCTGGATTGGTCTCTTCCATTTGAGCTCATGTGCGATGCAAGCGACGAGGCTATTGGATCGGTTCTTGGGAAACGAAAGGATGTGAAGCTTAATGTCATACACTATTTGTCTAAAACTCTCAATAATGCCCAACGATACTACAAAACTACCGAGAATGAGTTCTTAGAGGTTATTCACTCATTTGAGAAGTTTAGAACCTACCTCATTGGTTCTAGGACAATTGTTTGTTGAAGAGAGGGGTCGATGGTTTGTTGAGCAGATGCGTCCCGAACGACGAGGTTCAAAGTGTTCTCCATATGTTACACTCTTCTCCTTGTGGTGGGAATATTAGTGCTCAAAAGACCGCCTCAAAGGTTCTACAATCTATGCTCTTTTGGCCTTCTCTATTCAAGGATGCTTGGATATTTGTCAAGACTTGTGATAGATGTCAATGGATGGGGAATATTTCTAGGAGGGATGAAATGCCACAAAACCCCATCCTTGAGCTTGAAGTTTTTGATGTGTGGGCTATAGATTTCATGGGCCCTTTTATTTCTTCACATGGGAACAAGTATATTTTGGTTGCCGTTGACTATGTTTCTAAGTGGGCGGAGGCCGTAGCTTCTCCAACGAATATTTCTAAGGTGGTGGTTAATCTTTTCAAGAAGGTGATTTTCCTTAGATTTGGTGTTCCAAGAGCCATAATTAGTGATGGGGGGGGTCACATTTTAAGCACCACACCTTCGTTCGGCTTCTTGATAGATATGGAGTGTCTCATAAGCAAGGGCTCGCTTACCACCCTCAAACGAGTGGTCAAGCGGAGATCACTAATAGGGAGCTCAAAGTGATCTTGGAGAAGACGGTGGCTAGAACGAGAAAGGATTGGTCTTCTAAGCTCATTGACTCTCTATGGGCGTATAGGACCGCTTTCTAGACTCTGATAGGGACCACTCCCTATAAGCTTGTATATGGGAAAAATTGCCACTTACTCGTAGAGATGGAGCATCGAACTCATTGGGCGATCAAGCAAATGAATTTTGACCTTCATAGTGCGGGTGAGAAAAGACTTCTTAAGCTACATGAGTTAGAAGAGTTGAGGATGAATGCATACGATAGTGCAAGCATATACAAGGCAAGGACTAAGGCTTGGCACGATGCTCAAATTGTCAAGAAAGAATTTGTCAAAGGCCAAAAGGTCCTCCTATTCAATTCCTGCTTGAAGCTCTTTCCGGGAAAGCTTAGATCAAGATGGAGTGGGCCCTACATTATTACGAAAGTGTTCCCTTATGGAGCTTATGAAATTTCTCAAGATGGGCATTCTCCATTCAAAGTCAACGGTCACCGGCTCAAGCCTTATTACGAAGGTATCCCAAATGATGAACCAATTTCCGTAACTCTTCTTGATGTGCATCATCAATTTGAACCTCCTTGATTTGCTCAAGGAACGTCGAGCTAACGACGTTAACCAAAAGCGCTTCTGGGAGGTAACCCGAGTTTCTCTTTATTTTCTTTAATTTTGTGTTTTATGGGTTTGGATTAATTAGATGTTTGGTTGTTTGAATTTTGTGTTGTTTGATGTTGTAGGGTAGGAGTGGAGTCGAGAAATGTTGCTAGATGAAGGAAAAGGGCACATTTTCCTTGCCTTTGAAAAGCCAAAACAAGATAATGGTGCGGCCGCTCCACTCACAAGGAGCGCCCGCTCAAGGAGTGGAGCGCCCGGTCCCAAAGAAGGAGCGCCCGCACCATTCTTCAATCTAACAGGTAAATTCAGTAAGGTGGAGCGCCCACTCCACCCTATAGGAGCAGCCGCTCCCAGTTGATGGAGCGCCCGCTCCCATCGATTTTCCGGAAAAAAAATTAAGCTTTTAACCCAATTTTTTTCCCCATTTCGCCATTATTCTCACTTCGTCCTCTCACTCAAACCCTAAGGTTTCTCCTCCTTCCCCCATCTCTAGAATTCCCCTTCACAAATCACCGTCACACACAATCAAAAACACTAATTTAACTCCAAAATTCACCTCAAATTTGATTTTTCCTCTAGTGACGAGATCGGCGAATTTCATCCGTTTGGGTCTTTGTTCTTTGATTTCTTGTGAAGCAATTTGGTATTATTTTCTTACTCTACTTCACTCAATTGTTTATTTTGTAAGCATAATTAGCCATATTGTTGCTTAATTTGTGAATTGAAGACTCAAATTTGTTGGATTTCATGACCACTTGCTAGTTCATGTACTACTTGTTTATGACGTTTGATTGAAACTTAATTTGAGTAGTATGTGTGTAGTATTGTCATTTTTGGGCTACATTTCTTATTTGGATGAAGTTTGTTATGGATTTCACTTGCAATTTTCATACTTGTATCATGGGTTAATTTTTGTTCTTACTAGCATAATACTTGTTTATGATGTTTGATTTAGGCTCATTTGCAATTTTTTATGCTAGTATTTTTTGATTTGATTTGATATGAAATTGGTATTTGTATGGTTTTTGTCAAAGTGAATTATTTTAATGGGGGATTATATTATTTGGTTGATGAATTTTGGTTTAACATGCTAAATTGGCATTTAGATGGTGTTATAATGCTTCTATCACTTTGTTTTGAATATAGAAATGTTTATAAGTGTATTGAACCCCCTCATATGTCCTAATTTTTCCTAATTTTTCTCATTGAGTGGCTTTCATTTCACTATGTAATGCCTTTAAGCTAGTTGTTTTGATTGTGGGTGATTGAAACACTAGTGGAAAAAACGCCATCTGTAACGGGCAAAAAGGGCCCATCCGTAACGGGCATCGTCCGTTACGTATGCGGCCGTTACGGATATTCATTGTTATTCGTAACGGGCACTGTCCGTTACGAATAACTCATTATTCGTAACGGACATTTCACATGTCCATTACGAATAACCCATTATTCGTAATGGACATTTGAAATGTTAGTTACGAATAACCCTTATTCGTAACGGACATTTGAAATGTCAGTTACGAATAAATCCTTTTTTGTATTAAAATAAGTCCTTATTCGTAACGGGCACCTAAAACGCCCATTACGAATAAGTGATTATTCGTAACTAACATCTTAAATGTCCGTTACGAATAAAGTTTTATTGTATATAATTTAACACTTATTTGTAACGGGCAACAAAAATACCCGTTACGAATAACTGGTTATTTGTAACTGACAATTCTGTTGCCCGTTACAAATAATTATTAAATTAAATTTTTATTTTATTTAATTTCGACAGCATGTATTTATATATAATTAATATATATTAATTAAAACATGGTATATAATAAATCTGTTCCTGTAAATAAGCAATTATATCGAAAAATCTTTCGTAAAAATTAATACGACGTAATAAAAAAAACCGAAGTAGTAACACATTACAAATAAAAACTTGTATAAATTTATCCAACATATACAACAACACTAAAAATATTACTTTGTTCTACCTAAGCTAATAGTTACACATTCAATAAATATTTACTTCTAAAGTATTGTGCCCACTGTTCTCGAACCACATTCAACTCGTCAACATCATAGGGGGCTGTCCTTGGACAAAAATCCTATTGAGAAAAAAAAAAACATATGAAAGAGGTTACAAAATAAAAACAATCCTTAATAAAAACAATCATTAGAATAAATGTGATGAACCAAATTATAGAAATAAAAATCATAATATAGAAATAAAACACATAACATCCTTAATTGACTTATATTTTGATTTCTATGAGTTGAAATCAATGAAAGTGAACATTTACTCACTTTTGGGAGCGTATAGAGCCAAAAAGGCTTCAAAATTGTGCTAAGGGACTTCTATATTTCCCATCTTTCAAGTATTGGTTCAAATTAATACAATATAACATATAACATCGTTAATTACCTTATATTTTGGTTTATATGAATTGAAATCAATGAAAAGTGACCATTATTTCACTCTTGGGAGCGTATAGAGCCAAAAACGCTTCAAAATTGCCTAAGGGACTTCTACCTTTCCCATCTTTCATTTATTAGTTCAAATTAACACAATATAACACATAACATCCTTAATTACCTTATATTTTGGTTTCTATGAATTGAAATCAATGAAAAGTGACCATTTACTCACTTTTAGGAGCGTATAGAGCCAAAAAGGCTTCAAAATTGCCTAAGGGACTTCTACCTTTTCCATATTTCATGAATTGGTTCAAGTTAACACAATATAACACTAAAAATCCTTAATTAATTTATATTTTGGTTTTTATGAATTGAAATCAATGAAAATTGACCATTATCTCACTCTTAGGAGTGTATAGAGCCAAAAACGCTTCAAAATTCCCTAAGGGACTTCTGCCTTTCTCATCTTTCAAGTATTTCTTCAAATTAACACAATATAACACATAAAATCCTTAATTACCTTATATTTTGGTTTCTATGAATTGAAATCAATGAAAAGTGACCATTTACTCACTTTTAGGAGAGTATAGAGCCAAAAAGGCTTCAAAATTGCCTAAGGGACTTCTACCTTTCCCATATTTCATGTATTGGTTCAAATTAACACAATATAACACTAAAAATCCTTAATTACCTTATATTTTTGTTTTTATGAATTGAAATCAATGAAAATTGACCATTATCTCACTCTTGGGAGCGTATAGAGCCAAAAACGCTTCAAAATTGCCTAAGGGACTTCTTCCTTTCCCATCTTTCAATTATTTGTTCCAATTAACACAATATAACAAATAAAATCCCTAATTACCTTATATTATGGTTTCTATGAATTGAAATCAATTAAAAGTGACCATTTACTCACTTTTAGGAGCGTATAGTAACAAAAAGGCTTCAAAATTGCCTAAGGGACTTCTACCTTTCCTATCTTTCATGTATTGGTTCAAATTAACACAATATAACACTAAAAATCCTTAATTACCTTATATTTTGTTTTTTATGAATTGAAATCAATGAAAATTGACCATTATCTCACTTTTGGGAGCGTATAGAGCCAAAAAGGCTTCAAAATTGCCTAAGGGACTTCTGCCTTTCCCATCTTTCAAGTATTTGTTCAAATTAACACAATTTAACACATTACATCCTTAATTACCTTATATTTTGGTTTTAATGAATTGGAATTAATGAAAATTGACAATTATCTCACTTTTGGGAGCGTATAGAGCCAAAAAGGCTTCAAAATTGCCTAAGGGACTTCTACCTTTCCCATCTTTCATGTATTTGTTCAAATTAACAAAATATAACAAATGACATCCTTAATTACCTTATATTTTGGTTTTTATGAATTGAAATCATTGAATATTGACCATTATCTCACTTTAGGGAGCGTATAGAGCTAAAAAGGCTTCAAAATTTGCAAAAAAAAACTACTAACCTCCTCTAAGACACCTTTGTACTCCATGTGAGAAGTAACAATCTCATACATATATCTCATAATGTAACAGCCACATTCAACGCCTCCTTGTTGTTGAGCACACTAGTATATATAACAAATAGTTTAAAAAAAAATTCAAAGTGAACAATGTATAACAATATGGGGTGAGTAGTGTATTTACCTCCATTTGTATGAATTTCAATTTTTTCCTAAGTGATGGCAATTCATTCCCTGTGAGATTCACTCGATATACTTTATAAGCCCTACAAATATAATATATATTCTAACACATAGAACAAAATAATCTACAACACCACATACAAAAATGATATAGAAACTAGGGCATAATTTCAAGGTTGTGGCTCACGTCATCATAATTTCGGCAATTTTCAATTGTCGTGGTTTTTCTATAGGTAGCTTCATAGAGTCAAACTCATAAGCTAAACCTAATTGTAGATCGACCACCACAAGAACCTAATGACCACTTCATCATTTAAGAGGGAAACACAAGTTAGAGTATTGGAAAATTGGTGAAAAACATATCATTTATATGATTAATTTTAGTGGCAGTATAAAAAACATATTTCGAACCTTGCAACATATGGAGCCACGATGAATTTGCAACGTTTACCCGTCTTTCTTACTTCATGCAAAAATGTATTCTTCACAAATGTATAATTTCAAGGTAACATTCTCAATTGAAGATCTAGAAATGAGTTGAGGACAAAAGAATGTGATCTCAGTCCTGTTGAAAAGGTCGATGAAGTTGTCTACTAAATACCTACATGATAAAGTCATAGAAAACAAAAAATTCAGCATTATAGCAATAAAAATATTACTTTAGTGAATATAAGAACCAAAGTAAAGGAAGATTAAGTAACCTACATGATATAAACATGAATCAATGAAACATTAGCCCACGATCCTCTTAGAAATTTACGTACATCGATAGCGGTTACCCAAATCTGTTTGTCGCTATCAAAATTAAACATTGAGGCCTTTAAAAGTACCAATGTTGTATCATACTTTAAATCATCAGAATTCATTAACCAATACAACAACTCACACCCCTCGCCAAAAGTATCGACAATTTTATCTTCAAGTGGTAGGAATTTTGTGGGTTTGATGGTAGATTGCCTTGATTTCACACCACAACTATCGTCCCCTTCTTTGATTTGGAGAGATCTATGCTTCTTTTTGGGTGATGGTGAAACCTTTACAAATATGTGAATATTAGTCTAGATAAAATATACAAAAATGATGGGATTTAATGTTAATAGTAGGAGAATATACCTCTTCTTCAAAAAAAAACCATGTCTATAGGCCATAGTACAAAGGAAGACTTGGCTTTTCCCAACTTAGTCACACCATCGGGAGACGGTACCGGTATATCGAGGAGGGCACAATCGGGATAAGGGTTGTCTACACTAACCCTGTAATGATCAAGTAACATCTTAAGGTTGTGAGTAACTTCACCGGTAACAGGATATACCGTTCCATCTGCCACAACCACTAAATTTTTATTGTACTCATCTTTCAATGCTAGGAGACATTTAGTGGCTACCTACATATTACAAAAACTCGATCAATATTATACATGTTAACCATGTAAAGTCATATCTTTAATATTAGTTAATAAGACATATACCTCTATTACACGAGGGCTTCGTGTTGCCTCCATGTTCGTCATGACTTGCATTCCTTGAAATGCCTCCACATCACCAGTCATCTGTGGTAGTAAATTGGCGAGTAAGCTTTCACCTCCATTGCCACCCGTTGTTCCAACCTCTCTTCGATCCTCTCTTTAATCCTCTCTTGAAGCTTCTCTTCAACCTTTTCTTCTAGCCTCGCCTCAAATTCTTGAGTTAGGGTAGCTTTCATTGATTCTAATTCTTCTAATGAGCATCCACCTTGGCCGGATGATTTACCCTTTCTGTATCCCTTCCCAAATACTTGTGTGTGACTAACTCCAACCCTACACCTTCCTAGTGCTTTTGTATGCCCGCGGTGATCCTTTTTTCCTAAAGCCTTGTCGAGAGCATCCATACCAATATCATCACTTGAACTGATCGGAACTGCAATTTCAGAACTGATCGAAAGTGATCGGAACTAAAATTTCAGAACTGATCGGAACTGAAATTTCAGAACTGAAATTTCAGAACTGATCGGAACTGATCAGAACTTAAATTTCAGAATTGATCAGAAGTGATCAGAACTGAAATTTCAGAATTGATCGAAACTGAAATTTCAGAACTGATCAGAACTGAAATTTCAGAACTAATCAGAACTGAAATTTCAGAACTGATCGGAACTGATCAGAACTGATCGGAACAAATCGGAACTATACTTTCATTCTTCAATTTATCTAGATGGCTATGGTATTAATCAAAAACTCGAATTCAATGAGGCATTGATTGCTACTTAACCTAACGAGACCAAAAAACATGTGATAGACCCTGGCCCAGGCCCACTGATTCCACACATAAGAACCTATGCACGGAGGAAGCCCAAGGGGCAGCAAGGTCACAACGGTCACAACAACAACTAAGCAAGCAATAACAATCAAGGCTATCTTAATTGCATAAATTACTTAACCATGCATACAGAAAAGCGCAAGGACAATTTCTCTTAGCTATCTTAATTTTTAATATCATCAGGAGTTCAGGACACTTCTAATGAAAAGCAAAATTTAAAACAGAGGTAAGCATCTAAATCAAATGTCCAATATTAACTTAGCCCGCAGCGGTAACCATCTAAATCACCCTGTCCTTGAAACAAATGGTGAAACTTAACTTCAACAATCAGTTCACAACTGCAATGTCAGAATCCCCTTCTCTCTACTCTCCTCAAGCTCGCTAATTACCCTTACAGCCTTACCATAACAGAACTAGCTAGCTATCAGCATACCATCAGGCCCATATAGACCTCCCTAAACTAGAAAACTGCTGAAGGGAATATTTTAAGCATTACCCCTAGCTTGAACCCCACTGTGATCATACACTAAATTACGGTGGCGTCCAAAGGGAAAGAAGATAGAGCAAAAGAGTCGCCAGCAAGTTTTTTAAAGGAACTTGTAAATCGTTCACAAGGTGAAGGTTACACCCCTTAACGATCCAGGAGATCGTCAACTCCATAAGGTCTTGAACCAAATAGGGTTCGGGGATGAAGGTACAAATCCAACCTAAAAGAGATTGAACCTGCCCTAATAATAGTCCTCTACTTTATTTAGATCGTATTCATGTGCGCTTTCTGACTAACATGAAATCAACAGGTTTAACCCTAAACCTGTTTATCTATGTTGGTTGAATATAATGCACAAATAAACTATTATTGGCAATCACTTGAATTATAATCAAATTAACCCTAAATTAAATAAGATTATTAATTATCTTATTAAGCGTGATTACAAGTACCAATTCCCTTTAAACATGCATAAAAAGGTGTGATCAAGCAATAACAATTAATATCAAGTAACATAATAATAATCATCATAACAATAACAATTATAAAAATAATCATGTTAATAATAAAGCATAATAATAATAGCAAGATCCTAGGCATGATACTAACAAGATTAATAACAAACCCTAGCATGTTACTAAACAAAAATCAAAGTTTTAACTCTAACATGATACTAGCATGAATATTAGGAAAGAACATAGGAAGCATCATACTTTTAATCATACTTAATATTAAAGCTACCCTAGACATGATACTAGGAATCAAAATAACAATCTAAGCATGATTTCTACATCATAATATCAATAAAAACCATTAAAATACTTACTTGGATGCCTCGTATCTCGTTCTAATAACAAAATACACACGTTAGTAACTTCAAGGAAAATAATAAAACAAAACAATTAAATTAAATAATTGAAATAGAGATTTGGGACCAAACCCTTAGAAATTAAACCTTTCACGTTTAAGGCGAAGGCAACTTCGAATATGGATAGGTGTATCTAAGTCTAATGTATGCGGAATTTTGTATTTGTGAAAAGGCTAGTTTAGAAAAGAGAGAGAGAAAGAGTAATCAAGATAATCTTGATGAGAGTTGGTGAATGAAAACGGAGTTTTTAGGAAGCTATTTATAGAGAAAATCAACCAAAAAGATAAAAAATCGAAACAGCGTTTTGACGCGAAAAACCAGGTTAGCGCCAGGCGCTAAGGCTTAGCGTCAGACGCTACTGCTGGCGTTTGGCGCTGACTAAGAAATTGACGCGTTTTCTTAAAATCAGATAAAAATTGTCGTACAAGAGGATAAAATTGTATTTTCCTTGAAACGTTCTTTTATTCTGATAAAAACTCTAAAAAGTCAACAAAAGTCAATTTATCAATGCTAATTGAATTAGGAATGAAAATAACCTTCTAGAAGAATCTAGAATACTAAAACCATTCCTAATTGCATTAGGAATGATAAATCTATATTAGGCCCTCCTCTAGATCATTGGGCCGCATATAAGGCTCAAACCAGGCCCAATTCAGTAATTTGGCCATAACTTCCTCAATATTCATCGGAATTGGGCTTATAATATATCGTTGGAAAGCTCTTTTCAAGCCCTATCCAACTACACAACTATTGGACCCATATCATGGACCAACCAAAATGGATTTGCTGTTTTCTTGAAATAGGTTTTCAAAAACAGAGAGAAGAGAAAAGAAATTAAAAAACT
The DNA here is from genome assembly GCF_001683475.1 of Chenopodium quinoa. Classification (NCBI taxonomy): domain Eukaryota; kingdom Viridiplantae; phylum Streptophyta; class Magnoliopsida; order Caryophyllales; family Amaranthaceae; genus Chenopodium; species Chenopodium quinoa. Next base: position 1,111,690 of record NW_018744616.1, on the reverse strand, counting down.
ATCCGCAACACTAAACTTTCCACACTTTCACTTCATTCGATTATGTTTCGACGTGAAAGGTACTCATCACTGAGTTTGGTTTTGGGGAGACACAAATGGGTGTCTACAACTGTAGTATCCTTTCCATGGCCATTTCAGGCACATTAGTCATCCATCAATAGCAAGTATGGTCTATTAACACATAAAAATCTTGTGAAGAATAGTCCAAACTAGCACGTAAAAATCTAGAAAAACAAATATCATCAAACAAAACAGCAGGAGCCAACTAGACCAGCACCATAATATACCCCATGTTTGAAGTGTCATGTTTAAACCCTTAATGTGGCTAAGCTGATTAATTAATTCAAGAAATATAAAATAAGAAGATAATGAACAATTTGTGCAGGAGTTCAAGTGAATCATTTACTTACACACTACAGGAAAATAACCTTTTCGTTGCGATTATTTTAACCTTTAGTATCGATTGTAATTGCAACAAAAATCTTTCCCAACGAATGGTCATTCGATACAATATCCCCCGTTACCTTAGCCTTTAGTAGTGGTTTTCAATATCGTTGGGGTTGACCTCAATAATCGATATGAAAAACTACATCCAATCGTGGTGATTATTGTAGCGATTACAATCGCTATAAATGTTCAACTCATTTTCTTCTTCAAAAAAAAACATGCGTATGATCTTTACAAGATTCGAACATGCAACCTCAAACTCTTATATTAAATGTTTCACCAATAAGCTATGACATATTTTATGTATTCTTTGTCAAACAATATTTATATATCTAGTGTTTAAAAGGATTTTCGTATCGATTTTTAGGATTTAGTGGCGATTGTAAATGATACGATTTCTCAAAATTATATAAATGTGTAAAAATAGTGTGGATATGTATTATTATTCTTTCCGTATCGATTTTATATGGGAAAACCATGGCGATTGTAAAAATGATACGACATCCTTAATTATTTCACAAACATACTTGCATATTGTAGCGAATGAACAATCGCTACGAAATAATCGCTACGAAAAGTGATTTTTCTTGTAGTGACACCTAAGTACGACTGCATTGTGATAAAGAAGGAATCATATATGGTAGTTTTTTGTTATTTCAATGTATAAGATTACAAGTTTCTGTTCTTCCTTCTTTTTCTTTCTCTTAGGATTCCTACAAGAGCTTTGCAACAACTGATGCGTTGGCATCAATGTCTACTATGAGAATCCACAAGTCAGAAGTTCAGCATCACCCATTCACCCTTCCAGCTAAATGACATACTAAGTATTAACACCATCACAAATCCACAAGTCCTTGCCTTTTTCTGTATGCATGGTTAACAACAACTAAGCAAGCAACAATTAATCAGAACTGAAATTACAGAACTGATCGGTACTGTTCAGAACTAATCAGAACTGATCGGAATTGAAATTTCAGAACTGATCGGAACTTATCAGAACTGATCGGAACTGATCAGAACTGAAATTTCAGAACTGATCAGAACTGATCAAAACTGAAATTTCAGAACTTATCGGAACGAATCAGAACTGACCGGAAATGATCAGAATTGTAATTTCAGAATTGATCGGAATGAATCAGAACTGATTGGAACTGATCAGAGCTGTAATTTCAGAACTGATCGGAACTGATAAGATTTGTAATTTCAAAACTGATCAGAACGGATCTAAACTGATCGGAACTTATCAGAACTGATCAGAAAAGGCCTCAAATTTATCAAATCCCATTAAACAACGTAGGATGCAGGAAATGAGAAATGAACAGAAAAGACCTCCCATTAAACAACGCAGGAAAAGAGCAACAGAAAAGGCCTGATCAAAACTGATCAGCTCAAAAGTATAAACAAGTAACTGAAAAAAAAAACTATACTTGGTTACTTAGAACAACACTTACAATAGCATTGGCTATTTGCTGGGTTTCGGCATTCTTCGGGTCTATAGCCCACGATCCATCTGCATTACGAGTCTGACGAGCCAAAATCCAATAAAGAGACCGATTTTTAAGCTTTTCACTCATTACACATCTTGACGTGGACTCTGTGGTGCTTGAGGTTGAAGATTCTGCTGGAATTCTATTGGTCTTACTCCAATCAACTCGAGCCCTCTCATAACTCTTGGAGCCTAGATGGTGGCGATGCTTATTATTCTTTGCATTTTCCTTGCCTTTTTCACACAGAGCCTATTACAAAATGAAAAGCTATTGTAAGTAGTATTGTAGTTGAAATAAAGTATATATGTGAAAAATACTTTTATAATATCTTACACACCTTAATTCATCTGTATTGCAATATGTCTCAAACTCTTTCCATTGCTCTTCTGTGATGTAACCTTCATAAAGCTCCCAGGGCTTAATGTTTGCACTTGGTGAGTTAGGCGGAGTTGCATTTTCCTTAGTAATGAATCGTGAAACTAACCAAGACTTGTGCTTCCTAAATCTAGCACCAACAGCTTCGTGGAACTTCTTCTCTTTACTACCCTTGGGATAATCAATGTGGAACTTCCGCTACAAAATTAGAGAATGTTAATATTCATAATTAATTATAAGTATCATTAAATTTAGAGCAATAAACCATATTTATATCGTAATTACCTTACTCTCCTCCCACAAGTTTTTCTTTTGAACTTTATCATACTTCAGATATCCCTTCACATTAATGTTAACTCTTTGAGCACAATTACCAATTTGCTTCCCATCAGCAGATTCCCACTTTCCAATAGGCATGTCAAACTCATCAAATTCGAGGAACATGGGTGTAGTTGGTTGGACCGCTCTAGACGGGCCTCGTCCCTTTTTTGTAAAAGATTTTACTTGGGAAGTGGAGGCATCCATGTCAACAGATTGTTCCTGTCTATCATGATCATCTATGTTTTATTCCATTGTAGTATGCCTACACCTACACAAAGAATGAAATTAATAAGAAATAGAATCAAAATCATAACAATAAAATCATATTAATGTAAATACTATACAATAATGAAATTAATGATTTAGATATATACCAACTTTATAAATTCAGTATTTATTGCAAAAAAATACTATTGTTAAAGGAATATAATAACACATACCTTGGCTGTAGTTATAGGAACCACTAACCCTTCCTCACGATCATACTCTACATCATCAACAATATCTTCCCCTTCTTGTAGTGGTTGCACTCCCATTGTTATAGGCGGGATGTCATCAAATTGGTCATACTCTTCTTCATCCACGACATCTTCCACACCCACAATTTTTCTCTTTCCTTTAACTACAACACGCCATTGCGGATCTATATTATCCTTGATGTAGAATACTTGTTTTGATTGTGAAGCTAATACAAAAGGCTCTTCACCATCAATGTATCGACTAGAGTCAACCAAGGTGAATCCAAATAACTCATCGGTTTTCATACCACGACGGTTATCAACCAATGTACAAAGAAACAAAGGAATTGTGAAATCAACATAATCCAACTCCCAGATTTCTTGAATGACACCGTAATATGCTTGTGTAGCTTCAACTGGCCTTGTATCCCTAGATCTTTAGTATTCGGTAGAAGATGCAACCACGACAATACCACTATTTTGTTGCACACTTTTTTCATCTTGACGACAAGTGGCAAAAGTAAATCCATTGATATCGTAACCCTCATAAGTATAAACAAGTGGTTGTGGACCTCGTGAAAGCCATTTGATCGTTTCAGAAACTTTCTCATCTCTACTCAATTCAAGCTTCACTTGGCCTTCAAACCACTCAACAAAGTGGCGATTATGCTCCTGCATCAACGCAAAGGAGCTGATCCAGGGATTGTGAATTTTCAACTCATGAAGATGTTTTTCAATATATGGATGAACTGCATGCAGATGGGTTTTGTAGCACAAATTGGTGGGCTTTCTTATATCAATTAAGTGGAGGTTTAACCAATTTCTGACCTACTGTACCCTTTTCTCGAAGTCTTCTCTCGTGACGAGAAGTCGGAATCCCAATTTCTTTAGCCTTAGCTAAAAACACTGAACAATAGTTCCCTGCTTCCTCTGCTATGAACCCTTTAACGATGCTCCCTTCAGGATTTTCCTTATTCTTTGCCTTATTTGCCAAAGTACCCATTTGCCTCTCATAAGGGTACATCCTACGCATAAATATAGGACCACACTCCTTTATCTCACGAGGCAAGTGCATAACAAGGTGAGTCATTATGTCAAAAAAGGAAGGAGGAAAATACATCTCGAATTTGCATAGTGTTTCAACTATATCATATTCCATATCGTCGAGTGTTTTTGGATCTATCACCTTACTGCAAATTGCATTGAAAAACAAGCAAAGCTTTACAATAGCATGCCTAACATGTTCTGGCAAAAGGCCTCGGAGTGCAATTGGCATGAACACTTGCATCATGACATGACAATCATGGGACTTCATACCAACAACTTTCTTATCAGTAGTAGAAACAAAACGCCTTATGTTCGATGAATACCCTGTCGGCACCTTGATTCCTTTCAAACACTCACAAAAGATCCTTTTTTCTTCTCTAGACAATGTATAACATGCATGGGGCAAAAATGCTTTTTTTTGTTGCTTCATTATCCTCAGGCCATAACTTAGGTCGAATTTTGGCTTCCTTCATGTCTCTACGCACATTATCACCATCCTTTATCTTCCCTTTGATATTCAACCAAGTCCAAATTAGTTCCTCACAAACATTTTTTTCAATGTGCATAACATCAAGACAATGTCGAACCGACAAGTGCTTCCAATAAGGCAGATCCCACAACTTAGACACTTTTTTCCACAACACACCCTTCTTCGGTTTTTCTCTGTGCATCTTACCGAAGATTGTCTTAACATTTTTAATTTTCTCATACACTTCAATTCATGTCAATGGATCACGGCTCACTCCCTTCTCAACATGCCCGTTGAATTGTTGTCTCATCTTCCTGTATGGGTGATTTCGACGAAGTGATCGTCTGGTATGCATGTACACATTCTTCCCCCAATGCGTCAAACGTGTAATTTTCATGTCATCCTCACAAATAGGGCATGGTTTTTCTCCTCTGACTTTGTACCCTGACAAATTTCCATATGCAAGAAAGTTATTTATGGTACAAAACACCATGGCTCTTAATCTAAAATTTGTACCCGAAAGAGCATCAAATGTCACAAAACCTTCATCCCACAACAGTTTCAAATCGTCAATAAGGGGCTCTAAATAAACAACTATCTCATGGCCAGGTTGTTTAGGACCTGGGATTAGAAGTGATAACATGATGTACTTGCGCTTCATGCACAACCAAGGAGGTAGGTTGTATATTGACAAAAGAACAGACCATGTACTATGTTGACTACTAAGAGTTCTAAATGGATTCATCCCATCCGTACTTAATGCTAGTCTTATGTTCCTTGGCTCCTTCCCGAATTCAAGAAATGTCTTGTCAATGTCTTTCCATTGCAACGAATCAGCTGGGTGTTTGATCAACCTATCCTTCTTCTTCTCATTTTCATGCCACACCAACTTCTTTGCTTCATCCTTAACTGAGAACAGGCGCTTCAACCTTGGTATTATAGGAAGATACCATACTACCTTAGCTGGTGGCCACTTCAAGGGATCCTTATTTAAGCCCTCTCGCTTGTATCGTGACACACCACACTTTAGGCAAGCATCCAATTTTTCATTCTCCTTTCGATATAGCACACAATCATTAGGACATGCATGAATCTTGGTGTACTCTAAACCCAATGGATACATCAACTTCTTCGCATAGTAAGTCAACTTAGGAATGTCATTTCCTTCTGGAAACATATCAGAGAGGGTTTCCAAAAACAAAGTGAAACTAGTGTTGGTCCACCCGCTCTTCGCTTTCAAGTTATATAAAGTTAAAATCCCAAAAATCTTGGAATACTTAGAACAACCAGGACACAACAGTGTCTTAGCTGCTTTCGACACATTCTCATATATATGAGAATCTTCATTAACATGATCGCCTAACCCGTCTATCATCTCTTCTATCTTGTCTTCCTCCATGTCATCATTAAAACCCACTTCATTATCATCAAAACCATTCAGCTCTCTCTCATCAGCTTCATTGCCATTAATAGAAGAAGAATTATCCGTGGGAGGAAATTTTTCACCATGCCAATACCAAATACTTTAGTCTGGCATAAAACCCACAAATAATCAAATGGTCCTCTATTTTCTTAATGTCTTCCCACATCTTTACATTGTTACAATCACGACAAGGGCAGAAAATAGGTCTTCCTTTGGTTAGCCTTTGTTCAACGAGAGTACACCATTGGTGTTGCACTGCGATTCTATAGAACTCGTTGACCCCGGCTAAGTATTCTGGTGTGGTTCGAGGACCATTATACATCCAACGACGGTCCGTTTCTAAAATTGTATGATTAAAACCCAAGAAACAAATTATATTCAACATCACATATCAACACATTCCAAATGCATGATTCCAAAGTTTCTTATCGCTCCAACCTAACCCATCCTTGGAAGTGTATTCTCACTAGCAAATGGTTGACCATTTTTCGGCCCTAAGGAAATTTCGGCGGCATTTCCCTATGGTTCTCAAAGTACACGATGTAATTAATTTCTTAATTACATATGTACCCCGAGAACACATTAGGGAATGCTAACATAAAATTACCTTTACTTCCGAAAAATAAGCAACCATTTACATCCTAAGTGAGAATACAATTCCAATAACAGTCCCAAACGGGGGACTATTCAAGATTTACTCCTAATGAGTAAATCTTGAACGGGTATCTAGGCATATGAAGATGTAATGCATAATAAATATTAACACATTCAAGATCAATCATGTCAAATAAAAGTAACCAAACACATAAACATGAGTTATTTACCTAACAAAGAAAATTTGATATTTGATGCAAATAAATTATGCACATACAATAAAATAGACCAACCAATGAAACTATACACTAACAGTATCCATATAAAGTACAATATACTTCAAAATTTTCAAATGCGAGAAAAATATTCACCTCTACCTCTAATTCTTAGGAATTCGTCACATAAATATCATTTCCTATCCACTTACATAGTAACACTAATTCTTCATTTAACACACCCAATTAATACACTCATTCTTCATCATCACTTGGATTCAAAATTTCTACGCTAATCACATTATCTAATACACAATCAATCTTAGTTTCATTTTAGGTTCAGCTAAACAAATCATCGTTTAAAGTTTGAGACAAAACAATTTCAATCAAAAAAATACACTACACCACATCAAAAATGCCAAAAATTAAGACTAAAATCAGACCTTACCTTGCTGATAAAGGCGCCGGAGCTTGTCCTAACCTCACTAAACTGACTATCCAAGACTCATTACTACCACACGGTTCCTGCAGAGAATACTCTGGTTATTTCAGTGTTTTCAGCATCACTCTCCCCAATTATAGCAAAAACAATGAATTGAAAACTAAAACTTCATGTTAAAAAAGAACAGAAATAATCAAAAAAATTAATTAAAAAATTCAACCGAAAAAAATCAAAAATGATTGAACTGAAAAAAAATTCAACTGTTCTTCACTTCACTACCAAAAAAATTATATGAAAACCTTAATAGATTTAATTTTCTAAAAATTAAGGCTAAAAAAAAAATTAAAACTTATTACCTTGAGTAAAGTAAACTTATTACCTTGAGTTCTTCACATGGCCGCCGGAAAAAAACCACAAGAAACCACCACCCACCGGAGTTGCGAGGGGGAAACGAGGAACTTGCGAGGGAGAAAGGGTTCAGGATAACCCCTACTGCAATGAAAGATTAGAACTTGATTAGTTGAATTCGAAAGAGCAATGAAAGATTAGAACTTTAGAGAAAAATTGTGGGAAATTTTGTTAGTAGGATTATCCAACATATTTAAATTTGAGAAAAACTGTGAATTGATATTGCTAAAATGATTTGAAGGCCAAAAATAGTAAGCTACAATATTCTAGCTACTAATGCTTTCAAATGTATGAATTGATTATACTACTTTAAAGAACATTAAAAAAAAAAATCCAACTACAAACATTCCTCAAACCAACCAGAAAATTTGGCCTCAACCAAAGAATGAATCTGAACATAAAATTCTTACCAAAGAATTCACATATACATATATTTAGCAAATATCTTATTAACACATTAACCTTAAAATTATATATAATACTTCAGTAAAATTTACAATAATTAAAATTCCATTTCATGAACACATTTTGAAGGATTTCAAGTATTTTCAAGTTCTATAATTATTAAACTCATTTCGCAGATTAACAAGAAACAAATATACTACTAATCAACGCTCCAGCTAAATAGGAACAATTAAATTTCATAGCATTGTAGCCACCAGTAGCAGGTTGTGTTAAAGTTAATACTGATGCTGGTCAGGTAGGCAATTTGGGTTCGGGGCTAGGGGCTGTGGTCCGTGGTGAAGATGAGAAAGTGCGAGCTTGCGTGGTGGCGCAATCAATTGACAGATGGGACCCCTATATTGCTGAAGCAAAAGCAGTGCTATGTGGTTTGGAGCTTTCTTGGAGTAAGGGATATCGCAAAGTGTAAGTTGACAGTGATTGCTTAGTGGTTATTAGAATGCTGCTTGATCAGATGAAAGGCTTCAGTGCTGTCCATTTAGTCATTAATGATATTTTGCTTTTTGGTAGTAAGTTTGATTATGTTAGATGGGAATATGTGAAAGGGGGGGGGGGTAATGGAGTTGCTCACACTTTAGCACATTATCACCCTTGACAGGTTGGTCTTCGTGTTTGAGATGATGTTATCCCTTCTTGTATTGTATTGTAAGATATCAATGACCATATATTTGGTATAATAATATCAAGTATCTAAACAAGTCCGAATCAACGTCTCAGGTATAATAAGAAGGTTGCCTATTAATTAAGTTTGATGGTTCCAGGGGCACCACATTGAATCTAGGAAAAACAAAGTAAAAAATAGTTCCCATATTGCTTATTATGGTATAGACAGCAGTCAGAATTTATTCAGAATCAGACCATGGACTTTTGAACACATAAGATGGAAAACTTGATGCGGAAGATGTTAAATATTTATAGGTTAAGTATGCGACTTTTTTAGGAGATTGTTGTATAATACCCCGTATTTTTATGCGTATTTTTTAAAAGATGTTTTTTATAAAGTATTTAAATCATTTTAATATTTTAATGATGGCATTTTAACTAATATTTTAATAAAAGGAAAGTTTATCTAATTTCTTTATTTATAAAAGTTGGGGTTTTATTTTAAGAAAGTTTAATTTTAACAAGTTTTATTAGGGAAGGGATTAGGAAAAACTAAAAGAGAAAAGTGTTATTTCGGATGATATACTACAAGAGGGGGGGTGAATTGTAGTATGTTCCTAGTGCCTACTTTTTGCGGAATATAAAACTGATTGCTGTTAGGAACTTAGACAACGCAAAGCGGATTTTATGAGGAAACCATCCAGGGCCCAACTGGAAGTAAAACCTCGACCCTACCTTAGGGATTTCAAACACAAACCACTTCTCTATAATAGGGCAAACACCAAGTTACAACCTATTAGAGACGGACCTTTATTTCACAAGTTCCTCACTGGACTTGCTCCTTGATAGGACCCTATCCTACGCAATCTAAGTACCACACTTAGATTCACTCATACCACCAAAGTACTACACGTACTGCCAAAGTACAAACTACTTGTAATACCTAAGTAGAAAACTACTCTACCAAAGTACTACCCACTCGGCCTCACACTAGAAGCTCAATCGGCCTCACTTAGAAGCACACACATTGCACTCTTACAATATAATTATAACGAGAATCCTTACGAACTCTCACACCCCAATACATAAAACACTCAAAACCCTTTTTCCCAATTATAAGCTCTCAAAGAATAACTCTAAATACATATCAATCAATAAAGAGATAAAACTAATATGCTGGACACTTCAAGATCTGTCTGGAACTTACTAGACGAAGTGTAACTGGAACCTGACTAGAACTTAGACCTGGAGGTTTGACTTAGCTTCGTGGTGAAGGATGAAACCATTAAGCACGACCACTAAGCTTCATCAGCCTAGCCTTTGAATGAATACATATGAGCATATTTATAGTACACCCAAATTATTCTTTTCGTAAAAGATAAGTTTTATTAAAAGATAGAAATAAAATATATTTTCTAAAAATAAGTTTTCCAAAAATATATCTTTTGTTAATAATATATTTTATCAATAATAATAAGATATATTTACCATAAAATCAGATTTTATCTAGATCATATATTTTCCAAATATACTAATATATATTTTAACAAAAGATATACTTACCATATCTTTTTACAAAAGATATACTTGCCATATCTTTTTATAAAAGATATACTTACCATATCTTTTTATAAAAGATATACTTACCATATCTTTTTACAAAAGATATATTTACCATATCTTTCAATAAAAGATATACTTGCCATAAAATTAGATTTTATTTATAACTTATTTTACTGAAAATATTTTCCAAAAATAACTTATCTTTTTCCAAAAGGGATTTATTAGAAAATAAATATTTTTATTCTGTAAAACCAAATCCCTACAAGATATGCACATATTAGGTAAATATTTATATCATTAAATTTGACCTGCGACCTTTAACGACGAGCAGACCTAAGTTCCGATTAGGTTTTGGAACTCTGACAGTCTCTGAGTTCCTGACAAGTCAGTAACTCTAATTTCATTGACTATCATGAGTTCACCTTGGTTCTTTAGAATTGTTCCAGACTGACTTTTATGTCCAACATACTTACATGAATCCTAGAGCGATATACTACGATTTCTTCGTCTTCATGTTGTTTCTTTGAAACTCTTATTCTGGAATCTTGTAGTATTGATGTATTCTAGTTCTCGGGGAAACGTAAGTTCCTGTTAGGGAACTAAGTTCCTGTTATGGAAATCTTCATGTACCTGTTGGGGAACATGGAACTCTTCATGTACCTGTTAGGGAACATGCTCCGGCTCTCGTGGAAAAGCCTGCCAAAGGTTCCTTCAGCATCTCGTTAGAAAATATCTTCTGGTTCCTTCGTGGTTTGGTTCTTGTGGCAGAACCTTATTTAGGTTCATTCATTTCCTCTTGTTCCTCTTGAAGTCTTCTATGTTCCAACCCATTGACTTCACCTAAGTCAGTTCCTGTCTTCATATGAACATTTAAGAGAAACATTAGATTGAAGTTTGTTTGTCATAAACAAACTTCAAGTGAGAGAACTAATTAAACTTAAAGCTTATGTAAATACTCCTACACATATACGACTCACGTATGTATAGAGTACTTACCTCATGAAGCTAACATATGCAGACACCTATTTACATAGTTACCTTCATAGTTCCTTAGCCATCATCATGCTTATCAACCATAACACTCATCATTGTTCTTGTTCTTCTATTGCTTATCATATATTTCTTCAGTTCCTTATATACATACTTGTCATTGCTCAGGTTCCTTGTATCCTGTTCCAAGTATAACTTGTTCTTTCTATGCACAACTTAACAAACACATTAGATAGATAATCATCATTAGTTTACAATCATCAAAACCTAATTACTCAACAATTTCCCCCTTTTTGATGATGACAAACTAATGATTCTTATCACACATTAAAGGATAAATAACATTTATTCCCCCTTAGTTCTTTAATGAAATAACATTTAGAACAAGTTAGGAACATAAACAGGAACTTCACATAGTTAGAAACTTAGAAATACACATCCTTATCAATATATTTATACTTTCAAAGATCATGTTGTAAGAACTTTGGACTTAACTACTACATACCATAAGCATCATACATATTCTTCCCCCTTTTGTCTTTATCAAAAAGGGTATTGTTCCACAAGTTTGTTTTCCTTAAATTACACACACATAAAGTCATATGTCACACCTACCACCATATAATAAGTAAATATATAATAGTTAAACACGTGTTGTTCTTAAAAGCCTCAAGGTACTCACTTTCAAACTTGATACTATTTCCACACTAATTTCCAACTCACAATCTAAAGGCCCAACTTCAAAACCCTTAATTGAACTTGACAAATAAGAAGTTAAAAATCAAGTAAAGAACAGATCTAAAAAGTTAGAAATGGATTGCATAAATAGGCAAATGAAAGCGCAAGCTCAAAGGATATATAAAGAAGCATACGGAACAAAATAAGTAGAAGGAACATGAAGTGGAATTTGTGCTCTTCGTTTAGACCTTTTGAGGTGATAAGATTCACCACATTTGTTCTTCATTTCATACTCTTGAACCTCCTACTAAACACAACATATATTCATCTTGCTAATTGATAACCAAGTTCCCTTACTTCAACTACCAACTTCTTTGAGAAACATTTTGCTTACTGGAACTTAAACAGATTTCAGCTTCATAGTAAAGTTCCTTCAACGTTTAATGTTGCTCCTTCACTAGCTAGCTTACCAAGTATATGAGTACACGACATCAACATAGTCAATATTCTTCATATTTAGATATCTAGGAAATTAAATATTGGATCACCCTTATTCTTCTTCTTTTTCTTCTTCTTCTTCTTTTTTTTTTTTTTTTTAAACATAGGGTGTCATTACACAGATTTTGCATGCTTTCTTAGAATAACACATTTTAAGTTAATGAAGATAATACTTACTCATACACTTGAGTTCCACAACCAGCTTTGAACCATTTTGATTTCTTGGTTCCTACCTTATTCAATTACCCCTGAGTTCCTTACCATTCTTCTTCCTTTTCAAGTGCTTACATCTTTTCTTTTTCTTCAACTTCCCCCTCAACATGTAATCACCATTCTTCACGTTTCATTGATCCATAAAAAGATTATGAACAAACTTAGAGCACATGGGAATTAAGAATAAGAAGTATGGCTATATGAAAAGATAAGGAAATAGGGTCGATAGAATCTTCGAATATATGAAAATATGAAATAAGTATAGCACAACACGGACACACAACTAAAAGTTGTAGAATAATGTTGCATTCGAAGAAATATGGTGTGGATGCTTGAAAGTTGGCTAAAATATAGGTTAGTTCCCCTGAAATTTAAACAAGTGAGGTACAAACGGTCTAGGAACTTACCTATCTTGTTCCATCAAAGTTTCTTCCATTTTTACTTTGGCAACTTAGGAACTCGTGTTTGACAGCACCCATAGTTCTATTATGAGACCTCTAATACTCTTAGGAAAGTGAGTATGTCTTTTACAACATAAGAACTAAGTGTGACACATAAACAATAAGCGCACATTCTTTACTTCAAGTTTAACATGCATAGGAACCCCAACTTGAAATAACTTAAGGGAAAAATACTTTATACTCATGTTATGTTTCAACAAGTCTTGTTCCATTAAGCAATATACATGAATATGACAAGTCAAGAAAAAACCATAAGAGAATCCATTCACCAATTCACATATTGCATTCATACCAAAAATATATCAATTCAATTCATCTAATTCCGACATGTGAAAAGGAACTTATATCTTATGTAGTTTATAACCAGTAAAAATATAACTTTTAAAACATTAGTTGACATGATGGCTTACCTTGGAGTTCTTGAGGTGGTTGTTTTGTTCCTTGATGATCTCAAATCTAATATGAACTTCCACTTCTAACTCAGGTTCCATTGTCAATGGTTAATGCTTACAAATATATTTTCTCATCATAGAATCATCAAAAACCAATGCACAATGGCTCGTTAGTTGTACCAAAAATATAATCAATGTAAATAAGTACAACTAAAACCTTAGTCCATCTTGAAAACAAAAATTGTCAATTTTAAAGCTCAATTTTCAAGAAGGAACTTGGATAGCAATCTATCCTAGAGTATGTTCCACATAGACATCTATAACAGAAAGTTATACAAAAGACATCCATGACATCCATGTGGTACAACTCTAATCCCATATAAACAGCAAGATAAAATAATATTCAATTACCTTCAAGTCTAGCTATACGAGCAACAAGTTCCTGAAAAACAATACATACCTCTGTATTGGTTGTTTCCTATAAGAACCAACATGGCCTTGTTCCATCGCGTGCCTTACTCAATAAGCTTTTTCCAGAACACCCTTTTTAATCTCCGACCCCTTTTAGGTGTTCTAGAATAGGTTCAGCATGTAACAAACACTTCTTCCTTTTAAGCTCATTGAGTTCTTGTTACACATCTAACCTTCAAGCTCCATCCTCAAATGCTTCAATGTCTTGAGGCTTGACCTTAGTTACATATGCATATAAGACACTATAGCTCCATAGTTTTTTGAGATTTTGCTGGTCGGAACAAATATTGTCTCAACTCTGGAACTTCGTCGGAACTTGCTTTCTTGTATTGAGTTCATTGAACTTTGCTGCATGAGCTGGAACTTAACATCTAAAAGTTCCTCAATATGTGTAGCTAGCCCTTGCTGTTATCCTTAGTGACATATTTCTTTACTAGGAACTCAGGTAGTTCTACAAGAACATGTGAGTTCATCTTTTATAACCTGCTTGATGGGAACAAACCTGTTAGTCTCAAAATATGTTCACTTATTGCACATTAAACATGATAGTATAAACTCTTTATGTTTTACTGTTCTAGGCATTTATGGATAAATCGCCTTGGCACTTGTATCATTAAACATCCCTAAGTGGAACATAGGGTACGGTGTCTTGTTAACCAAAGATCTATTGCTTCAGTGTTGATGATGTAGTAAGCAACATTGAAAACTATTCCAAAGAACCTGCAAAGACCATTAGTATATAACTTTGTTCTCTTCATGTCTTTCATGATTCAAAGTTGGAAACTTTTTGTCAATCCTGTGTTCCTACTACAAACATCAAACATGACTGGAACTAGGTTCCATTGTTAGATCCATTACTTCATAAATAATGAACACTTAGCCACATACCATGTGATAGAAAAGACTTTCAACAAATAGTTCATCATCTCTTCTATTAAGAAAAGTAACCAAGTGTCCATTTGCGTTCATTACTTATAAACAAGACATCTCTTTCAATTAGTCTCTAAATATCACATGATAAACAGATCCATATCACTAAGATCCAATGGATTAGTGTTGCTTACCATCTACCCGATGTTGAAAGAGAATATAACATGTTCTAATTCTCATGCTTCTCAATCTTCACCTGTTTGGAACTTACGTATACATATACCTATTATCGAGTTCCTACTAGGTTTATCAAGCATAAAAAGATTAACATGTTTACAGTTTGAAGCATAGAATTATTTCATAAAACATCTAGAGTCACAAGCATTTAAACACCAAAAAGTGCATCAAAAACTCGACAAGAAAAATGTTAACAATGGTATAGGAACTTGACTTACTACTCACCTGTTATGTAACAATTTTACCTTCTGTGTTATTCTTATAAGTCAAAGTTCTTCCATTGTAGATTTATAGCAGAAAATATCTTGATTTAACAATCATCATCCCTTTGGAACCTCGCTGTCGAGATACTACGAGTTCCTTCCTACTATGCACCTTCAAATGTTCATGTTCCTATTGATATCAGGTTGGAACATGCCCTTCTAGTCCTTTTGACCATTGTATCTTGGGTAGAGGAACGTGTTGGTTTAATCTCAAATTCTTCAACACCTTGTCAAAGTTCCTCAAATATTCATTCTGAAGATATAACTTGAAAAATCTAAACCCAACTGAATTCTTTTGTGCTTTCAAAAGGTTAGTAGGTTAGTCAAGAGAGATAGATAAAATCTAAAGCATAAAAGTATTGAAACATAAAGTTCCAGTAAGAATACTCCCTTTTGGATGTCGTTCCATAAACAAAATTATGGATCTCCAACACGTATTCTAAGATAGTCATCTTAACTCATCATCCTTCATAAGAGTCTGCTACAGGAATTTATGCTTAGTTCGAAAGAACTTTGAACAATAGGAACTAGACTGGAACTTGCATAAGAAGCTGAACAGGAACTTGTACACTAACTCTTATAGCACCTTGATATAGAAGCTTTTTTATTCCTGTATCCTAAATCTATTTTATCAATTCAAGTTCATCAAGTTCCAACTAGTTAAGCACCAAGTTCCTAACGGAACAAAATTTTATGCAGCGATTTATCTCAATGGACAAACCTACAAAACAATCATTAACAACCAGCCCCAAACTAGAAGAGAAGTTAGTTTGTCATGATATATGCTATAAGCTTTAAAACAACTTCTCTTTTACATCCATTCACAAATACCACCTTGGAAATATGTAATTGAGTTTCAACAGGAATCAGTGAAGGATTAAGATATATACCAAAAGAAAATGACCAATATTTACATAGAAAAGTATAGGCGACTTAAACACTTTTCCATATTGTCGCTTCACCAACTACAATTTTCTTATAAAGGCTCTCTAGTGAGAGGAACTTGCACATAATTCCTTATATAAAAACAACCAAATTATCATCATTATTAATAGGTTGTCTCCACTCACATAGCCTGCAAAATCATTCACCTTTTGACTTTGGTTACCCAATACATATTGGGTACCTTCTTGTTAGTAATAGTCGTCAATAATCCATAATTAAAACAACTACGATTAAGCCAACTATCTTTACTAACAATAAACATCACGTGTCTACATAATAAGTAATCAGAATAATAAGGACACATGATAAGGTCATTCTTTGGCAAATATTCAAAATATACGTTCATTACCTTTCCCAAAGAATTAAGTTTCCATTCAGGGTTAGTCTAGGTTCCGAAAGACCAAATATGCATAATTCTATACAATAAGTTCCTTGAACTATTTCTAGTAAACAGAAAATTAATCAATTTGTAAATCTGAAAAAATATTTTCACACTAGAAATCAGATTTGAGTTTACGCAAAATTGATTTAAAAAACATTAATAATAAAATCAACAATTTAACTAAAAATACCGCAAGGAACTCGCACACATAATAACATGCATATAACAAAGAATTCAAAGACGAAACACTTACCTCAAAGATGTTAATCTTTGAATTACTTCTACTTTACAAGTAGATTTTGGTATTAATGTGGAGTTGGGAACGTTCTCGGGCTGAGTTCCAATTGCTGCATTTCTCGTAGATATACATCCTAGCATGGAACTTTCTCCTCGGGGTTACCCGGTTTTATCTAGAGCATTTGCTCTGATACCAATTGTTATTTCGGATGATATACTACAAGAGGAGGGGTGAATTGTAGTATGTTCCTAGTGCCTACTTTTTGCGGAATATAAAACTGATTGCTGTTAGGAACTTAGACAATGCAAAGCGGATTTTACGAGGAAACCATCCAGGGCCCAACTGGAAGTAAGACCTTGACCCTACCTTAGGGATTTCAAACACAAACCACTTCACTATAATAGGGCAAACACCAAGTTACAACCTATTAGACACGGACCTTTATTTCACAAGTTCCTCACTAGACTTGCTCCTTGATAGGACCCACCCTACCCAATCTAAGTACCACAGTTAGATTCACTCGTACCACCAAAGTACTACACGTACTGCCAAAGTACAAACTACTTGTACCACCTAAGTACAAAACTACTCATACTACCAAAGTACTACCCACTCGGCCTCACACTAGAAGCTCAATCGGCCTCACCTAGAAGCTCACACATTGCACTCTTATAGTATAATTATAACGAGAATCCTTACGAACTCTCACACCCCAATACATAAAACACTCAAAACCCTTTTTCCCAATTATAAGCTCTCAAAGAATAACTCTAAATACATATCAATGAATAAAGAGATAAAACTAATATGCTGGACACTTCAAGTTCTGTCTGGAACTTACTGGACGAACTGTAACTGGAACCTGACTGGAACTTCGACCTGGAGGTTTGACTTAGCTTTGTAGTGAAGGATGAAACGATTAAGCACGACCACTAAGCTTCATCAGCCTCGCCTTTGAATGAATACATATGAGCATATTTATAGTACACCCAAATTATTCTTTTTGTAAAAGATAAGTTTTATTAAAAGATAGAAATTAAAAATATATTTCCAAAAACAAGTTTTCCAAAAATATATCTTTTGTTAAGAATATATTCTATCAATAATAATAAGATATATTTACCATAAAATCAGATTTTATCTAGATCATATATTTTCCAAATATACTAATATATCTTTTAACAAAAGATATACTTACCATATCTTTTTACAAAATATATACTTTCCATATCTTTTTATAAAAGATATACTTACCATATCTTTTTACAAAAGATATATTTACCATATCTTTTAATAAAAGATATACTTGCCATAAAATTAGATTTTATTTAAAACTTATTTTACTGAAAATATTTTCCAAAAATAACTTATCTTTTTCCAAAAGGGATTTATTAGAAAATAAATATTTTTATTATGTAAAACCAAATTCCTAAAAGATATGCACGTATTAGGTAAATATTTATATCATTAAATTCGACCTGCGACCTTTAACGACGAGCAAACCTAAGTTTCGATTAGGTTTTGGTACTCTGACAGTCTCTGAGTTCCTTACAAGTCAGTAACTCTAATTTCATTGACTATCATGAGTTCACCTTGGTTCTTTAGACTTGTTCTAGACTGACGTTTATGTCCAACATACATACATAAATCCTTGAGCGATATACTACAATTTCTTCGTCTTCATGTTGTTTCTTTGAAACTCTTGTTCTGAAATCTTGTTAGGGAACTCTTCATGTACCTGTTGGGGAACATGGAACTCTTCATGTACCTGTTAGGGAACATGCTCCGGCTCTTGTGGAAAAGCCTGCCAAAGGTTCCTTCTGCATCTCGTTAGAGAATATCTTCTGGTTCCTTCGTGGTTTGGTTCTTGTGGCAGAACCTGCTTTAGGTTCATTCATTTCCTCTTGTTCCTCTTGAAGTCTTCTATGTTCTAACCCATTGACTTCACCTAAGTCAGTTCCTGTCTTCACATGAACATTTAAGAGAAACATTAGATTGAAGTTTGTTTGTCATAAACAAACTTCAAGTGAGAGAACTAATTAAACTTGAAGCTTATGTAAATACTCCTACACATATACGACTCACGTATGTATAGAGTACTTACCTCATGAAGCTAACATATGCAGAAACCTATTTACATATTTAACTTCATAGTTCCTTAGCCATAATCATGCTTATCAACCATAACACTCATCATTGTTCTTGTTCTTCTATTGCTTATCATATATTGCTTAAGTTCCTTATATACATACTTGTCATTGCTCAGGTTCCTTGTATCCTGTTCCAAGTATAACTTGTTCTTTCTATGCACAACTTAACAAACACATTAGATAGATAATCATCATTAGTTTACAATCATCAAAACCTAATTACTCAACAGAAAGTTTAGGGAAAGAGGGATTGGTTGAGAAGGGGTATAAATATCCCACTTATGAGGCAAATCAACTTTGCCCAGAGTGGAGAAAACCCAAGGTAAACTTCTCTCTCTCCTCCTTATTTTTCTCTCTTTTTCTTTTCCCTTCCCTTTTCTTTTTTTCGGCTGCTCTTTGCTTCCCCCACCGCTGCCAGCAGCCGGCAGCCACCGGCAGCAGGTGGTCGCCGCTGCCAGTAGCCGGCAGCCGGTGGCTGCCTCCTCTTTCCCCATTTTTTTTCGACCATGTATATATATATATAAAAAAACTTAACTCTATTGTTTTAATTTAATCTTTACTTAAATCTAATTGTAAATTATGAGTTTTTGGATTTGATTTTGATGTTTGATTATAATTATTATGTTAATTAATTTTCAGATTTAATTTTAATTAAAAATCTTCAATTTTTGAAACCCTAGGTTCTTGATTTATGAATTATTGAAGGGTTATGATGTATATTGGTTTAGATCTTTGTTTTAAGAGTTTTAAGGCTTAATTACAGCAAGTTTTAATTAAAATAAATTGCTGGAATTTTATGTAGAACACTTAATATTATGTTTCTTGAAGAATTTTAATTACCCATTAATTGGGACTTAATTATGGTGTTTTAAATACAATTTAAGCTTACTTTAATTAAATTATGAGGGGTTTTAAAATAGTATATATTGCTGGAAATTTGTTTAGAGTGGATTTTAATACTCTATTATGATTTTAATGTGTAGGAGACTTCGAAGTAAGCAATTTCTACTAGTCGTGGCGATTTTAAGGTCGCACTCAAGGTACGTTCGTGTACTTAGCATATTTTGATGATGTAGAATCATGCAAGGCTTGATTTTAATCAATTACAAGTAGTATCATGCTAAGGTTTTAAGTATGGACTTGTGAATTAATGGTGTTGGTGATTGAATTGTGAAGCATGAATTATTTGTGATGGTTTATGGATTGGAAAATTATATTTTGGCATGTTGTGTTTGAACCACACTTTTATTTATGGCATGTTAGAATGCATGATTAATTAAACTACATGTTTAATTATGTTTGGAATATTGAAAAGGAATTTAATTATGGTTCAAATAATTTTTATTGATGCTTTAAGCATGAGAAAGGAGCTATATAAGTGTCCATGTACACGAGGAATAAATTGTATGTCGGTGCTTTTGTGCACTTAAGGTGTTTTTAGCACCGAGGGATAGGATTTTTGGCACTTTATGCGTTTAAGGTGTCTTTGACACTGAGGTAGAATTAAAAATGGTTCAACATTAAATAATATGTGGTCACTAATTATTCAAGAATTAAATTGGTATGTTTGGTTGATTGAATAATTATTGTTGATTGATTTATTATGCTTTGAGAGTCATCACCAAGTCCAATAACATGTAAATAACGTAAAATGAAAGAGATTACGCACCAAAACTCTTGGAACGTATATACCTTGAGTATGAACAATGGGGGGGAGTTATGGGGTTTTATATTTAACCATAACTTCTAATAGAGTACAGGATGCTGTACATTCCTTTTTATTTATTATTATGCGTAGGAATTCCGCCAGCTTTGAGTGGTTTTGTCGCTGGCACGGTTAGCTCCCGTGTCAGTTAACCTCAATTTATTTGAGGGAGGTATAGTTGGAAACCAGTTCGATGCGTAATCAACGCTAAATGAATTATTTAGTGTCTAGTTAAAGTGTCTTGTTGATTGTTGTGTGTTCTTGTAAAACAGGTGCATTGAGGTAAGTGTATGTTGATAGGTGAAAGCATGTAGTTTGTTTAATTACGCTTATGTACTGAGCTTTTCTGATTGTGTGTGTTTGTGTGTTTGGCCATGTCTTTATCTTAGCCCTATGATGACCCATTTTTAATGGAGAGTAGTGGGGACAAGTAGAGATAAACTTTTCAGGTATTGAAGCATATTCATGACGGGGCATGAGTGAAGAGTGAATCATGTTAGTTTCCATTAGTTTACGATGTGTTTTATGCTTTATTTATTCTGACATATTTTGTGTGGACTAACGCAAAGGTTTGGTTTTGGAACGGTTTTGAATAAGGGCCTTTAATATTTCCAAGTTGTAGTTTGATTTTATTTGCCTTTGTTTGTTTTAGTTTTAAACTTTACTTTCGTTTGGTTGACTTTTGAGTTGACTTGTTTAAACGGTTTTTAATATTAAGTCTTCCGTTGTGTATCTTTGATAGTTGCCTTAGCCGTTTTCACGGTGGCGGTAATGTCTTAGATATTCCTAAATCGTATTTTAAAGAGTAAAATGGGTATTTAAAGGAAAGGAATTTCTAGGGTGTTACATGTTGGGTTAACATGATTCACAGGACATGATAATCAGACACTCTAAGAACAATAGTTGCCACATTGGCCCTCATTCGCAAATATGAGCTCAAAATCACAAATTCAGAAGTACCAAAGGTTTTAAAGCCAAGAAAAGTTGTCGCACAAATTAGCTTAACTTAGATACATTACATAGAGTAGCCAAGAAATAGACTTGAACAAGTAAAAATTCGTAGATACTTCTACACAAAAACAGTTGTCCAGAAGCACACAAAACAAGCTACAGAGTACTAACTACCTAAGAGGTACACAAAGGCTGAGAAACAAATAGTATACAGCTTAACACAATTGAAGCTAGAATATTAGTTAGCTCAAACAAACATCATACAAGCTCCCCACACGAAACCAAACATAAAATAAAAATAAAAAAAAATAAAATTCATAGCATTGTAGTTATAATCCCAACAATACGGTGTCAGTTCTAAACAATGAAAGCTAAAATTAAAATTCAAGAACATGCAAATGAAATTGATAGAAATTCAGAAAATTACCTGTGACATTTCAAGCCAATTGCCTTCAATTTAGGGCATCCAACATCAGCATTCCATTTCACCGCCCTAACCAAAGCTTCTCCAATTTCCACCACCCAACAAACCACCACCCACCGGAGTTCCTCAGATAACCCCTACTGCTGGAAGCCTCCAATTTCCGGCACACACAGGCCTAACAATCCCAACACCAGCGACGGACAAAGCAGGAAAGAGAGGACCAGCGAAGATAGATCCTAGCTGAGATTGCGCTTCAATGGGGAACAGGGAGAAAGAGACAAAAAGGCGAGAGAAGGGACGGCGATCGGCGACAGAGAAGGCACTGGAGAAGAGATTGCGCTTCAATGGGGAACAAATCAGAGCTTAGATTGCGCTTCAATGAGGAAAAGTTAATGAGGGACGCGTGAAATGAATTGAAAAAAGGGAATTGGAAATAATTTAGGGTTAGCTAAATTTGAATCCGTGCAAAAAAAAATAATCGAACTTTTACTCGTTTATGTCCGTTACAAATAAGTAGGTCAATCACGTTTTGACTTTACTTTTTGTAACGGACAGAAAATGTCCGTTACGAATAATTTAGTATTTGTAACGGGCAGTAAGGTGTTCGTCACAAATAAATATTTATTCGTAACGGACAGAAAGATGCCCGTTACGAATAAGTATTTATTTGTAACGGACACCTTACCGCCCGTTGCAAATACTACTTTTTTACGCAGATGGATAATTTTTTGTAACGGACCTTAATTTCGCCCATTACGAATGATGTTAATGTAACGGGCAACAACATGCCCGTTACGATTAAGCCGTTACAAATAGACTTTTTTCCACTAGTGAAATTTATGAGATGAGTGTTTGAAGTTGGATTTTTGGTTGTTTGTACGTACTTACCCCTACCGGAGTTTGTGTGTTGTTGCCGTTCACATGTCAAAGTCATGTCTCGTCGACTTAGGGACTTGTTGCCGTGGTCTTCATCCCAAAAATCTCAGAAGGGGTCTTCTTCCCAAGCCCCATCCAGTTCTTCTACAGTTCCCACCACCCCTCCTTAACCATATAAGGTGAAATTTGCGTCACCTTATCAAGAAAAATGCTATGAAGATCTTTAAAAGCGCCATATCCGGTCCACTAGATTCTATGATAAGGAATACTATCAAGCCTTGGGTATCGACTCCGATGTCCAAGACATGGGCGAGTCATTAGGGTGGGAGACGTTCATAAACATCACGGTCCCTTCGAAGTGGACCAACAACCCCTTGGCAGCCCCAAAGGCACCCTTCACCTACCGAGAGCTCACTTTGGAGTTCCTCTCGTCTTTAAACCTTCAATCATCTGAGAGATGAGGTGTGAAAGAGCTCGAACTCCACCTCCGGATGTTCAACAACCAAAGAAAGGTGATGATGAGTGAGCTAAATCAAATGTTTGGGTGGGATCCCGAGAGCTTTGTGCATAGGGTATTCGACAACGAGAGGATGTGGCAGGGGTACGATGAACAAGAGTGGTGGAGCACCATCACCCAAGGGAACACCAAGTTTAAGTCAAGGTCCGCGAAGGCATCGGAAATCATTTATCCGGCCCTTCGTTATTTTCATAGGATGATGGTGTACGCTCTTTTCTCCCGTCAAGAGCTCAGGAAAATCAATCAAGAAGAGCTCACTCTACTATGGTTGGCCACCAATGGATATATTAACTATGACCACGGTGTGAACTTCGGGGGCCTCCTCACGGATCGATTCAATGAGACACAGTTGGACACCTCCCTCACCGGCGACATCCAATTGGGGGGAATGATTACTTGGATAGCCTACAAGCTAGGCTATGGAGTGGAATTGGCTAAGCTCACCCCGGTGGATGAGCTGCCATAATTGAACATCGGTGCCCTCAAGACGGCCGAGATCCTACGCGAGGTGCCTACGCGCATGGGGCTTGATGAGCGGATTTGGATGGTCCGCTATGCTTCATGGTGCATACTCCCCAATGCCTTCATCACCAACCCGCCGGAAGATGGGAACCAATGGCATGTTCCCCGCTCTACCCTTAAGAAGGGTAGTTTGTCGGTTAGGGAAAGAGCTCCCAAGGCTCCAATGCAAAGACAACAACAACAACTACTACTACAACAACAACAACAACAACAAGGATTTCATCAACAACATTTCAAGCATCAACACTTCCATTATGGGGAAGGTTCTCAATCGATGATTGGCATGTAAACCAAGGGCATTTCGATGGTCACGATGGTCACGCGGTTTACAATGCCAACATCTATGATTGGCATGTAAACCAAGGGCATTTCGACCCTCCAGTGAACTATCCATACTTTCCGCCCCAACAAGGGCCGGTTCCTTATCATGAGGAACCGCATACAGACGAGACTCCCCGTCAACCGATTTGGCCTTATTGGTTCAGGCCATCTTCTCAAGGTGGCCCTCGTGTGAACTACCCCACTTCCGAGGGGTACGACTATCGGGAATCGGGAGGGTGAGATTACCGTGGGGATCCTAACTACCCCATGTACACCTCGGAGCCTCTAGAGATGCCTCCTCCCTTCGGCCCTCTTCCGGATTGGCAACAAGCCTTATACCGGAACCGTGGTTTTCCACCGGGCTTCACCGGTGGATGGGAGCGCCATGGCCCTCCAATCGACGTTGATTATATATGGCGTCCAAGTGGAGAGGGTTCTAGTTCTCACATGGAGGACTAGGGCCCTAGGGCCTAAGTTTAGCCCTTCCCTCCCACCTCGTTTTCCATTTTTGCTCAAACCGAGGACGGTTTTCCGTTCAACTGTGGGGGGTGTTTATTCATTGTTTTATTCAAAGGGCTTTGTTTTAATGGGGCATATTCATTGCCAATAAGCGTCTCTTGCAAGTTTTCTCTCAATGTTGTTGATGCTCACTTTCTCTCTTCTCTAAAAAAAATGATGTTTTGATTATAATCTTGTTGTTTTGGCTCCTAATTTTAAAAATCCAAACTCCCTCTTAATCCAAACCATTTTTCTTTTCTTTGTTCCTTTTCTTTAGTAGTTTCATACTTTGTTTTTTTTTCCTTTTTATCTCCTTGTATATATTTCCCTTGCTACTAACCAAATATTTTCCGAGTTGTTTTGGATTTTGACATTTTTGTAGGGCTTATTGGCGCATTTTCCAAGTTTTTCCGAGCAATGGAGTTTCATGGTTGTGGACTTGCGAGTTTTAAGCACTATTGGGTGACAAAAACTCCTTCTCAACTCTTTAAATATTTTGATTGGTTGCATAGTTTAGGCTAGACTAGGAAGAAGTTGAATGGTTCGAGGTTGCTTGATTTGGTTCTAAGGAACCTTGGATCGTTGATGTTGTTATCAACGATCAATTGTATGACGATTGGGATTTACTTGGATTAAATGCCTCATTTGTGAACCTTTTTAATTTCTTCCTCTTTCTTTTGTGTTGTTTTTCCCTTTTTTTTGTGACAAGCACGATTATGACAAGTTGAAATGATTTTGATGTGGAATTCGCTCATTCAATTGGTTGTGTATGGCTTTCATGATGTTGTATCTTTGATTGCTTATCTTCCTAATTGATGAGGGTTTACACGGTTTGAGAATGCTTAGGGTTGAACTAGACACATTATAAGCTAAGGTAGCCCGATTTAGAACTTTTTAGGACATTTGAACCCCTAGTTCACGGGAAAGTGGTAAGATGGTGTTGCTCTTCGTGGTGGATAGGATTCCCTTGGTTGGTATTTGCTTATTTCTTATCCTGTGTGAGCGTCATTTGTTCTAGCCTTCATCATTCTTGTGAGCGGCATTTAGGATCCTTAACTATGCATATCTTAATCTTTGTGTTGGCGTTTAGCTCCCAAGATCGTGACCATATAACTCTAGAGGAGGAAGAGGGCATTTCTTCTCATTTTTCTTTGTTTTCTTTGTGTTTTGTTACAATTTTGGTTTTCATTTTACATCCACCTATTGCTAACCAATTTGAGCATTATTTTCCTTTCTTGACTTAGCCATATTACAAACCTATCGGCCTATGTTCTACCGACCCTTGTAGTTAGTGAAGCATTGGTTTGTGAGGTTTGAGTTTGAGAGTGTTGGTTTTATGCAAGAAAGTTTTGTAAATTGGTTCAAGTAAGGCTTTGGAAGTTGTTCATGGAAAGAATATGAAAAAAGTTGGGTAAGAAGGATGCAACTTATGAAAACCTAGTGAAGTTGAAAAGAAAAAAAAAGAGAAAAAAAAAGAAAAAAAAAAGAAAAGGAAAAGAGAAAGAACAAAAATGATGGAAATGAAAAAAATTTTGAAAGGATGAAGTAATATTATGAGATTTGTATCAAAGGGTGTAATTTGAGATTAGGTTCAATTCTTAGGTTGTTCTTGAGAGATGGCCACTCTTTTTCTTCACTTAGGAATTGCCACCAAAATTTTCAAATTGATTCTTAACCTTAACCCCTAGCCATGACATTACAACCCTAGTTAAGACCCTTGAACTTT
The DNA here is from genome assembly GCF_001683475.1 of Chenopodium quinoa. Lineage (NCBI taxonomy): Eukaryota > Viridiplantae > Streptophyta > Magnoliopsida > Caryophyllales > Amaranthaceae > Chenopodium > Chenopodium quinoa. Next base: position 1,085,048 of record NW_018744616.1, on the reverse strand, counting down.
AGAGGGGTGTGGTCAAAGACCGGTGGAGGGAGATAGATTTCAACCCTATGGAGAGAGTATGCATAGTTAAGATGTCGGGATGAGCTTATGATTCCACATAAAATTCTTTTTCTGGTTCACTCGAGGAATCATGAGGAGCTAACTAAGGGATGATTTGAATCTAGTGGAGAGAACGTGGACCGTGTTGGATGGGGCTAGGGCGGAGAGTGAAATAATTAGTTCTCTATGCTTAGCTTAGGTTTAACTCTTTCAACCATTAGCATCTTATAACGTGTTTTCCCTCATTGAATTGAGAAAGGTAAGCATTCTTTGGTGCATGTATCTATGTTTGAGTCCAAATGGAGAATTTTCTATCTAAAAGCTTGCTTGGTTTTCTTAAGCCTTGTCATGTCATGTTGGTTATGGTTATGCTTGCTTTTTGTGTGTTTGCTTTGCGTTTTCTTCTTCTTTTTGCTCGGGTTTTATGTAAAGTTATGGATTAAACTCTTAGGACACCCTCACGAGAGCACACTCGTCTTCTACGGCAATCTAGGGGTTTAAAGGGCTTGTCAATAGTTGCTAAAATTGTCCGTGATTCCTACGAAAGTGAGTTAGTGTATATTCTTTCTTTGTTAGTCTTCTTGCTTGAGCACAAGCAAGAGGTAAGTGTGGGGGATTTTGATGAGTGGCATTTATGCCACACTTTTATCCTTTTTCTCTAAGGATTCTCCCCTCATTTTGCTCTTGTTTGAGCCTTTTCCAAGCACTTTGTCTTAGTTTTGCTATGCTTTGTTCCCTTTTGTATTTCCCCCTTCTTTTCCTTTCTTTTTGCTTTGCTTTGTCTCTTTCCCTCTCTACTATACTTATGTTTGTGTATGTGTATTTGATTAAGTTTAATGGAGTGCTCGCGTGATCTCGCTCGAGGCTTAGTTCGCCCTTTGGAGTGCATTGAAATAGGAGAAGAGAGGAGCATGGACTTTGAAGAATCCCTAGCACTCATGAGGAGCGACCGCTCACCCCATAGGAGCGGCTGCACCATTTCCTCATTGTCATGCCCTGTTTCACAGTCTTAGGGAGCGGCCGCTCACCCATAGAGGAGCGCCCGCTCCTGTCTGGGAGAGCGCTCGCTCCCCTATAGTTGGTTTCCTTGATTAATACCCTCTAAAGCGCCCGCTCCCCCTCGATGGAGCGGCCGCTCTCGTGGGTATTTCCGTGCACTTTTAATCCTTTCTTTAGGGTAATGTGAGGGGCATATAAATACCCCTAGGATTGTAGATGATTATGTACATTTTTTTAGCCCTAATCTAGAGAGAGAAACACCATTAAACTTCATTTGCTAGAGAGAGAAAGTGTGGATTTCTTCATTGATGAACTTGGATTTTGAAAAAGAAGCTTGTTTGATCTTTTGTAAATCATCAACTTCAATTAATGAGCAATCTCTTACTCTTTCTTTTTACTTTTGCATTTAGTTTTGTTTGCTTAATTTGATTTTCCTTCTTTGCTTATTAATCATGTTGATGCTTATTGATTTGATGATTGATATTGTTTTCAACATGATTTGTGAGTAGTCACTTAGCCAAGGGTGTGGGGATGGTGTAGTTGCTAATTGTTCATGCTTATAATATTGGGATTAAGTTGTTTGTGATTAAACCTTTGCATGCTTGATATTCTTTAATCTTCTTGCAAGTGCACATTGTTGGTTGATTAAAGGTGAATCTTTGCTAACATGAAACGGAAGTTGACTTAGTTAAGGTTCATTATTATCGATTGTTCTTTGAATGCACCTCCCAATATATGGTTCTAGTGCGGAAACATAGAGGCTATGTTAGGAGAAGCCGATTAAATCTGGAAGGAGATTAGATTAGACTTAGTTTCGATATTCATGTATGCTTAGTTCACTATCGATTTGTTTTCATGTTATTGCATGCTCAAATAGCATCTACATCTACCCATTCCCCTTGGTGCCTAATTATATTGATTTTAATCCATTTCGCTCTTAGTTTAATATCCTAGTTATTCCTATTCCTTATTTCGAGATAGCTTAGATTCTAAGTGATGAATGCGGTGTTTATGTGCTTCTCCCTGTGGTTCGATCCCTCTTCTTGCCATATACTTGTATTAGGTTGAGTCGAGTGTTATAAATTGTATTTGACTTAGGTGTAGTTGTCTAACGACGCGATTATTACCTTGTCAAATTGGCGCCGTTGCCAGGGAGACGGCTTCCATTGCTATTTCATTGCTTTAATATAGATTAAAATCATAATTCATAATCACACAATAGTCATTGATATAGATTAAAGTCAAATTCATAATCACACAATATAGGCATTGATATAGATTAAAGTCAAATTCATAATCACACAATAGGCATTGATATAGATTAAAGTCAAATTCATAATCACACAATAGGCAATGGAGAGACAATTGTCATGGAGAGTCCGTTGATATAGATGAAAGTCAAATTCAATCACACAATAGGAAATGGAGAGTCCATTGATATAGATGAAAGTAAAATTCAATCTACACATAAGGCAAATCTGTAAACGGTTGGTATACCAAGGCATCTTGTTGGTGTATTTTTCGAACCAACAGTGTATATCAATATACCAGCTGTTATATAAAAGTTGTTGTTAGTATTAAATCATATGTTTTTGATATACAGTTGCCATTAATTGTCGAACTTGAGTATGTCATATTTAAATTTCGAACGTCGCGGCAAAAGTTCCGCTTTCCTTTCCTTTCCAAAATTTCAAACTTTTAATACCAAATTTGAACCGCCGTTGAGATTTCACCTGACTATAAAAAGGCAATGGCATACATGAGATCTCAAAATGAATTTTGATTGACTAAATTGATTGTCCAAACCCTAAAACAACACAATTGACTCAAACCCTAAACAAACACAATTGAATCTCAATTACAAAAACAAAAATTAAAATTTATAATTCAGGTTGGATCAAATGTCCTGGTTTGAGCAGAAAATATGGTGGGTCGAAGCTTATCAATGCTCATTATGTGAATCTCTACTCTTTCAGATGTACGGTTTTCCGAATCAAGTATGAATCCAGGCAGGCCTTACTACAAGTGTAGGAAATGCAATTCCCTTAAATGGGTGGAAGTGGACAGCATAATACGGTCTGGTGTTTTGATCCTGACTCGACTCGTTGAGGCTGGCTGGGTCCAATAGCGAACTCAGTGGTGGATATTCGGGGGAATTTAACTATTGTGAAACGAATGCTACTGTCAATGATGTTCATTATTTTTGTTCTGATCCGTTTTCCTATTTAGGGATCACTATATGGATTTAGAAATATGTACTAAACTACAGTTTTAAATATTGTCCTATGAATTTGAATGCGCATTATTGTGATTTTATCCCAGTTAACAATATATTGTTTGTGTTTCGGTTTATTATGATGGTACTTCTTAATCACCGTCTTATTGTTGGTATACTGATTAGCATTGTTGACATGCACATTTTTATAATAACATACTTATTGACTCAATGGTATAACTTGAACGAACATCTCTCATTTGGTTATTTCTTTATTTGAAGTCACAGAGGTAAAGCGTTAATCTGGGTTTTAGCTTCTTGGGTCCTCCTCCCATCTCCGTTCAACAATTTGTGAGGTACGTGTTTCAGTCCTCTAGTTGTTCACCTTCCCCCTTCCATTTCCGTTTACTTTTTTGTTGTCATGTTTTTCCTGGAATGAATTTTCTTTGTACTTTTGTATAGGGTTTTTTTTATTAATGTTTTTCCTGGATTATTCAATGAAGTTTTGTGTCATTTAAAGTTCTGTAGCAGCCAATTACAATTGAATTTATGTTTTTTAGCTTAGCTTAAGGGATTTATTGTGAACCACGATATGTTAAAGTGTTCATGTTCGGCGATTATTGTTATTTTATAATTAAATTACAATGCGCATATAAGATGAAGTCAGGCCCAATTACTGACCGGGGTAACCTAAAATACAATTCGGTGAGTATGAACGTTCTATACTTGATTTGCATTGCTTGATTTGCATTGTGTGGCATCGAATTGACGTTTTTTGTATAAAAATCGTTAGGCCAAACTAAGGAAATTGATGCTTCAAAACAGATCCATTAAGAAGGAAAGGTAGAGACAATTGAAATGCGAAGCAGCTGCTTCAAACATCAACAAAGGCAGGATGATTGTGGATTTAGCTGAGGAGTGTGTACTGAATTATGGGTTAGAAAATTTCTCTGGTTTAACCCAGACGATGGCAATTGCAACCAAGGTATCCCTCTTCTAGGACTAGTTGATGAGTTTAAGTTGTTCATTAAGCATAAGATTGCAGCTCAATGCACTAGAAAACAAGCTGCACATAATAAGGTTTCATTAACTGCCAGTCTTCTCTATGTGTCTTGGTTTCATGTAACACTGTTAATAACGTAATATATTTTGTACTTGTAGGATGTCTTGACTGAAGGGGAGCATGTCCCAACCCAAGATGGTGTGGTAGGGAGTATGAGGAGTCATTAGGAGAAGACTAAAAAGCAACCACATTTGGTTTGCAAGGTTGATGCTTAAATTGGTCAGCAAGTTTCATTAGTCTAGGAGGGAGGTTGTGAAATCTATGGGGTTTGAAGGGTTGCTTAATCTAAAGTTGACTCATTTACCCCGTCAGTTTTGTTACTGGATGATAACGAGGGTCTGTGGTGATGGGTCGATGTTGTTTGGCGATGGGCAGCTACTGGCCTTGTGTCCGGAACAAATACACTGTGTACTTTGTATTCCTTTGGGTTCAAAGCTTGTCCCTAGGACTGTCGACGCCGGTAACAGTGAAGTGGTGCAAAAGGTTCGTCAGGTTACTTCTCGATTTGGCGACAATAAAGATAATGAAGAGGGTGAGGTGCTGGAGCTGGTCACTGCACAAGATAAGGAGTACTTCAGGGACGCGTTCCTAGTAGTTGCTCTTGGTCACTTATTATGCACAGCAACAAATGAATTGAAGCTTGCATCTGCTTTACTTCCCTGCTTAAGTCTTGGTGGGGAAACTGCGCAATATGATTGGTGTTCTTTCATATTTGACTGGGTTCTTGACACGGCAAAGGGGTTTCAAACAAGTTTTAAGAAAAATGGATACCGCACTGGTTGTGGTGGTTGTATCCTGTTTATGCTGGTCTATTGTCGTCTTCTGAATTCAACTGAGATTCGTATTTTTTATTAATCTACTACGACTCAATTTATTAGTTGTTAAGCTCTGTTCTTTTCGCTTCTTTGTCTTGTTGGTTACAGGTCTTCTACTTGGATCATTTGAAGCGTGTTCCTGTTAAATGGGGTGTCTACCCAAGACTGGCTGTTTAGACCCAAGACAAAGTGAAAAATGTTGTGTTTTAGGATAGGAAGGCCGATGAATCGTATGGTAACATGCTGGTATGATAAGTTTTGTTCCACATCTGGGTTTGATTAGGGGTATACATGAAATGTAAGTCTCACAGGTTTTTCTTAATGTGTTTAGCTGTCATTAAATATTGCGTATGGGGAGTATCACCCATTGATTCTTAGAGAATGTGACCACAAGACAACGGTCGATCAACTTGTAGAAAAGGTGTTTTCTCTGAGTCCATACCCAAGTCTGTATGTTATGTACATGAATTATGTGAGTGACTTTGATGGGTAAATGGTTGCAGGTTATTTGTCTATTAACACCAAAACTAAAGGAGCTGGTGGAGGAGGTGGTGCTTGAATCGAAGGGTGAAAAAAAGGAGACTGAAGGTGCCATTGTCAATGAAGATGAAGACCCCCTTGATCTGTTGGATGAGATCGTGTTCCCATCTTTGTAATTTAGGCATTGCATTCTCTGAAGTTGGTTGTAGTTGGTTTAATGTGGAAAAATGTTGGTATTTAAATGGGACTGCTATCCCAATTGGTTTATGTATGCCAAAGGTTGGTTGAAATATTGAAACGATGACCCCTGAATTGTTTTTTGTACTAAAAAACATACCAGTCACCCCAACAAATTCAAAATTGTGGTTTAGTTACACAAAAAATAGTTTTTCTAAGATTAATTGGTGGGAAAGTATAGTGTACTTGACACAAGTATAGTATAATTGACGCAAATCATCTAGGAGATAGTGAAATAATGAGAATTCGACTTTTTCTTTTACATTGTTGATACAACATCAAAATATCAAGGCAAAAAGTTAAGAACTAATACGTAAAAACGTCACATACGGATGAACAAATTCAACAACATGTGAGTGAACTACTTCATAAACAATTCACATAAATCACAATAAAAGACACGCAAACTTACATTAAAATGTACTTTAACATAACCAAAAGAAGCACAAACAACAACTACTACACATTCAAATGTTCAATCAAGTTTACCAAAAGTAATACTACAATCAAACATTAAGATTCCTACATAATTCAACAATTAAGATTCCAACATAATTACATACTTCAACAATTAAAATCCAAAAGTTCCAATTAAAACATTAACATAATTCATAACTAAGAATTTACATAAAAATTTCCAATCTAACACAGTCTAACATAAACTTAAACATAATATCTTACATTATAATCATGTCAACAAAATATTAAAACAACGACTTCCTCACACCGGATTCAGGGACTTCCTCCCCGAACATCATCGTCCAGTCCTACTAGTCCGACGAGTTCCTGCTCTTCTCCGAACAAGCCCCATCGTTGACGTCGTCGTAGCCACCAGGATCACCAGATACATACCAGGGTTGTCTGACTGAGGGGGTGGACAAGAGTTCGTGGTGGATGATGAGGAAGACTTACTGTTGGACGACTTGGAGGAGGATTCCTTCTCCGATTCCGACTCTGACTCGTGAACCACAGGCAGGGGTGGGGCCTCCTCATCATCAGGAATGATGATGGGGTTTGTTTCATCACCGCCTGGTGGTGGTGGTAGTGGTGGTTGAGGAGCAGCGTTGGCGGTGGGTTGTTCTGCCATTATAATGAAGTGATGATTATTTATTGAACATTTAGTGAAAATCTTTTGTGACTGTTCACTTCAATTGTCATGAATCATGATTACTTTTGGTAGGGGGTTCAGTTTTTACATGGGAACTATAAACTTTGTACTATTTATTACGTGATATATACCATTTACCTACCCATTTATGCTATTTTTACATTTTTTACAGTAATATACTTCGTAAAACTAATTAAAAAGTTGGGTGCTTTTCTGCAAATTCCCTTTTATGAATTAATTTAATTTATGACATCTCAATATGGACATACTTCTCCTGTCAAAAATGATACAGAAGTTTGTCTAATTTTCGTATTTGTTGGGTTTAAGTCAAAGTGGCTGAAATGACTCATTACAAATTAAGTTGGTACGTTACATTTTACTTGGTAAACCTTACCTCGTGTCATTTCGTCTAACATGTAATAGGGAAGGTAATTCATGCTTAATGAATAAACAAACCAAGGTGTAAACCCGTTCGATGTTTAAATAATTTATAACTCGTCATTTTTAGCAAATTCAATTTGATGTTATTAATTTAAGACATCTCAGTTTGTACATACTTATCCTCAAAAAATTGTTACATAAGTTGGTCTAATGTTGATAATTGTTGAGATAAAGTCAAAGTGGTTGAAATGACGTCTTTTTAAGTTCTCCATAAATCGCAGCAAATGTTCCCTTGTTATAATGATATGCCCAATGCTAATGCCATGTGTGTATTAATTACTCTTACCACTTCTCCTTCTCTCTCTAATTTCTCACCCCTACTTCATTAAATTTTAATGAGTTTCTCAGTAAATGTAACAATTGAAAATATAAATATTGAAAATCATTTCCTATCCTTCCTAATATAATAATTGATTTGAGTAAGTTCTTAATTCAATATTTAGTGATGAGCGCAGTGTTCATAATTTAATTTTGTTGGTATCAATCACTAAGTAATCACGTTGGGATGACATACTTCGTTTGTTAACCAACGTAACGTAAGACTCAAGTGAAAATACTAAATTATTTATTTTTTTAATTTCGGATTTTTCACCATATGCCCCTGAGTTTTTTGTTTATTCATAATATACCCCTGAACTTTTTTAAATTCATCATATACTCCCGAGTTTTCACAAAAATACATCATATACCCTTGATGACTAATGATTGTTAATCTTGTCAATCATTAGAGTTAACTATGAACCGAAAACACTATAAATACATTCCCTAACCCCCGAAACCACCTACATTCCTTTTCCCACCCCTAAAGTCACCCAAATTTCCTTTTCTCATCCACAAAATCAATAATATGGGTATAGCTTTGGATATCAGGAGTGGTTTCGAGGGGTGGAAAAAGGAGATGAGTGGTTTTGTGATGAGAGGGAGATATCTAAGGTGGTTTCGAGGTATAATTAATCAAATTTAACTCATCTAATTCTTATTAGGGGTATGTAGTGAATTTCTATACCAACTTAGAGGTATATGGTGAATTTGAAAATTTTCATGGGTATATGATGAATAAACAAAAAATTCAGGGGTATGTGATGAAAAACCCGTTTTAATTTAACTCAAGTAAACTCAATAATTATTTTTACATTAGTTTGTAACAGATTTTTTACTAATAATCCTAACTTAAATTAAATATGTTCATAATATTGTTTTACAAAAAGGTTACAATGGAAATAGCTCAAAGGAGTACAAATGCAATGGCCCTTGGTTATTGTGCCTTAGAAATGACATTTCCCCTCTTTCTCTCTCTAATTTATCTCTCTACTTTCATTAGATTTAATTTTCTCTCTTTACTATATACCTCCACATACCTATTTCTCTTACTACATCTATTTATCTCTCTATACTTTCTCTCTATTTTATGTCTCCATTCATTAACTCTATTTCTCATCCATTACTTAACAAGTAAGGGATGGATGTCCTATGTATTGAGTAGTCCATAACTTTTTGGCATAAAAACTTTAGACGTTCAATCAATTATCAACATTTTGTTATAGCAACATTTTTTTGTTGGTCTTAAAACTAAAGATGTTGGTATACAAGTAGATAGTGAGTATATTACATCTCCTATGTTTAAAATGGTCATAATTCTAGAGCTTCTTGGTGGAGAATTACACCAACTTAATTTAATTTAATTTTGTGCAGTGTTCATAATTTAATTTTGTTGGTATCAATCACTAAGCAATCACGTTGGGATGCGATAAGTGAAAAAACAAAATTATTTATCTTTTTAATTTAACTCAAGTAAACTCAATAATTATTTTTACATTAGTTTGTAAAAGATTTTGTACTAATAATCCTAACTTAAATTAAATTTGTTCATTATAGCTCAAAGGAGTACCAATGCAATGGCCTTTGGTTGTTGCGCCTTAGAAATGACATCTTTCCTCTTTCTCTCTCTAATTTATCACTCTAATATCATTAGATTTATTTTTCTCTCTCTAATATATCACTCTACATACCTATTTATCTAACTACATATATTCATCTCTATATATTTTCTCTCTCTATTTTATGTCTCCATTCATTAACTCTATTTATTGATTACTCCATAACTTTTTAGCATAAGAACTTTAGACGTTCAATAAATTATCAACATTTTGTTATAGCAACATTTTTTTGTTGGTCTTAAAACTGACGATGGTGGTATATACAAGTGGATAGTGAGTATATTACACCTCCTGTCTAAAAAATGGTTAATAATCTGGATAATTGACGCGTATTTGAGTAACAATTAAAAAAAAATCCCAAACAATAAAGTTGATACATAGGTTCAATAATGAACATGACGAATTTCCAAAATAATCATAAAGGATTTCCAAAATAATGAACATGAAGGATTTCCAAAAATTTCCCAAACAATAAAACATGAAGGATTTCCAAAATAATCATAAAACATGAAGGATTTCCAAAATAAATCATAAGTTAACACATATGCTCCATACGAAAATAAACAAAAATAATTCAAGTTAATACATACAACCACACGTACTTATTCCAAACTTAACCCAAATACAAAGTTAAAACTAAAACTAATAGCCAAGGTCAACGAAACAAATTCAGAAACAACACTAATTGTAAAAGTAAAACTATAGCCATACACAGGAACAAATTCAATCTCCCACTCAGCATCGGACATTTCCTCATCATCACAGCCCGCCCAATCGACGCTAGCCTCATCAGAAACCTCCATCTCGTTGCTCATGCCAGAGGATGAAGAGGATGATGAGGAGGAGGACGAGGAAGAGGAGAAGGAAGAGGAGGAGGAGGATGTTGAGGAAGACGAGGAGGAAGAGGATGATAAGGAGGAGTTTGTGATTGTCCTCTCAGAGTCGTACTCCTCCTCCTCCAAAGGAGCGGCAGCGACGACATCAGCGGCGGCGGCGATGAGTGCGTCGTCAACCTCTTTGTAGTCGTCCTATAAGACAATTAGGATGATGTATGCCTCTCCGGGAAGCACCTCGCTTGATCCAGTTGATTTGGCAGCCATGGGGTTCGTTGGACAATGAGAGAGAAAATGAGAGGGTTTGTGGATGATGAGAGAGAGTGTAGAGTAAGATTGTGATAGTGTGAAGAGGGAAATGTGATTATATATAGAACAATTAGTGAAATAAATATAAATGTCTATTCAGTTCACATGTGACTATACGCAGATATACATGGGGAAGATGAACTATTAAAACAGAAATTTTACTAGTTCACTTGAAACCTGTACAAGTAATGACAGGTATTATCCTAGTCACTCAGTAGTATGTTAGTACGTGACAATATTTAAAATTGATATACAAATTGTACCTTATATCTAAATCGTGACGTTAAATGTTTTTAATATGTAATTTTAACATCACACCATCCAAATATAAGTTATTAAATTTTCTTGGATAAATTATATGTTTTTTCATGTAAAAAATAAAATATTCGTATGAGTGATTACTTTTAAGTTTATTAAAGAAATATGTTGGTCTTTCGGTTAGATTTGTTGGTCTATTAGTTATGGTCTGAAGGGTGTAAGTTTCCACTTGAAATGTTTTGGTCTGAAAGGTGTATGATTGTATCCTTTATGTCTCTAAATTGTCACTCTTAATATTTACTTAATATTTACAAGTAACAACAACCCCACAAATTATGTAAAGGGGTTTTGTCTTTACTACAGTTCATTTGTTGTTCTTCCGGTATCTATTTCTGGTCTACCTTTACACAAATTATGTAAAGGGGTTTTGCCTTTACTAGAAGTTAAAGTGCACTTGCCACTAATAAGACAATTGTAAATGATAAAATATAAAAAAAATGGTGATAAAAAATTGAAGAGATATTATACAACAACAAAATATACTAAAAAAACTTCATATACGAATATTTTTGTATTACATGTAAATAAAAATACATTAATATATAATGTCCATTTCAAGTAACATTATTTATTAACACACCGAAACCTCACATTCGTCCTCCACCCCAGAACTAGTAATTTTGAAACCACATGATCTTCCTGCTTCATTTGCATGCGCATGGTTTACAATGCACAACACTCTTTTCGTAGAACCGTCAATAGGAAGTTGTTTCCCTATGAAGAGTTTAATTGGGATTTTTCGGCTCATTACATGAGCCATAGCCCCTTTTACCTCCCTTCCCAAAGTGTACGTGCGTAGCAGTTCCCTATTCGATTTGTGAACGTCACCTACATCATTCACAACTATAACTGCTAAGTTGTAAACCTGTGCCACATTCCCTAACCTTGTAATCACACTTCTTAGCACTGAATCCCTTCTGTCGTATCCCCTTGATGTGTTGTCATGGCCATGCCTAAACAAGGTTCCTATTGAGTCTAACACAACGACCCTCATATGTCTAGAAGTATCCAGGGAACCATTTATTTGTTCCTCTAACTATGGTAGAGCCAAGTATAGCTCAGCAACGTTACTTATGTGTTTCACGAATATGTTTTCCATAGGATCATCGACATAACCATTTGACCCTAGGGATTGACCTTGGTCAAATGCTGCCATTTGTGCCAGTCTTTTCACTAGAAAGGGATTGACCGCTTGTATGTACAAAGCCGAGCCAAATAATCCCCAGGGGAGGCATTTTTTGGCATAAAAGACACAGTTGGAGACACAATTGTGTTTTCCCACTCCCACTCTCGCCATATATTTTTGTCACCATTCCGGTGGGGATCCCTCCATGAAGGAGGGAGTCTATTGAAGGACAACCTGTCTTGCACGTTTGATTCATATCGTGTTACAACAATTATGCCTGAAACATATTAGTAGTTTTAATAATTAGGCAGATGGCCTTAGACTAATTAATATAACTAAATTTGATAAGTACGTGGCAAATAAAACATTTAAATTACAAACAAGTGAACCTTGAATTACATAAATATCCCAAGTACAATCAGTGAAAAGTAGATTTGCTTCCCTAGTTCTCGAACTCCCTCTTTGCCTCTTTAAGATGTTGCACATACCAGGCCGGATAGTCGCAATACCTAAACGGATCAGCAATGACTAACTTCAGTTGTTCAATCTCATCTTATCCATTCTCATCTAACATTTTACTCTTAAACACCACGTACTCCTTAGGCTCCTTTAACACAAGAGCACAAGCATCTTCTGTTGAGAAAGTTAACCACTCAAAGGTGACCCGGATATTACCCGGGTTTGAGGAAAAATCCTTCCGTAGAAGGAGTAGTCCCCATTCCTCTCCGTCTAGTACATGGCCCCAAAATATAGGCTCTAACATGGAATACCACTCGCTAAGGTCCTTAAACAAATACAAGAAATACCTCATGTATGTACACTGACTTGGGTAGTTCGTGCACTCAATCAAATCAAGTCTCAAATCTTTGAAATTAAAACTAACTGCCATTTTGAACCGATCTATTAGGTATAGCATAAAACAATATGCATGTTTCATGAAGTTTCTTGGTTTGAAAATCTTTAGTGGTGTTAAAAATGGGTAATCGGGATGAAAATCTATGCCATGAACCGGGTAGATATACCACTTGTTGCAATCGTAGCATATTGATTGCGAAACATTTTTTTGGTAATACTCATCGAATCTCCTAAATCAACTACTTAAACTACAAATGGTAGTGGTAAAAGAGACATTAACAGAGCTTAAAAATTGCAATTGAAAACAGACAACATATAGTTGTAGAAATCTATGTCAAATAATACCTACCTATTAATTATAATGCTTTTCTAAGTCATGATACAAGTAAGTAAAAATATTCAAGAAGCTTACCACCTACAAATCCACCGTAGCCGATCTGTGAAATGGCGTCTACTATTTATTTCCCCGTACCAATTGCCACAAGATTATAAAGTGTATGATATGTGAGAAATAACTAAGTGTGCCCTTTGAATTGAAGAAAACAGGTTTTTGTGTGTATATATTGACAATTTTTAAACCAACATTAAACAGATTTAAACCAATCTTCTAACTTGTCATGTCACATTAAGTGAATGAATAAGTTGGTAGTTGGAAAAATGAAACTTGAAAATCCTATGTATTATATTTTATATTTACTTTGTCAGTGTTCTATTTAATTTCTGTACTTGGTTTACTTGTTTTCTATTTAATTGCTAAAACCTACTATAGTAGCAAAACATTCAGTTGGTATAAGGTGAAGAAATGTTGGTATACTGGTGGAAAGTCAAACTTTCATGCATCCATTCCTAACCTTATACTTATTTCATTTACTACTCATGATATCCATTACTAAACATGTTCTTCTGCATTTCCCAAAACATATCTATCAAATACGATATTAGCAATATGAAAGCACTCATATTGAGAAACACTTTATATAACTAACACAAATTATAACACACACAAATTTAAATTTAACCAATAGTCTACATATAATTAACACAAATAGTCTTAATACAAAATAAAACCACAAACAACATACATGGAAATTAAAAGTTCAACAATAGAACATGGAAATAAATAGTTCAACAAAAACAGCAAAACAATAGCATCAAAAACAACTATGAATAAAAGTAGTCAAATTTCGCCCACCCATAATTATCACTATCGGTTGAACCTTCCTCCGAACTGTGATGCACTACTGAAGGGCCTCGCTCCATTGCTTTGGTGAGCTTCACCACGTGCTCAGGTGGGAAATTTTCACGGCAGGAGGGGTCAGCCAACAACAGATCCATACACTTCATTGCTTCGTACCCATTGTACTCAATCAACTCATTCTTGAATATCACAAAAGCATCTTCATCTTCTCCTACTTGAACAAACATGTCCTCCTTGGAAATTTTCATCCATTCATAAGTTATGTCATAATGTTCTTCAACAAGAATTGTTGTGCCAGAAAACTTTCTACCTAACACAAGAAGTCCCCAAAACTCGGTCACGCGAAGGATTGCATACGTGATCATGCTCGTGACATCCTTGTACCATTCGTCAAGTGATTTAAAGAGCTGGAAGAACCGTATCAGGTGACGGTAATAGTGCGGTTAAGCCATGCACTTTTTCAGGGTTTTGCGAACCTTCCACAAATTGAAACTAAAAGCCACTTTAAAGCAATCAAGGAGGTCAAACAGGAAACAATAGGCTACTTTTCAGAACTTACGTGGCTTATTAAGTTTATGTGGTTTCAAGAAAGGTTGTTGGGGGTGGAATTGAAGCCCTTAAATTCCTTGCTCTCCATTCATTGCTAAGGTTGCAAGCAAGTGTGAAATCATCATCTCTACCGCGCACTTCTCCACCGCAAGAGCCCCTTTCCATTCCTTGATATCCTTTTGTTCTCCATCCTTTAAGAATTCCATTACATCATCTTGGTCATCTTGCAGCTTTGGGTTGGCCGAGCATCCCTCGACGACTTTGGCCTTCCCTTAAATCCTAACAGAAGATGTAAATATACCAACTTCAACATTTAATATACCAACTATATGATGCACATATAACAAGGACAACAACTCAATCACAAAACGTGTGTATTTATTAATGTTGCAAATGTAATTCAGTTTACGAATTACTTTTTTATTGATATAAACAATTAATCGCATTTACACCTATATGACTTGTCTTCAGTTGTCATGTCATTTGTGAAGCTGTCAAAACTATGTTAACTTTTTAAACCACAATGAACAATTAATTATGAATTATGATACCAACAAAAAAAATTTCAATTGTGAATTATGATACCAACATATTATACCAACACAAGTTTTTTTTTTTTTTTATGTATACCCGTGTCGTGAATTATGATACTAACACAAATTTTTTTTTTTAACGTATACCCTTGTGCAATTTATCGGCCCGCAAAAATTTATATCACATTTGATACAAAGTTGTAAAGTGTTGCGTTAAGTATTTGATATAGAATTTCTATTTTTACTATGCAAAATACTTAAATACTTAGTTAAAAATACTGTGCGAAAATTCATATCACATTTGATATAAAGTTGTAAAGGTGAACGAATTATTTCAACTAATATTTTTTAAAACCAACTACAATTGACAAAATACCATAATTCTTCTTATAAAGACCTAAACCAAGTATTTCAGGTAACATACTCACATTCTGCTAATAAAGACCAACATTTACCATTCAAAATACATATACCAACATTTACCCTATAGATACCATAATCCTTGAATTTAATGTGCAAAACACTAAAATAGTTAATTCCAAAACATTCTACAATGGAGCCGGCTCCAAATTTAGACCAGTTTTGAATAATATAATATAGAACAATAGTTTCCAAAACTACAACCATAGAAAAGCAATTTCATCAACACAATCAAACCGAGTCCGACTCGACCCCTGGCAACTCCGAAAATGTGGATCATAATTCGTTTTGATCATTGTGAAGATCATCATACAATAGATTTTCGTGGGTAAGATCCAGCCTCCCTTGTGATAAGGAAAAAAACTAAAATTCCATCACAAAGGGCATATCAATCCAAAATCCAAAAATAAGACAACAAAACATATGTCCACCAAAATTTGGATCATACCACACCAAACCAATGAGTAAACTGATACGCGCACTCCTTAATAGGCCACATCATGATGACACCACAGCTTTGGCTGCACAATAAAAAACAATTAACACCATTTAATAAAATAAAAAGACAAACACATGCAAATAACCAAGCAACTATGGGCTGAGGGGTGTTCTTTACTTGTCATTCGATTCCGATTTCTTTACAGCATCAGTTTTCCAGTCTAAAAGCTTCCCACCTTGGCATGTGCTGTAACAAATCTGCAAAATAGCATCGATGTCGGCCGCCTATGGAAACATAACATTAAGAATATAATATCACAAATATGCAATACCAACTGTAATCAATCAGTGGCTTATACGTACAAGCTTTTCAAGGCCCTCTCTATGTTCCGTAATAGGATCAGAGAACATGGAATCAATGTACCATATGCACTCATCCCGAAAATCAAAAACGGCACACCACTAGTGGTCATTTAGCACAACAGGTGCAAAAACCTACCCCAAAATGCACAAAATCATATTTATATAAAAATGCACAAAATCATATTCAAACACATATACACATAGCACTCACCACTCCAATGTCGCTGATAGCCAGGCCATTAAAACATTGGCCATGCTTCTTCGCTGCAACATTAGATGCCTCTACATCTCTCATTAAGCGGCCCTATCAAAACAATAAACAATAAGCGATTTCATCCAAATGACTGCCTTTTCACAGCTGTTTTTCAATACTACACAGATATATATAAACATTATTACCGAGAACTTATTATCTAACATAATTCTCCTGCAGCTACCGGTGTACAAATCAGCCCATTGTTTGGTATACATCTTAGCTGCCGCCCTAATGTATTGGCTGCTCACACGTTCTCGCATATTCCGAACACCATGGCAATCCCCAACTGTGGCATCCATCCCGTCGCACATGATCAGAGAAACTCCCCTGCAATACAATGATTCAAACATTACATTAATACACCAACCGGGTGTAATTTATTCTTTAATAGTTCTAGACAACTAACTACCCTTAACTTACCCACTTACACCATCAGTCCTAACTTTCCAATTCTTTATCAACGTGTTTACATTCCGCTCCACAATGCCATAAATCTTAGGTTTCTAGAACAGGATGACCTCACTCCGTGTTCGTTTACTCGCACTACGAGTCCTACCCCTATCCACCTTCTTTGGATTCCCTTTCCCCCCAGAAGGACTGCTTTCCTCGTGTTTTTTTTTGCTTGCCCTGCTGCAAAGGTTCACCTTTTGTATCCCTATTCCCTTTCTCTTTCTCTCCCACACTCTCAGCATCAGCAATCCTATTTTCCTCCTCACCACCACAAGGCTTATCAGCTGCATTTTTAACCCCAACATCATCATCAGCTCAAGAATTCTTCTCTCTTGGAATCTTCTCCCCATCTTCTGCATCCTCTCAACCACCTTTTTTTCTCACTATCGTCTCCACATTTCTTCCCCCCTTCCAATCTCTCCATCCCCATCTACTAGATTATTATTCCCTAACAATCCTGCATTCTCTACTCCTGCATTCTCTACTCCTAACCCAGCATTCTCTCCTCCTACCTACCCAGCATTCTCTACTCCTAACCAAGCATTCTCTCCTCCTACCTACCCAACATTCTCTACTCCTACCAACCCAGCACTGTTGTCCACCTCCCTCGCTGCATTATCTCCTCCCAACCCAGCTTCTCTCCTCATGCATTCTCACCACCCAACCCAACCCAGCCCCAGCATCACCTTCACCAACCACCCCTTCACACTCTATGCCCCAAAGCACCTCATTTATGGAGGATAAATTTTCAAAATATATCAAAATAGGATCACCTGCAACGATCTTATTACTAGAATCCAGGTCACCCCATTTAACACTTTTCTTCTGAGCTGCTGCATCAGCCCCCTTTGCCATCAATGCATCCTCCACAACTGCACTCAGTCCCTTCAAGGGCTGACTTCCCCTGCTACTATCACTTTTCGCCCTTTTCTTGGACAATGTCTCCAGGCAGCGCTCGATTGATTCCAACAGAGGACTTAAGGCTTTCACTACCTGCACAACCTCAACTAGGTTTAAAACACATGCACAACTGAAAAATCTATCAAAATAAACTAGAGCCAACATCGCATACCTTTCTACCAATCAAATCCTCCATTGAGCATCCAGAAAGCTCCTCGGTAATCTCCTAACCGTCGCAAGGCGAGGATGGCGCTCCCCGTAGGCAACATCAATGCATTGTACCATCTCAACATCAACACAAAACCAACAACAAAACCATAAATAAATACAGACGAATGAAAAGCCTAAGCTTACCTTCAACTTCCCATAGTCACCAGAAAGCCTCTTGTCTTTTTCAATAACACCGCTCACTCTCTCCTGCATCCATACATCAATCCTCGGCATCTCACCCCATGAATTGGGAGTCAAACTCAAATGGTCAACACAAAATAGCAGTAAAAAACGGGTACAACCACCATAGCCAGCAACAAAACCATACTTCTCAAACTTCTGGTGAAACTTTGTCTGATATGCCATTAGCCAATCATGGAAAAACTCTGCCCAATTGTACAGCTCCACCTTATGAGCTATCGCAACAGCCGGCACCAACGAGATCGACAAATTACCGCCATCGGTTGAAGGACATAATATCTGACCCAACAAAACAACAAGAAAAGCAGACCTAAAATACAGCTTATCATCATCATCAACTAAGGGACCGCCTAATAACCCCTTTGCTTCCAAACCTAACTGTATCGCATCTACAGCCTGCCCAACTGAGATGTGCGTCCTTCCATGTGCATCAAAAACTCCAAACCACTTGCCAATCAACTTAACTCTTTTGTTCATGTCTATGTCAAACTTTTCACAAGTCAGAGGAACAGGCTCGCGTGTGTACGGAATTCCTAGAACACAATTCCACCGCATGGGACTTAGAGGCAACTCAACACCATCTCCAAATCGCAACACACTACTTATAGGATCCACCCTAGTATGCAACCAGTAGCAGAACTTCCTGTCTAATCGATTCACCTTCAGGTTCAGAAGTGACCTAAACCCCATTTCTTGAACTGCCTTCTTCCTTGTTTGATCTAGTCCATCAAATTATCATACCAACACATTCATTTCCAACACATCCACGCGGCATATGACATTTGTAGGATGTTCAACACAAAAGTAAACACAAATTGTCATACCAACACATTCATTTCCCACCATATCATAACAAAAATCAATTACTGAATGTCGACAAAACAAAACACACCTTCGAACAAAAATGTGATTGGGTATCTACTACCCTCTCCTTCTCTGTCACAATAACTCCAAGTGGACGATTATGAACTGCCTACATATACAAACATACAAACCAACAACCTATTAAAAAACAAACTAAATGAACGACATGCAAAAATAGGTTCATACTCTATTTCAAAATATTACCGCCTACTGCGGATCCAACACCCGGGGCCATAACATCATTTATCAATTTAGCTACCCTTGCATTTGCCATTTTCTTCTTCAACTTGGCTGCTTCCGCCTTGCTCTTATTGATTTTCCGGTCCAATTTCTGCAACTCTTCTTCCTCGGTATCCTGATCACTACCGCCTCTATCTTCTTCATTTCTGTGCTCTGATTCATCTTCAGTTGCACCCCCATCATCTGAATCCTCTAATTGTTCAGCCCCCCCCCCCCCAATGACCTATGCAAGCAAGTCATTCATGTAGGTCACTTGATAGGAAGGTTCAACCCCTTGTACTTTCCACTTTTTACTGCTTTTCTCAGGTATGTACTTCTCTGTTGGCAATTTTCTTTTACCAGCAGCAACCGCTTTCAGGCTTTTAACACCAACATTTACACCTTCTTCCTCAAGATCCTGTGTAATTTCCTTCATCGTCACCTACAACAGAAAACATAGTAAGTAGTTGTTAGTAAAGACAATTAATACAAGAGGGGGGGTGAATTGTATCAAGTTCCTGATAGCTACTTTTGCGCAATAATAAAACAATGCATATAGAAGCTTGTAAGGACACACAGATTTTACGAGGAAACCTTCCAGGGCCCAACTGGAAGTAAAACCTCGACCCTACCTTAGGGATTTCAAACACAAACCACTTCACTATTATAGGGCAAACACCAAGTTACAACCTATTAAACACAGACCTTTATTCACAAGTTCCACACTTGCTACTCGATAGGACCCTATCCTACCCAATCTAAGTACCACACTTAGATTCACTTGTATAGCCAAAGTACAAAAATCTCAGCTTCACACTAGAAGCTTAAACAACCTGTATGCGATGTAAAAAGATAACAAACTCACCCAAATAACCTAACCAATACAAATGTATGACGCCTAGTATATGATAGGCAAGCTATGCACGAAATCCAAAACTAATATGACAAGTTAGAAGCTTGGTAAACTTACTCTATTAATGCTTAGTGATTTCTCCATGCATAAACTCGCAAAAACCTTAAACCATTTCGATCTCTACTATTTATAGAAGTAGGACTTGTACAGCAAGGAGGTTTTCTAAAAGATAAATAAGTTAACTTAACTTATCTTTAAAACACGGTTTTATGAAAATCATATTTGAAGAAAATCTTTTCCGGAAAAATAAGATAGAAAGATATTGTTAAAAAGAATGATATCTTTTAACAAACCGATTTTAAGAAATAAAACCTTTTAGAAAATCTTTTCTAAAATCTATCTTTTATATTTTCCTTATTAATTTATTTACCAAGAAAACTTTCCACGCTTCGAATAAATCTCGTGCATTAACCTACTTAACATATTAACAATAATCTAGAAGATAAAAACCTTAGCTAAATTAAGTTGATGCGCCGTGCTTCTATACATGTAGGTTACTTGGGCTCCAAGCAGTCTAAGTTCCTTCAGGGACCTTAGCTTGCTGACTTCAAGTTCCTGTTAGGGAACTTAGCTCTTGTTAGAGAACTTAGTTCTTTTAGAAAACTCTTCTTCTTTTCTGTTTAACTTTTTGTATAAAGATCTCTTCATGTCTTATTAGTTCCAATTGCTTCTTGCATCACCATGATCAACTTCACCTAAACTAATCAAACACTTGAAAACCTTTATTAGATGAGTTTGCTTTAGTTTAAGTTCCTCATCATCAAAACCATTAAGCTTCAACAATTTCCCCCTTTTTGATGATGACAAACTTAAGCAAACTCTTAAGAAAGGTTAAACAAAATAGAAGGGCATATTTTTGTATTTTTTATTTATTGACAAAAAGATAAACACACAAATAGCTAAAAATACGAAAACAAGAAAGCAAAGATAAACAAAACAATACATAAATAAAACTAAGGAATAAACTAAACTTCTTAGCATCATATCAGAAGAAATTTCTGATACTTTATCAACTTGAACCCATAACAACTTTCACTTCCAAGTTTGCTTCTTCTTTTCCCCGTTTTGGCATTATCAAAAAGTCCTGCTTTTTCATGTTTATTAAGCATCTAGCCGCAGCCCTACAAGCAATTCATTGAGTGTAGGAAACTAAAGGCAGCGTTGTTAACTTCCCTTAAGTAAGTTCCACTTTCATGCATAAGTGTTCAAAACATACAAATACACACAAGTATAGGCCAAGTTCCAACTATTCTTTTAAAAACCAAAATATTTAACATCCTGCTGAACAATTTAAAAATATTACAACCAAAATTAATTGTTCAAAAACTAAAACAGAAATTGAAATTGTTCATGACTTCAAAGTGAAATAGGCTAGGCTAATAATGAGGTTGAAAATAAGCTTGCATAGTTAATTATTCATGAACTCCATAATTTGTCTACTGTCTTCCTCTTGTTTAGCAGCAAAAGAGTCAAATCTTTCCTCAAGACTCTCAATTTGTTGCTGAAACTCTAGTTTTTGATCTTTCAGAAACTTGTCTTGTTTCTGCACAGACTTTTCTAACCTCTTAATCTTCTCAGCAGATTCTTTCACTACCTTTTCAACCAACACCAACCTAACAGTCAACTTGGCAACTTGTCCATCCAGATCCCTGTCATCAGTATTCAGCTCAACTGGCTTCTCCATACTGGTTTGAGGAGCAGAGCTTGTTGACAGTCTCCTGCTCTTCCTCACAGGCTTCTCACCCTCTTCGTTTTCTTTTCTTTTTCCTGTTTCTTTCTTCTCTTTACCCTTCTCCAGTTTCCAAATCTTCTCATTAGCCACCTCCAAGCTAATTCCCAGAAGAGTTTCCTCATTTATCACATTTTCTAGTTTCTCCTCCAAAACTCCATACTTTCCCTTTAAGACTACTCCAAAAATTTCGAAATCTGTGGACAGGATGGCTCCATATCCAACCTTAGTTTTACTTGGAACACAATGTGCCAAGTGCTGAAACATAAGCGAGGGAAATTTATCTTTATTTTCTTCGATAAACAAAAAATCACAGTCATGTCCATTACACATGCTTCCCCTTTCTTTGGTGTTCGAGGAAGAATGGTTTTCTTTACTAAATTAAACAGCAACTTGTTCAATGGGCTTAAGTCATTGTGACTCATAATGTTCTTCCCCCTTTTTCCTCCAAGAGCTTCAACTATGTCACCACTCAAATACTTTCCAACTTTTACACTTTCCTTTCCTTTGACGTAGGTCTCATATCCAGCAATAGGTGTTTTCAGAATTTTGCCTAGGGTTTCAACATTGAACTCAAATTTTACCTCATCAATTGCACTAGATATAACTCCTAATTTTACTTCAAAATTACGACATAACTCAGTCATACCAATTGGGTACATGTAATTATCAGAGGCTTTAGACAACAATTTTTCCCAACCTTGGAACTTAATTGAATAAAGAAATTCTACGAAGCTAGCTTTTCTACACCAAGTCAACTCAATGCGATGACCTACAACATACCATCCTGCTAGCGATTCAAGCTCAGCCTGATCAATGATCTCTTCATCTTCTTCTTTCTCAGGATTTTCTCCCTCCGAGTCCTCTAATTTTTCAACAAAATCCTCAACTGTCTTTCTCTTCTCTTTTATCTCCTTCCACTCTTTCAACTTCTGAAGAACTGAGTTAGAAGTGAATTCCTCTGATTCTGCAGGTTTTGGGTTTTGAGATGGAGAGGATATGTCGTGTTTGGCTTTAGGTTCTTTGTAGGACACTAAGGGAAGAGATGACACTTCTTCTTTTTCTTGGTTTTGGAGGTTATGAGAGCTTTCGGATGAGCTAATTGAAGTGATGATAACCATGGTTATGTCTTAAAGGGGTAGAAGTTTGTAGAAGGTTTTTCACAGTGGGTAATTTTGATTTGATAGTGATGATGTAAAGGCGGGTGAAGATTCCTTTTATAGTAAATGAATCGGTGTGAAGGAAATTAAGGTTTTTCACTTTTCAGTCATTAATTGAACATATTCAATTAAATTTTCAAATTTTAAATTAACAGGATGAATTTGCCAAATCCTTTTCTTTCCAAATTCATTTAATTTCAAAAAAAACTTTCTGAAAATAAAACCACGCAATTGGAACACGCTTTGTACATATGTGCAATGTACATAATTAATAACTTACACATTTAAGAGTTTTAATGAACTTACCTCTAGTAATTAACAACGGTGACACTTCAACTATGTTTAGCACACCAAGATTGTGCTAAATGCTCTTTTTGCTCTATTTATATAATTTTTGACTTTGCCATATCTTGGAACTTCAGAAGCAATCAATTCAACTTGATCATCCCAAGTTCCAATCTCAATTTCTCAAATCTTTCTCTGCTCAAGGGCTAGGTTAGAATATCTGCAATTTGATTTTCAGTATGACAAAATTCTAACTTAATATTCCCTTTCTCCACATTATCTTTTAAAAAGTGATGCCTAATGTGGATATGTTTTACCTTTGAGTGTTGAACTGGATCCTTAGAATACATATAACACTGGTATTATCATAGTAAATAGGCATACATTCAAAAATAATACCAAAATCTCTGACCTGTTGCTTTATCTAAAGTACTTGTGAACAACATGATGTTGCTGCAATGTACTCAGCCTTAGCTGTAGACATTGCTACTGTGTTTTGCTTCTTCGAACCCCAAGAAACTAAACAAGATCCTAAAAACTGTACCATACCTGAAGTGCTTTTTCTATTGACCAAATCACATGCATAGTCAGCATCAGTAAAGCCATTTAAATCAAAGAAGTCACTTCTAGGATAGAAGAGACTCAAATCATCAGTTCCTTTCAGGTATCTAAGGATTCTCTTTAATACTTTCAAGTGAGACTCCTTTGGGTTTGCTTGGAACTTGGCACACAAACCTACACTAAAAGATATGTCAGGTCTACTAGCTGTTAGATAAAGTAAAGAACCTATCATACCTCTATACATAGATTGATCAACACAAGTTCTAGTTAGATCTTCATCCAATCTGGTTGCTATATCCATTGGTAGGGCTGTGCACTTTTAGATCCAGACCGTAAAACCGACCGGGACCGACCGGAACCGGAACTGGACCAGAACGTAGCCTTCCGGGTCGGTCCTCGGTCCTTTAAAATTAGTCATTCCGGGTTTCCGATCCGGTCCGGGTAAAACCCGGTAAATTCCGGGCTGGACCGGAAACCCGGGAAAAATGTATATATATTTTGTTTTTTTTTTTTAATTTCCTAAAAACCCTAACTTCTATCAATCTCATTCACGAATCACGCCTCTTCAGTCTTCAGTCTTCACTCTCACTCTCTGTCCTCCTCTAACCTCTTTCCCGTTCTCACTCTCTGCCCGACGCCGCCACGGCTCCGCCCCTGTTCTCAACCACGGCACCGCCCTCATCTCTGCAGGCCGCAGCACCGCTCTCCTCTTCGACTTCCAGCCTCCAGCCAGGCTCCAGGTATGTTCTAGTTCAATTGTTAGCCTCTCTTCGTTTTTTTTTTTGTTTTTTTGTTTAATTAAATTCAATTTGTTAAACTCAGCCTCCTCCTTCGATCACTCCAGTCGTCGACGCCTAACAGCCCTCACCGAAAATTGCTCCTGTTCTAGTTCGAAAGTCAGGTTTGTGTTTTTTTTTCTTCTGTTTTTGTTACTTAATAAATTGATAGGCATTTTTGGATGTAATTTTGTGTATTTAATTTGTTTTCAGAGTATTACCATTCAATTGTTCAACAACGGATTCATATTCATGCAATGTAAGTTGCTTGCATCAGTTGCATGTTCAATTCTTTTAAAAAAAAATGTTTTTGATTTTAATTTGTTTTTATTCATATGATTCTGCCATATTTTTGGGATATATAATTAAATATAATGTTGTATTCTGCCATATAATGTTATATAATGTCAGAGTATTAAATATAATGTTGTATTCTGCCATATAATGTTGTATTCAGTTGCATACTTGCATGTTCAATATAATGTTATATGATTCTGCGGTTCTGCCATATAATGCATTCTATTCTTAACATATAATTAAATATAATGTTGTAGATGGCGAGCTCCCAATCCAAAAGGGCACCGATATACTCTTCTGATCAAACGGCACATACACTTTCGGATGCTTCTAACAACACTAATATTGATTTATTGCGGCAATCCTTGCCTCCGGACAAGACACTTACGGAGGGACGGAAGTATTTGGTTAGAACAAAAACCAAGAGGAAGGCTGAATATTGGAAGAACTACATTGAGTACTTAGATGATGATGGCAAACTACGTGCTGAATGTAAGTTTTGAAAAAAAACTTTTGCTGCTGATGGCAATGTTAATGGTACTAAAAATGTTAAAAACCATTCTGAAAATTGTTTTGGTAATCCTGAAAATAAAGACAAGGGTAAGGGTAAGCAAAGTCAATTGAATTTTCAACCCGGGGATAATGAAAATGAGGCTGGAAAACTGAAGTGTGGGGTTGTTAGTTTTAAAGAGGTTAGAGAAGAATTGATTTGTATGGTCATTACTGATGAACTGCCATTAAAACATGTTGAAAAACCTGGTTTTAAGTAATTTGTGGAAGTTGCTTGTCCTGGGTTTACCATCCCTAGTCGTACTACTATTGCTCGTGATTGTTTACGCCTTTATTATCGTGAAAAAGAAATACTTAAAAAATCATTTGAGGGATGTCAAAAAATTTGTGTCACAACAGATACTTGGACTTCAATTCAAAGAATCAACTATATGTGTCTCACAGCTCATTACATAGATAGTGATTGGAAATTGAATAAAAAAATTATAAATTTTTGTCCTATTTCTAGTCATAAGGGTGAGGCCATTGGTAAATCAGTGGAGGCATGTTTAGAGTATTGGGGTATTGAGGATAAGTTGTACACTGTTACAGACTTACAGTTGATAATGCTAGCTCTAATGATCTTGCTTGCGCACATTTGAAAAAA
Source organism: Chenopodium quinoa (assembly GCF_001683475.1). NCBI lineage: Eukaryota > Viridiplantae > Streptophyta > Magnoliopsida > Caryophyllales > Amaranthaceae > Chenopodium > Chenopodium quinoa. Next base: position 1,058,795 of record NW_018744616.1, on the reverse strand, counting down.
ATGGTTCAACGAACTGGATGTGTTAATAATGGAAATTCTCTTCATGTTCGATGCATAGCTCATATTATTAATCTTATTGTTTGGGATGGTATTAGAGAGCATGGTGTGTGCATTGATAGGGTTAGACATGCTGTAAAATATATCAAGAATTCTCCTGCTAGATTTGCTAGGTTTAAAGATCTTGCTCAAAAGGCTAATATACAAAGCAAATCTTCTTTATGCTTTGATGTCCCTACTCGATGGAATTCGACTTACATGATGATGGAAACAGCTTTGAAATTTCAAAAAGTTTTTGGTGGGGTGTCACTTCCCGATGGAGAAGGTGTGAAGGATAATGAAAAACCTCCTGACCATGATGATTGGGTCAAGGTGGGAAGGTTAGTTTTGTTTTTGGAGGAGTTTTATCATTTGACTCGTAATGTCTCTAGTTCTCTTTATGTGAAAAGTAATAAAGGTTTATTTGACATTGCATATGTTTATGATTTTCTAAATGAATGGGAAAAAAGTGATGATTTGAATTTTCAAGCTATGGCCATTTCAATGAAGAAAAAATTTGATAAGTATTGGGGAAAAGTGGCTAATATGAATATGTTTATACATGTTGCTTCCATTCTTGATCATCAATCCAAATTTCGTATTGTTGAGGAAATACTTAGCGATATGTATGGAGAGGAAAAAGGGACAAGACTTGGTGTTAAAGTAAAGCAATTTACTTACTCTTTATTTGAATAGTATAAAAATTTGTATTCTTCCTTCATTCCTCAAAGTGGCCATAGTGAAGATCATGTGCCAATTGATGTAGATGTTGATGTGTCGGATAAGAGTAAGAATAAGGCGTATTTTGCAAAAGTTAAGGGTAGAGTTAATAAAAAGATGAGAGCGGATAATGCATTTGCAAATAGTGAGTTTGATAGATACATCAATGAACAATTAGGGCCGGAGGAAGAAGAAATGGATGCTTTATCTTGGTGGGCACAAAATGGACATCGTTATCCTATTGTTTCACGTATGGCACGTGACATATTAGCCATTCCATTGTCTACCGTTGCATCGGAATCCGCCTTTAGTACGGGAGGTCGCCATCTCGATCCTTTTCGGAGTTCTTTGACACCTAAGGTAATGTTTTTTGCTTTAAGTTATTTTATTTTTACATATTTATATTCTCATATTCTATGTTGGCTTTGTTATATATTTTTTATTTTTTTTATATGAAAGATGGTTCAAGCTTTGATTTGCTCTCAAGATTGGCTTAAACCAGAGGGAATGATGGAAGTTGATGTTGAAGAAAAAGTAAAAGATTTAGAGGAGATTGAGAAAGGTATTTCTTACACTATTACTTGCATTTTCAATTTTTTTGAAATTTAAATATTTATTTTTTTCATTTGATTAGAGGTGGAAGTTGATGATGGAGATCATGAGGTCATTTTTGTGGACTATTTTGCATGATTTAAGATTTGGAGGTAATGTTTCCACTTTTTATTTTCATTTAAAGTATCTTTAAACTTCTAATCTCTAACGTTGATGATTTTTTTTTTTGTTTTGTTTTTGCTAGAGCGGTGATGGAGAATTGATAGAAAAATGGAGAGGAGAAATTATCAAAGATTGAAGAACTTAGCTCTTTTTCATTAAACTTGTATTACTTTGGTGTTGTATTTAACTAGGGACTTGTTTTGGTTTGTATTCGGATAAATCGGATGTATTGAGTGTGTATGATGTTTGGCTTTTTTTTTATTTTGTGATTTATATATTTTTGGGGAAAAAGTACACAGGTTAAAAAAAATGATAGAAAAAGTACACAGGTTAAAAAAAAACAGGTTAAAATGCAGGAAAAAAGGTACAGTCGGTCCCAACCGGTCCAAAACCGGAATGGACCGTATTAAACAGGTCCAGACCGGGACCGGACCGGTAGAATACGGTCCGGTTTCTGGTTCTTAAAAATAGCTTATTCCGGGTTCCGGTCCATACCGGTCTCGGTCCGGTTTTGGACCGGTGCATAGCCCTACCCATTAGAGTGTTATTAGTCTTAGCATTATCTAGCTTGTACTTCTTGATCAGTTCCTTGATATATTTTTATTGATGGATCATGATTCCTTCTTCAGTTTGCTTGATTTGCAATCCGAGGAAGAATTTTAGTTCTCCCATCATGCTCATTTCAAATTCTCCACTCATAAGGTCAGCAAAATACTTGCACAAAGATTCATTAGTTGCACCAAATAAAATATCATCAACATAAATTTTGCACAAATAATATGTCAGTTCCATTTGATTTTAAAAACAAAGTTTTATCTATTTTACCATGTTTAAAACCATTTTGCAATAGGAACTTAGACAATCTTTCATACCATGCTCTAGGAGCTTGCTTCAGCCCATAAAGAGCTTTTTCAAGCTTATAGACATGGTTTGGGAACTCTGGATTTTCAAATCCATGAGGTTGTTCCAGATAGACTTCTTCATTTAAAAATCCATTTAGAAATGCACATGTAACATCCATATGGAACAACGTGAATCCCATATAAGCAGCAAAAATAATAAGTAAACAAATAGCCTCTAACCTAGCCACTGGTGCAAATGTTTCTTCGTAGTCTATTCCTTCTTGTTGATTGAAACCTTGAACAACAAGTCTTGCTTTGTTCCTGACAATAATACCATGCTCATCTAGCTTGTTCCTAAACATCCAGTTTAGACCTATAGTCTTCTTATCCTTGGGTCTAGGTTCCAGATGTCAAACTTTATTTCTTTCAAACTCATTTAATTTAGCTTGCATAGCATTAATCCAATCTGCATTAGTTAAAGCTTTAACATAGTTATTAGGTTCCATAGAAGAAAGGAATGCATAGAATGCACAGAAGTTTCTAAGCTAAGATCTAGTCTGAGTTCCTTTTGTAATATCACTCATGATTGTATCCACAGGATGTGATTTTTTATATTTCCATCGTTTTGGTGTAAAGTCCTTGACTGGATACAACCTTTCCTGATTGTTGTTGACTGGTTCTTCTGTAGGAACTTGGTCTTGAGTCTTAGTTGGAACTTCAACAGGATATTCCTCAACCTGATCTTGATTTTGTTCTTGAGGAGGAGTTCCTTGTGCATTCTCCATTTCAGATTCTCCATTTGCTTCTGGATTCGTTTCTTCTACATTTTCAACTTGCTGCTTCTTCAATGATGTTGATTCCTCATCTGGATCTTGCTTGGGCACAAGTCCAATTTCAAAATCATCATCACAATCCTGTACATCATTTAACTGTTCAGTTTCATCAAATATAATATGTACAGATTCCTCAACACACATTGTTCTCTTATTATAAACTCTATAGGCTTTACTATTTGAGGCATATCCTAAGAATACTGCCTCATCACTACGTTCATCAAACTTTCCCAAGTTCCTTTTACCATTGTTATGAACAAAGCATCTACATCCAAAAGATCTAAAATAAGAAATATTAGGCTTTCTCCATTTGATAAGCTCATAAGGAGTTTGGTTGGTGATGGCTCTAACATATACTCTGTTAAGAATATAGCATGTTGTATTCACTGCTTCTGCCCAGAAGTTCCTAGGCAGTCCACTTGAGATCAGCGTTGTTCTCGCCATGTCTTCAAGGCTTCTATTCTTGCGTTCAACAACTCCATTCTATTGTGGAGTTCCAAGGGTATAGAAGTTGTGATCCATTCCATGCTCGATGCAAAACTCATCAAAATTTGAGTTTTCAAATTTAGTTTCATGATCTGATCTAAGGTGAATCAATGGATTACCTGTTCTTCTCTGTTCTTTCTTTACAAAGGCTACAAATTCATCAAATGTCTCATCTTTGATAACAAGAAAGAAAACCCAAGTAAACCTTGAAAAACTCATCAACAATAACCAATACATATCTCTTACCACTTCTAATTTGGATTCTCATAAGACCACACAGATCCATATGAATAAGTTCCAAAGGTCTTTTGGTTTTTACCATTTATTTGGACTTGAAAGAAATTCGAGTCTGCTTTCCTCTGAAACAAGCATCACACACTTTGTCATACAAGAACTTAATGCAAGGAAGTTCTTCCACTAGTTCCTTAGATTTAAGCTTATCAAGTAAAGTAAAGCTTGCATGGCCAAATCTCTTGTGCCATAATAGAGGATCGTCCTCAATAACACTAAGACATGTTAAACTGTTGTAAGGAACCTCGTTAAGATCAACATCATATGTGTTCCCTTTATGAGTTCCTTCTAAAATAATGTTCCCAGTGTCATTGTGAATGATTCTGCATTTATTGGAAGTAAAGCTTACAGAGTTACCTTTGTCACAAAATTGTGAAATACTTAACAAGTTGTGTTTGAGACCCTCAACTAAAAATACATTATCAATAGCATGGGAACTTGACCTTCCTACCTTGCCAATAGAAACTATATCTCCTTTCATGTTATCACCAAAGGTCACAGTTCCCCCATAGTAGGCATCTAGTGAGAGAAATCTAGATTTGTCTCTAGTCATGTGCCTAGAACAACCACTGTCGAGGTACCAAGTGTTGTTTCCCCTTACTAGAACCTGCAAGAGAAATCATACGTTAGTGTCAGGAACCCAGGTTTCCTAGGGTTCCTGTGTAACAGCAGCAGGTTCATTCTTCTTGATCCAGATCTGTTCTACATGTTTTTCATTTTTCTGTGTACTCTTTTCTTTCATAGAACACTTAACTTGTTTATGTCCTGTATTGCCACAAACAATACTACTAGGCAGGTTAACATACTTCTTTTCCTTTTGGAACTTCTTTTTTCAACCCAAACCTTCAGTTCTTTTGGTTTGAGCTTTGGTGATCCAATCTGGAACTTTGTACTCTATAGGTTGTTTGCCTTTCCTAGATTTCTCAAGTTCCCCCTCAAGTCATGCCTTATCCGATCTTAGATCTTCCAAATCAGATTTTAGTTTTTCAAAATTCGGATATTGAGCAAGTGGAAGAACTTCAGAATTAGGAGCATCAAGACAGAGTTTTATCAAGGACAGTTCCACATTTAACATTATATTATCATGTTTTAACCTGTCTACAGTTTCTTTCAAATAATTATTGTCATCAAACAGACTAAAGAACCTATATTGAATATCAAATTTCATATTGTTAACCCACTCACTGTTTTCTTTAAAATTTACCAAAAGCTTCATCACTTTGCTGTTTGGCCCTATGTAATTCTTTCAAGTCTTCTTGTATTTCCAAAACAGCATATATCAAGTTTTCTTCAGAGAAATGTCTTAAGTCTTTTTGAGAAAACCATACCTCAGATTTTAGCTCCTTCAGTTTTGCTTTTTCATCTGTTTTAGCCATCAAACACAGATGGGCAGTTTCCTCTAATGGTTTGTCCTCTTCTTTCTCTCAATCTGAATCTCCCCAGGCAGCTAGCATAGCTTTCTTCACATTATCTTTGTTGAAGTAAGGTTTATAGACTCTTCACTCCTTGGATTGCTTCTTGCCTTTTGTCTTTCCTTTATCACCATCCGGTACTAGACAATCCTCAATGAAATGATCTTTAGACCCACACTTGAAACAAGTTGTGTTCCTAGAACTTGTGTACTTCTTGTTCCTATCGAACTTCTTGTTGTTCATCATCTTTTTAAATCTTCTTACTAGCATTGCCATCTCTTCCTCATCAACTTCTGATTCCTCTGAGTCTTGAGCCTTAAGAGCAAGACTCTTGTTCTTGGAACTCTCAGTTTTAGAACTTAGGTGAAGTACATGAGTCATCAATGATCTAGCTAGTTGTTCCATGTTGAACTTGGTGAGGTCTTTAGCTTCCTGCATTGCAGTAACCTTGGATCTCCAGCGTTCATCTTGTGGGAGGCTCCTTAAGATCTTCCTTGCTTGTTCATCAATAGGAATGTGCCTTCCAAGGGAATTTAATTAATTAATAATATTATTGAACCTAGTAAACATTTCCTCTATAGATTCCCTGGACTGCATTTCAAGCCTTTCATATCTAGACATCAATAAGTCAATCTTAGAACGTTTTACCTCATAAGTACCTTCATGAGTTACCTCTAGTAGATCCCAAATCTGTTTAGCAGACTTGCATCCCATGATACGATTATGTTCATGAGGTCTAAGTCCACAATGAAAATAGTTTATTGCTAAAGCATTTAATTCAAGTTTCTGATAATCTTTTCTATTAGGAGCTACCTCGTTCTTTTCATTGGTTGAGGTTATTTCAAAATCACCAGATTCAATAACACGCCAAACCTGATAATTTTCAGCCTTGATGAAGATCTCCATTCTGTTCTTCCATTAGGTGTAAAACTTACCGTTGAACATGGGTGGACGTTGGGTGGAATACCCTTCTTCAAGTTTCTCCTTGTAATTCATCTCTCCAGGAACTTACTCAGAAAAGTTATCTGCTTACACGTGAGAACCTTGTTCAGATACCAATTGTTAGTAGAGACAATTAATACAAGAGGGGGGTTGAATTGTATTGAGTTCCTAATAGCTACTTTTGGGGAATAATAAAACAATGCATATAGAAACTTTCAAGGACACACAGATTTTACGAGGAAACCTTCCAGGGCCAAACTAGAAGTAAAACCTCGACCCTACCTTAGGGATTTCAAACACAAACCACTTCACTATAATAGGGAAAACACCAAGTTACCACCTATTAAACAAAGACCTTTATTCACAAGTTCCACACTTGGTTCTCGATAAGACCCTATCCTACTTAATCTAAGTACCACACTTAGATTCACTCATACAGCCAAAGTACAAAAATCTCATCTTTACACTAGAAGCTTACACAACCTGTATGCGATGTAAAAAGATAACAAACTCACCCAACTAACCCAACCAATACAAATGTATGACGCCTAGTATATGATAGGCAAGCTATGCACAAAATTCGAAACTAATATGGCAAGTTAGAAGCTTGGTAAACTTACTCTATTAATGCTCAGTGATTTCTCCACGCATAAACTCGCAAAATCTTAAACCATTTCGATCTTTACTATTTATACAAGTAGGACTTGTAGAGCAAGTAGGTTTTCTAAAAGATAAATAAGTTAACTTAACTTATCTTTAAAACACGGTTTGATGAAAATCATATTTGAAGAAAATCTTTTCCGGAAAAAATAAGATAGAAAGATATTGTTAAAAAGAAACATATCTTTTAACAAACCGATTTTAAGAAATAAAACCTTTTAGAAAATATTTTCTAAAATCTATCTTTTATATTTTCCTTATTAATTTATTTACCAAGCAAACTTTCCACGCTTCTAATAAATCTCGTGCATTAACCTACTTAACATATTAACAATAATCTAGAAGATAAAAACCTTAGCTAAATTAAATTGATGCGCCGTGCTTCTATACAGGTGGGTTACTTGGGCTCCACACATACTAAGCTCCTTCAGGGACCTTAGCTTGCTGACTTCAAGTTCCTGTTAGGGAAAGTTCCTGTAGGGAACTCAGTTCTTGTTAGAGAACTGCAGGCGTCGCTCGAAGTGTGCCTACGTTAAAGCATATTGTGAATATGCTTGGCACTCATAGGAAGTGGGAATTGACATTACGATTACGGACAAGGAAATTAGGGAGCCGCCAACAAGTTTTTAAGGAACTTGTAAACTGTTCACGGATCATAAAAGGCAACCACGAATAAGGGACAACGATAGGCAACAACGATTGACTCGTGAAGGTTACACCCCATTCATAATCCATGAGATTATTAACTCCATATGGTTCGGAACCACGAAAGGAGGATCGCGGATGATGGTATGAAGTGAGTCATGGAGTCACATTCGCCCGTTTTGGCCTCTACTCGATTCTTATAGTGAAAAGTGATTCCTGCGATCTCAAAGGCATACAAACAAAGATATTCAATTTGCTCCAAACTATTATTAAGCTAAATTGGTTGAATATTAATGCAACATATAATTCTAAAATATTGTGATCACTTTAATTAATTAACAAGATTAAAAAGGATCCTAAACCGGTTGTCCAATTTATCTTATTAGGCGTGATTTTCAATTACATATTCCCTTTAACATGAAATATGGTGATCATAACAATAATAGAATAAACATTAATATTGGAAACAATTTAATCACAATTCCAACAACATAAAATCGTTAGAAAAATAATAGAAATAAAAGGAACATGATTCTTACTTTGATTCTATTTGTTTGCAACTAAAAAATAATAAACGAGTTAGTAACTTCAAGGAAATAATGATAGTCCAACAATTAAATTAAACAAAGTAGAGTTGATTTGGGGCCAAACCCTCAAACAGTTCTACCTTTCACGCCTTGGCTTAACGACAGAACCACGAGTAAAGTATGGACTCCTTTGAGCACTTGAAGAAGGAATTTTGAAATGAGAAGGGTAGGCTAGTGTTTAGGCTAAAGCATAGGAGAGAGAAAAATAAACTAGAGAATTCATTGATGCCCCGTACATCAGAAATGAGGGGGTATTTATAGGAAAAATGTGCTGAGGGAGCACACGGAACCCTAAAAAAGTATCCCGTGACACGGCAAACTGTACCGTGACACGGGAAGTCCCACCGTCAGACGACAAACTTTCCCGTGACACGGTACATTTTTAGTGTGACACGGGAAATTTTCAGAAAACGGGAAAGAAAACGCGTTAAGGGTTTACGCGGAAAAGACACGGAATGTCCCGTGTCACGGCAGACTTCCCGTGTCACGGGAAATCCTACCGTCAGACGGGAAGGATTCCCATGACACGGTGGCTGTCTACCGTGGCGCGGGAATTTCCAGCCCTCTTTTCCGTTTAAATGCATTTTTAACCCTAATTTCATTCGGCATTTTAAGTGCCGATTGATAATTTCAGGCCTTTTCTGACTTATTATTATTTGGGCTAAAATAAGATAATAATTAAATAAAAATAAACAAAAGGTTGGGCCAAAAATAAAATAAAAAAGGGTTTGGGCTAAAATTAAGTAATAAGTTTGGGCTGAAAATAAAAACTATGCTTTTACAAAACATCAAGACTAATCCATGGACCATTCAAAAATATGAATTTAATCAAATACGATTTTTTTAAGCACTCCCGGGATTAAATACTGAACCCGACCAATAGTGGCGGTGAAAGGTTGTTCATCGTCGGGTTTGGTTTTGGGGAGACATTTTTAGGTGTCTACAAGAACTCTTCTTCTTTTCTATTTAACTTTTTGTATAAAGATCTCCTCATGTCTTCTTAGTAACAGTTACTTCTTGCATCACCACGATCAACTTCACCTAAACTAATCAAACACTTGAAAACCTTTATTAGATGAGTTTGCTTTAGTTTAAGTTCCTCATCATCAAAACCTTTAAGCTTCAATAGTAGTTATACAGGTTCATTCCCCCAGTTTCACACACAAATACACAAAACACACACTTACTCACCCCCAACTTCGCCCTACTACCAACTGCTGGACGAGAAGTAGCACACCTTTTTCGTCCCCTTTGTCCCTCTGCATATAAACAGTTTATATTAAAACCAATTAAAACAACAGGTTAATTTCCATAAATTTTCTTAGTTTGTTAGTTTTATAGTGCTATCAAATGCCAACATCGGTCCACTTTAAACAAAAAATTTGAATTTCACATCAAATTACACCTATACCCATCCAAGATTGACCAACACATATTCATTAATATTTTACAACATAACATGTGTAAATATATTTAACATTTCAAATACCAACATTATTCGGATTTGAACCAACAATTGATTCAACTTTCAAAGCAATTGATTAAGCAATCAAAAGCACAAATAACCTAGTTCAAATAAATTTCATGGTTTTCCCCACATCAATTATTTACTTCAACATGAAACCTAGTCAGAATTACAAAATTCGAAATCATTGCCGAAATACATCAACGCTGAATAGTAATAACATAAATTTCAGGGTGTTCTGCACGTCATAAAAGAAGCTTTGTTGCATAATTGTACAACATAAAATCAATTAATGGGAAAATTGGATATAATTACGCTTAATTTTCCTTGTATTCGTAGAAATAACTCCAAACAAAGACAACTCTAATAACAGAATAACCCAAGTTAGAAATAAATTCAGTACAATGCATTCAAATTTAAATATTTCTTAGCAAACAAAAAGCCACACTACACATTTTCAAAATTCTAGGGTTCCCCAAATTACTTACCTGAGATAACCGATGCCAGAATAACAACCGCCAAACAATGATGCCGATGCTAGAACAACAACCGCCAAACAACAAGCACTCACTAACGACCGGAGACCCAGAAACGAAGTGAGGAGAAAGCGAAATTGAGTGAGAGAGAGAGAGGGGGAGGAGAGTACAGAGAGAGGGAAGTTATATATGTTAAATCCTTTCTTGGAAGATGAAGAAGTAAGTTGAAGAGAGAGAAAGGGAGGTTGGAAAATTGGAAAATTGAGAACAGCTTTTACCTCACGTGATACCTGTGCAAAACAGGCCATTTACGACTTTACCCTTACTAATTACGAAATGACAGCGCTGCACCTGCTAGAGACATACTTGTATCTAGTTGCTAGATGCTGAGACATTCTCGGGAAAATTGGGGTCAAAACGTGAAATTTTGAAAATAGGTGGGCATAGCTTGGAAAAGTGAAAACCTGCTTCCACTCTTTCATGATTCAAGCAAACTTGCTTTGTCTTCCTCTTTTCTTCTCTTCCAGCTTCCATGCAGGCTGCAACTTCCTTACAAACGTCTTTTCGTCACTCTCTTTCATTCTTCTCTATTTTTTTTTAAAAAAAACTTCTCTCTCCTATAACTTTAATGGCTTCCGGTATTCTTCATTGAAGCACCTTATGAATTTTTTCTTCTTCGTCAAGAGTAGCAAAAAGGTTTAATTTTGACATTACTGTTAAACTAATTGTCACTGTAATCAATTCAGAATTTTAAAAGGTGATGGGCAGCGATGGCTAAACAAGAACGAGAAATAGTGCTAGGCTGGCTTGTGTGCTTTCTCTCCTCTATTTAAGCAGCGTATGAGGTAAAGATGTTTATTTTTTCAATCATCGACAATTGATTTATAACCCAATTTCTATTTCAGAGTATTTAGGTTCTAATTTTAACTCATTGTGGCTGTATGTTTGCTTATTTTAATGGAATTTTGGTTAAATTCACGTGTTACTTGTTCATTTTATTATGCACTATTAAATTCAAAGGTTTAAATCTAATTAGCTATTGAAATTTTGGGATTACGAATGTAAATTGGGGAATTTTCATGAAATTCCATGGTTTATCTACAACCTTTTTTTTTCGAATTCAATTTTTAATTTTAAGTTGCTCAATTTTGTGATCATTCTATAAAATAAAAAATTTATAATCAATGTTCAGTATCTTAACAAATTTTTGGAATTTTTTGTTATTGTATTGCTTTACAGCCATTAAAGGTGTTTAGTTAAATTAAGGATTTTATGTATTTTTTAACAGTGGAAATATTAAAAAGTATTACAATTATTCAATCCCATATTTGATATTTCCTCGTTGTAGTTGCAACTTGCAGGATATGGGCACAATGTATGTTAGCTTTAGGTATTTTTAAACAAACGAAATAATCTTACTGTTTAGCTAGGGGCTTTATCTACTACTTATTTGTTTTGATGATGACATTTCTACTGATTTGCTTGTGGCTTCCATGACCTTCCAGACCGCATAGCACTCTGAAATGCAGAACTCCCATATTACAATGTGAAGGAATTAAAATGTTTTTGTAGGCAAAATTAAGTTTCTTAATTTGTAAAAGGAAAATTTAATAACAACAAACCAACATTTTCTCCATTCTCCCAAAATGGACCAACCTTTAAATCTTCTCAAAATTGACACAAGTTTGTATTTTTTCTCCCACATTAAACCAAGTAGGTCTAACCTGTTATACAAGGTTGCAATCCATGTGTCCTGTGCTCATTGGTATATTTTTTATTTTATTTTTTTAGGGAAATTTTCATTGGTAGCCTCGTATTTTTGTGTTTTTCCAATGGTAGTCACTTCGTATATGAATTATCTTTGGTAGCCTCATACTCTTAATGTTTTCACTTCCGTAACTTTAATTACTATAAACCGTCTAGTGGGTGTTAAATTAAACTTCCACCCAACCACTAGCCCAACCACTTCCCTCCCGAAGTCCCCTCTCCCACTCTACTTCCGGCGGAGCCGCTCCGGTTGCCCTTCCCAACCCTCAGTCGTCCCCCCCCCCTAATCCACCATAATTACCAATACACTTTCCCTCTTTCTAATTTTCTATGAAATTAAAATCCCCAAAACCAAAGCCGTTCTTCTTTCCTTTCTTTGGCTGCTCAAGTGCTCACTATCTTCACCAATCAACCATCATCAATTGTCCTCACTGACCATCACCATGAGTTAGCATTATCATTAACAAGATAAATAAAAAACTTGGTCGTTGGCTTAATTGAATCAATTGATTTGGGCTAAAATTGAAGCTTGCAACTATAAATTATGGGCTAGCGGCGCTGCTCGGTTTTGAGGCGGTGTGGTGATGCTGGTTGTAGGTTGGTGTGGCGGTGGTTGGTTGTTCAGTCATGTGGTGGTTGCGGACTTGGTGCGTGAGGGAGTAAGGGTTGGGGTTGTTGAGAATTGGGGCTGGGTTGTTGGAAATCGAGCCTAGGGTGTCGAGAAATGGGCATCGGTGGAAGAAGGAAGCTTCAAATCGACAATGGAGGGGGAGAGGGAAGGGGTGGCTGGCTGGTTGAGGGAGGGGTGGTTATTTTTTATTTAAGATTAATTAAATTATGATAACTAACCTTAGTTAAGTATTTTTAGTTATTATAAAACTAACCTCAGTTAAACTTAATAGCCAGGTAACGGTTTTGGGTAAATAAGGTTATGGAAGTAACATTTTAAAAGTAGAAGGCTACCAAACATAATTCATATACAAAGTGGCTACCATTGGAAATATGCAAAAGTAGACGACCACCAATGAGAATTTCCCTTTTTTATAATCACCAAAATTATTTACTTCCTCCATTACGCATTATGTGCAACATTTTCCATTTTGGGATGTTACAAGTTATGTGCAACAAAAAAAAAAGTTTCCTTATATAGTAAAATATTTTGAGTAAATTTACTAAAAGACCCTTAGTTCAATCCTATTAACTCATTAACTACATATTATTGAGTTATTAACCTAACTTAATTAACCCTCAATAACAACTCTAACACACATTCTCTCTCCTCCTTCACAACCAGATCCACCACCCACACCACCATATTTTCTCTCTCCTTTCTCTTAAGCTACCTTCACCTCCACCCTCTTTACTCTAACAATCACCACCCTAATTTCTCTCTCCTTTATAAAAAGCCACCCTCAACACCGATCTCCTCTCTCTTCTCTCACAACAACCACACCACCACCACCATAAAATCGGATCGCCACCACTTCCTCATCCATTATAGTCGTCACGGCCACTTCCTCCTCCATTAAAGTCGTCGCCGCCACTACCTCTTCCATTAAAGCTTAAAGTTGAGGTTTTTATGCTTAAATTTGACCATGAAAAATCTAGGTCAAGAGTTTTCATGGTCAAATTTGACCAAATAAACCCCAAATTATTAACGATGAGGAGGTAATAATTTTCAAAGTAAAGTTTTTTTTTTCATATTTTAGGGTGGTTGGTGATGATTTCGGGGAGAGGGGAAGGAGGTCAGTGGTTGTGGATTACCAAGGTTGCGGATTTTAGGTTGGGTGGTTGTGGTCAGGTCTGTTTTAGGTGGTTGTGGATCTAGTCGATTTTGGGTGATTTTGCTGGTGGTGGGGTTTGAGGTGGTGTCGTTGGAGTTTTAGTGTTATCTGGCGGTGGGGTTTCGGGATATCGCTCATTAGGTGGTGGGGTTCCACGATTTGGCTGTTGGGGATGTGGGGTTTTGCGATTTGGCCGATGGGGTTTCGGATGATGGTGGTGGTGGTTACGGGTTTGGGTGGTGGTGGTTACGGGGTAGCGACGAGTGGTTTAATTTGGGTGGTGGTGGATGTTGCTGCAGGTAGGTGGTGTCAGGGATGCCATGGTAGTTGGTAGTGGTGGCCATTAGTTAATTATCCTCCTTTCTCTCTCCTATCCTTAATCACACACCCTTCACTTTGTTAATCAACCATTAACAAATTTTGTCTTGGGAAATGTGCAACAAGGTTTGTTGCACATAATGTGTGACGGAGAAGGATGACGAGGAAGACGAGGAGGAAGAGGATGACGAGGAGGAGTCTGTGATTGTCCTCTCGGAGTCGTACTCCTCCTCCTCCAAAGGAGCGGCAGGAACGACATCAGCAGAGGCGGCGATGAGTGCATCGTCAACCTCGTCATCATCGTCCGATAAGACGATTGGGTTACGTACGCCTCTCCGGGAAGCACCTCGCTTGATCTAGTTGATTCGGCAACCATGGGGTTCCTTGGACGATTAGAGAGAAAATAAGAGGGTTCGTGGATGATGAGAGAGAGTATAGAGTAAGATTGTGATAGTGTGAAGAGGGAAATGTGATAGAACAATTAGTGAAATAAACATAAATGTCTATTCAGTTCACATGTGACTATACGCAGATATACATGGGGAAGATGAACTATTAAAACATAAATTATACAAGTTCACTTGTAACCTGTACAAGTAAGGACACTTATTATCCTTGTCACTCAGTAGTATGTTGGTACGTGACAATATTTAAAATTGATATCAAAATCGTACCTTATATCTAAATCGTTACGTTATATGTTTTCAATAGGTAATTTTAACATCACACCATCCAAATATAAGTTATTAAATTTTCTCGGATTAATTAATTATAAGATTTTTCATGTAAAAAATAAAACAGTCGTATGAGTGATTACTTTTAAGTTATTAAAGAAATTTGTTGGTCTTTCGGTTAGATTTGTTGGTCTATTAGTTACGGTATGAAGGGTGTAAGTTTCCACTTGAATTGTTTTGGTCTGAAAGGTGTATGATTGTATCCTCTATGTCTTTAAATTGTCACTCTTAATATTTACAAGTAACAGCAACCCCACAAATTATGTAAAGCATTTTTGCCTTTACCAGAAGTTAAAGTGCACTTGCCACTAATAAGACAATTGTACATGATAAAATATAAAAAAAAACGGTGATAAAAAATTGAAGAGATATTATACAACAACAAAATATACTAAAAAAACTTCATATACGAATATTTTTTTTATTACATGTAAATAAAAATACATTAATATATAATGTCCATTTCAAGTAACATTATTTATTAACACACCGAAGCCTCACATTCATCCTCCACCCCAGCACTAGTAATTTTGAAACCACGTGATCGTCCTGCCGCATTTGCATGCACATGGTTTACAATGCACAACACTCTCTTCGTAGAATCGTTAATAGGAAGTTGTTTCCCTATGAAGAGTCTAATTGGGATTTTTAGGCTCATACATGAGCCATAGCCCCTTTTACCTCCCTTCCCAAAGTGTACGTGCGTAGCAGTTCCTCGTTCGATTTGTGAACGTCACCTACTTCATTCACAACTATATCTGCTATGTTGTAAACCTGTACCACATTCCCTAACCTTGTAATCACACTTCTTAGCGCCGAGTCCCTTATGTCGTATCCCCTTGATGTGTTGTCATTGCCATGCCTAAAAAAGGTTCCTATTGAGTCTAACACAACAACCCTCGTATGTCTACCAGTATCCAGGGAACGATTTATTTGTTCCTCTAACTGTGGTAGAGCCAAATATAGCTCATTGACGTCACTTATGTGTTTCACGAATATGTTTTCCATAGGATCAACGACATAACCATTTGACCCTAGGGATTAACCTTGGTCAAATGCTGCCATTTGTGCTAGCCTTTTCACAGGAAAGGGATTGACCGCTTGTATGTACAAAGCCGAGCCAAATAAACCCCAGGGAGGCATTTTTTGGCATACAAGACACAGCTGGAGACACAATTGTGTTTTCCCACTCCCACTCTCACCATATATTTTTGTCACCATTCCGGTGGGGATCTCTCCATGAAGGAGGGAGTCTATTGAAGGACAACTCGTCTTGCACGTTTGATTCATATCATGTTACAACAATTATGCCTGTAACATTTTAGTAGTTTTAGTAATCAGTCAGATGACCTTGGACTAATTAATATAACTAGTTTTAATAAGTACGTGGCAAATAAAAAATTTAAATTACAAACAAGTGAACCTTGAATTACATAAATATCCAAAAGTAGAGTTTCTTCCCTTGTTCTCGAACTCCCTCTTTGCCTCTTCAAGATGTTGCACATACCAGGCCGGGTGGTCGCAATACCTAAACGGATCAGCAATGACTAACTTCAGTTGTTCAATATCATCTAATCCATTCTCAGCTAACATTTTACTCTTAAACACCATGTACTCCTCAGGCTCCTTTAACACAAGAGCACAAGTATCTTCTGTTGAGAAATTTAACCATTCAAAGGTGACCCGGATATTACCCGGGTTTGAGGAAAAATCCCACCCTAGAAGGAGTAGTCCTCATTCCTCTCCGTCTAGTACATGGTTCCAAAATATAGGCTCTAACATGGAGTACCACTCGCCAAGGTCCTTTAACAAACAGAAGAAATACCTCATGTATGTACACTGACTTGGGTAGTTCGTGCACTCAATCAAAGCAAGTCTCAAATCTTGAAATTAAAACTAACTGCCATTTTGAACCGATCTAGTAGGTATAGCATAAAACAATATGCATGTTTCTTGAAGTTGCTTGGTTTGGAAATCTTTAGTGGTGTTCAAAATGGGTAATCGGGATGAAAATATATGCCATGAACCGTAGTAGATATACCACTTGTTGCAATCGTAGCATATTGATGTCGAAATATTTTTTCGATAATACTCATCAAATTACACATCGAATCTCCTAAATCAACTATTTAAACTACAAATGGTAATGGTAAAAGAGACATTAATAGAGCATAAAAATTGCAATTGAAAACAGACAACATGTATTTGTAGAAATCTACGCAAATAGGACCTATTAATCATAATGCTTTTCTAAGTCGTGATACAAGTAACTAAAAATATTTAAGAAGCTTACCACCTACGAATCCACCGTGTCCGATCTATGAAATGGCGTCTACTATTTATTTCCCCATACCAATTGCCACAAGATTATAAAGTGTATGATATGTGAGAAAATACTAAATGTGCCCTTTGGATTGTAGAAAACAGGTTTGTATGTGTATATATTGACAATTTTGAAACCAACATTAAATAGATTTAAACCAATATTCTGAACTTGTCATGTCACATTAAGTGAATGAATAAGTTGGTAGTTGGAAAAATGAAACCTGAAAATCCTATGTATTATATTTTATATTTACTTTGTCAGTGTTCTATTTAATTTCTGTACTTGGTTTACTTGTTTTCTGTTTAATTTCTAAAACCTACTACAGTAGCAAAACATTCAGTTGGTATAAGGTGAAGAAATATTGGTATATTGGTGGAAAGTCAAAGTTTCATGCATCCATTCCTAACCTTATACTACTTTCATTTACCACTCATGATATCCATTACTAAACATGTTCTTCTTAATTTCCCAAAACATATCTATCAAATACGATAATAGCAAACACTTCATATAACTATCACAAATTATAACACACACAAATTTAAATTTAACCAATAGTCTTCATATAATTAACACAAATAGTCTTAATACAAAATAAAACCACAAACAACATACATGGAAATTAAAAGTTCAACAACAGAACATGGAAATAAATAGTTCAACAACAATAGCACAACAACAACATCAGAAACAACTATGAATAAAAGTAGTCAAATTCCGCCCACTCATAATCGTCACTATCGACTGAACCTTCCTCCGAACTGTGATGCACTACTGAAGGGCCTCGCTCCATTTCTTTGGCGAGCTTCACCACGTGCTCAGGGGGGAAATCTTCACGACAAGAAGGGTCATCCAACAATAGATCCATACACTCCATTGCGTCGTACCCATTGTACTCAATCAGCTCATTCTTGAATATCAAAAAAGCATCTTCATCCTCTCCTACATGAACAAACATGTCCTCCTTGGAAAATTTCATCCATTCATAAGTTATATCATAATGTTCTTCAACAAGAATTGCAGAGCCATAAAACTTTCTACCTAACACAATAAGTCCCCAAAACCCGGTCTCGCGAAGGATTGCGTACGTGATCATGCTCGTGACATCCTTGTACCATTCGTCTAGTGATTTAAAGAGCTGGAAGAACCGTATCAGGTAACGGTAATAATGCGGTTTAGCCATGCAATTTTTCAAGGTTTTGTGAAGCTTCCACAAATTGAAACTAAAAGCCATTTTAAAGCAATCAAGGAGGTCAAACAGGAAACAATAGGCTACTTTTCTGAACTTACGTGGCTTATTAAGTTTATGTGGTTTCAAGAAAGGTTGTTGGGGGTGGAATTGAAGCCCTTAAATTCCTTGCTCTCCATTCATTGCTAAGGTTGCAAGCAAGTGTGAAATCATCATCTCTACCGCGCACTTCTCCACCACAAGAGCCCCTTTCCATTCCTTGATATCCCTTTGTTCTCCATTACATAATCTTTGGCCATCATGCAGATTTGGGTTGGCCAAGCATCCCTCGACGACTTTAGCCTTCCCTTTCTCCTCGTACGTTAGCCTACGGGCTGGTCTGGGCCGATTTGAAAGTTCCGTCGTTGACTTGTAAGGGGCGGCTACCGCCGTGAAAGCCGTTAAAGTCATTTGGGGGAGTTGTATCCATTGTTGGCTAAGTGATTTTGTAAAACGAAAGGGTTTTTGGTGAGAGGTTTTTGGCTAAAAGTTTAATATGTGTGTTATGAAAGGAGTAACTCCATACATCATATATTTATTACAGCTCAATGGTTGTACTTTCCATTTATTATCCTAATATAAAGTTGTGGACTTTGTGATTACTTTTCCTTAAATCCTAACAGAAGACGTAAATATACCAACTTCAACATTTAATATACCAACTATATGATGCACATATAACAAGGACAACAACTCAACCAGAAAACGTGTGTATTTATTAATGTTGCAAATGTAATTCAATTTAAGAATTACTTTTTTATTGATATAAACAATTAATCACATTTACAGCTGCATGACTTTTCTTCAGTTGTCATGTCATTTGTGAAGTTGTCAAAACTATGTTAACTTTTTAAACCATACTGAACAATGAATTATGAATTATGATACCAACAAAAAAAATTTTTAAACGTGAATTATGATACCAACAATTTATACCAACACAAGTTTTTTTTTTTACGTATACCCTTTTCGTGAATTATGATACTAACACAAGTTTTTTTTTAACGTATACCCACGTGAAATTTATATGCCCGCGAAAATTTATATCACATTTGATACAAAGTTGTTAAGTGTTGCGTTTAAGTATTTGATACAGAATTTCTATTTTTACTATGCAATATACTTAAATACTTAGTTAAAAATACTGTGCGAAAATTCATATCACATTTGATATAAAGTTGTAAAGGTGAACGAATTATTTCAACTAATATTTTTTAAAGCCAACTACAATTGAAAAAATACCATAATTCTGCTAAAGACCAAAACCAAGTATTTCAGGTAACATACTCACATTCTACTAATAAAGACCAACATTTACCATTTAAAATACATATACCAACATTTACCCTATAGATACCATAATCCATGAATTTACTATGCAAAACACTAAAACAGTTAATTCCAAAACATTCTACAGTGGAGCCAGCTCCAAATTTAGACCAGTTCTGAATAATATAATATAGAACAATAGTTTCCAAAACTACAACCACAGAAAAGAAATTTTATCAACCACAATCAAACTGAGTCCGACTCGACCCCTAACAACTCCAAAAATGTGGATCTTAATTTGTTTTGATCATTGTGAAGATCATCATACAATAGATTTTCGCGGGCAAGATCTAGCCTCCCCTGTGATAAGGAAAAAAAGAAAAATTCCATCACAAAGGGCATATCAATCCAAAATCCAAAAATAAGACAACAAAACATATGTCCACCAAAATTTGGATCATACCACACCAAACCGATGAGTAAACCGATACGCGCACTCCTTAATAGCCCACAGCATAGGAAGACACCATAGCTTTGGCTGCACAATAAAACACAACCATTACCATTCAATAAAATAAAAGGGAAAACACATACAAATAACCAAGCAACTATGGGCTAAGGGCTGTTCTTTACTTGTCATTCGGTTACAAGATCTTTACAGCATCAGTTTTCCAGTCTAAAAGCTTCCCACCTTGCCATGTGCTGTCATAAATCTGCAGAATAGCATCGATGCCGACCGCCTATGGAAACATAACCTTAAGAATATAATATCACAGATATGCAATACCAACTGTAATCAATTACTAACTTATACGTACCAGCTTTTCAAGGCCCTCTCTGTGTTCCGTAATAGGATAACAGTACATGGAATCAATGTACCATACGCACTCATCCCGAAAATCAAAAGCGGCACACCACCAGTGGTCATTTAGCACAACAGGTACAAAAACCTACCCTAAAATGCACAAAATCATATTTATATAAAAATGCACAAAATCATATTCAAACACGTATACACATATCACTCACCACTCCAATGTCGTTGATAGCCAGGATATTGAAACATTGGCCATGCTTCTTCGCTGCAACATCAGGTGCCTCTACTTCTCTCATTAAGCGTCCCTATCCAAATAGTAAACAATAAACGATTTTAGCTAAATGATTGCCTTTTCACAGTTGTTTTTCAATACTACACGGATATATAAACATTATTATCGAGAACGTATTATCTAACATAATTCTCCTATGGCTACCAGTGTATAAATCAGCCCATTGTTTGGTATACATCTTAGCTGTCGCCCTAACGAATTGGCTGCTCACACGTTCTCGCATATTCAGAACACCATGGAAATCCCCAACTGTGGCATCCATCCCGTCGCACATGATCAGAGAAACTCACCTGCAATACAATGATTCAAACATTACATTAATACACCAATCGGGTGTAATTTATTCTTTTATAGTTTTGGACAACTAACTACCCTTAACTTACCCACTAACACCATCAGTCCTAACTTTCCAATTCTTTATCAATTTGTTTACATTCTGCTCCACAATGCCATAAGTCTTAGGTTTCTAGGACAGGATGACCTCACTCCGCGGTCGTTTACTTGCACTACGAGTCCTACCCCTATCTACCTTCTTTGGATTCCCTTTCCCCCAGAAGGATTGCTTTCCTCGTGTTTTTTTTGCTTGCCCTGCTGCAAAGGTTCACCTTCTGTATCCCTATTCCCTTTCTCTTTCTCTCCCACATTCTCAACATCTGCAGTCCTATTTTCCTCCTCACCACCACTAGTCTTGTGGCTTCCATGACATTCCAGACTGCATAGCACTCTGAAATGCAGAACTCCCATATTACAATGTGAAGGAATTAAAATGTTTTTTGTCGGCAAAATTAAGCTCCTTAATTTGTAATAGGAAAATTTAATAACAACAAACCAAAATTTTCTCCATTCTCCTAAAATGGACCAACCTTTAAATCTTCTCAAAATGAACACAAGTTTGTATTTTTTCTCCCATATTAAACCAAGCAGGTCTGACCTGTTATACAAGGTTGCAATCTACGTGTCCTGTGCTCATTGGTTATATTTTTTATTTTTTTTAGGGAAATTCTCATTGGTAGCCTCGTATTTTTGCGTATTTCCAATGGTAGCCACTTCGTATATGAATTATCTTTGGTAGCCTCATACTCTTAACGTTTTCACTTCCGTAACTTTAATTACTATAAACCGTCATGTGGCTGTTACATTAAACTTCCACCCAACCACTAGCCCAACCTTTTCCCTCCCGTAGTCCCCCCTCCCTCTCTACTTCCGGTGGAGCCGCTCCGGCTGCCCCTTCCCGCTTACTCAGGCTGCCCTTCCAAACCCTCAGTCGTCCCCCCTAATCCACCACATTTGCCAATACACTTTCCCTCTTTCTAATTTTCTATGAAATTAAAATCCCCAAAAATAAAGTCGTTCTTCTTTCCTTTCTTTGGCTGCTCAACTGCTCACTATCTTCACCAATCAACCATCAGCAATTGTCCTCACTGACCATCACCATCAGTTAGCATTATCATCAACAAGATAAATAAAAAACTTGGTCGTTGGCTTAATTGAATCAATTGATTAGGGTTAAAATTGAAGCTTGCGACTATAAATTATGGGCTAGCGGCGCTACTCGGTAGAGAGGCGGTGTGGTGATGCTGGTTGTAGGTTGGTGTGACGGTGGTTGGTTGTTCAATCATTTGGTGGTTGCGGACTTGGTGCGTGAGGGAGTCGGGGCTGGGGTTGTCGAGAATTGGGGTTGGGTTGTTGGAAATCAAGCCTAGGGTGTCGATAAATGGGCGCCGGTGAAAGGAGGAAGCTTCAGTCCGACAGTAGAGGGGGAGAGGGAAGGGGTGGCTGGCTGGTTGGGGGAGGGGTGGTTATTTTTTGTTTAAGATTAATTAAATTATGATAACTAACCTTAGTTAAGTATTTTTATTTATTATAAAACTAACCTCGGTTAAACATAACAGCTAGGTAAAGGTTTTAGGTAAATAAGGTTATGGAAGTAACATTTTAAAAGTAGGAGGCTACCAAACATAATCCATATACAAAGTGGCTACCATTGGAAATATGCAAAAGTAGACGGCTACCAATGAGAATTTCCCTTTTTTTATAATCACCCAAAATTATTTATTTCCTCCGTTACGTATTATGTGCAACATTTTCCATTTTGGGATGTTACAAGTTATGTGCAACAAAAATAAAGTTTCCTTATATAGTAAAATTTTTTGAGTAAATTTACTAAAAGACCCTTACTTCAATCCAATTAACTCATTAACTACATATTATTGAGTTATTAACCTAA
The DNA here is from genome assembly GCF_001683475.1 of Chenopodium quinoa. NCBI lineage: Eukaryota > Viridiplantae > Streptophyta > Magnoliopsida > Caryophyllales > Amaranthaceae > Chenopodium > Chenopodium quinoa. The sequence continues at coordinate 1,035,924 of NW_018744616.1, read as the reverse complement.
CTTAATTAACCCTCAATAATAACTTTAACACACATTCTCTCTCCTCCCTCACAACCAGATCCACCACCCGCACCACCATATTTTCTCTCTCCTTTCTCTTAAGCCAACTTCACCTCCACTCTCTTTACTCTAACAATCACCACCCTAATTTCTCTCTCCTTTCTAACAAGCCACCCTCACCACCGATCTCCTCTCTCTTCTCTCACAACAACCACACCACTACCACCATAAGATCGAGTCGCCACCACTTCCACCTCCATTATAGTCGTCGCTGCCACTTCCTCCTCCATTAAAGTCGTCGCCGCCACTACCTCTTCCATTAAAGCTTAAAGTTGAAGTTTTTATGGTCGAATTTAACCATGAAAACTCTAGGTCTAGATTTTCATGGTCAAATTTGACCAAATAAACCCCAAATTATTAACGGTGAGGAGATAATAATTTTCAAATTAAAGTTTTTTTTTCATATTTTAGGGTGGTTGGTGATGATTTCGGGGAGAGGGGAGGGAGGTCAGTGGTTGTGGGTTTCCGAGGTTGCGGGTTTTGGGTTGGGTGGTTGTGGTCTGGTCTTTTTTGGGTGGTTCTGGATCTGGTCGATTTTGGGTCATTTTGCTGGTGGTGGGGTTTGAGGTGGTGTCGTTGGGGTTTTGGTGTTATCTGGCGGTGGGGTTTCGAGATATCACTCATTAGGTGGTGAGGTTCCACGATTTGGCTGTTGGGGATGTGGGGTTTTGCGATTTGGCCGGTGGGGTTTCGGATGTGGTGGTGGTTACGGGATAGGGTGGTGGTGGTTACGGGGTAGCGGCGAGTGGTTTAATGTGGGTGGTGGTGGTGGATGTTGTTGCAGGTAGGTGGTGTCAGGGAGGCCACGGCAGTTGGTAGTGGTGGCCATTAGTTAATTATCCTTCTTTCTCTCTCCTATCCTTAATCACATACACTTCACTTTGTTAATCAACCATTAACAAATTTTGTCTTGGGAAATGTGCAACAAGGTTTGTTGCACATAATGTGTGACGGAGGAAGTATTTTCATTTTTAAATCAAATATTAAGGAAAAAAACACCCTCCCTTTCCCCACCAATGTTAGCCCCATTCCCCACCAGCCACCCCTCCTCGGCTTGCTGGCAGCCAACGCCCAACTGTATACAGCACCTTAACACACTGAAAACCCACGCTACTCCAATCCCCTGCCCCCTCCACAGCTGCACTCCACCGCACTTAAACAAAGCAGTCCGCACCAACCACCTAACACCACCGCTCACTGACCTCTCACCCTCAATTTCTACTTCACCAAAATCAGCCACCAAATGCTGCTCTTCACCCTCACTGCCACAAATCCGGCCACCATATCATCCCACATCACCATATCAGCCAACATCCAACTTCACGTGGCTGCCACCGTCAGTTGTACCAAACCGCAACTTCCCTAAAATCGCAAAACCTAGCAAATCGCAAATCATCCATTCAGGGTGGTTTCAGCTATTTTGGGCGATGGAAGAGGAGGAAAGAGAAGGGGGTAGGGTCATCGGCGCCTTGGGCGCTGGGCACCGGCAAGGGGAGGGAGGGAGGGAAGTGGCTGGCAATGGGTTGAGAAGGAGGGTTGCAGTGGTCTGAGTTATTTTCTTGTTTTCTTTTTTAGGGTTTTTCTAAGCTATGCCCCTAAGGTAGTCGAGTTTTTAAGGTGTTCCCATGCTTTTTCAAATTTCTAAGCTGTGCCCCTCAACTCACTACCATTAATGAATGGTACCCTCCTTGGGACTTCCACGTCACCTAAAGTTAACTATAAATTTAATGAAAAGATGATAAAAGGTAATGAAATGATACGGGAAAGGAATCTTAACCACAACAACCCTAATAACGAAAACTGAGCCACGAAATCACACTCTTAATTAGCTTTTTAATAACTAATAAGGGTACATTTTTGTATTGATAAGAAGTTGAAGGGCTTAGAAACTTAAAAAATCATGGGTACTGTAGGGAATATTTTAAGCGTTAATCCCCTAGCTTGAACCCCACTGTGATCATACACTAAAGTACGGTGGCGTCCAAAAGGGAAGAAGATAGAGCAAAAGAGTCGCCAACAAGTTTTTTAGGAACTTGTTAACCGTTCACGAGGTGAAGGTTACACCCCTTAACGATCCAAGAGATCGTCAACTCCATAAGGTCTTGAACCAAATAGGGTTTGGGGATGAAGGTACAAATCCAACCTAAAAGAGATTGAACCTGCCCTAATAATAGGCCTCTACTTTATTCTGATCGTATTCATGTGCGCTTTCTGACTAACATGCAATCAATAGGTTAACCCTAAACCTGTTTATCTATGTTTATTGAATATTAATTCAAAAATAAATCTATTATTGACGATCACTTGAATGATAATCATATTAATTCTAAACAAGATTATTAAATATCTTATTAAGCGTAATTACAAGTACCAATCCCCTTTAAACATGCATAAAAGGTGTGATCAAGAAATAACAATTAATAAATATAATCAAGCAACATAATAAATCATAATAATAATAATTAAAATAATCATGATCATAAATTATAACAATTACAACCATAATTAACATAATCAAGTTAAAGCATAATAATAATAGCACGATCCTAGGCATGATACTAACAAGATTAATAACAAACCCTAGCATGTCACTAACAATAAAAATCAAAGATTTAACCCTAACATGATACTAACAATCATAAATATTATGAAGAACATAAAAGGCATCATACTTTTAATCATACTTAATATTAAAGTTACCCTAGACATGATACTAGGAAGATCATAATAACAGCCTAACCATGAACTCTATATCATAACATCATTAAAAATCATTAAAATACTTACTTAGATGCCTCGTACCTCTTTCTAATAACAAAATACACACGTTAGTAACTTCAAGGAAAATAATAAGCAAAACAATTAAATTAAATAATTATCGAAATAGAGATTTGGGACCAAACCCTCAGAAATTAAACCATTCACGTCTAGGGCGAAAGCAACTTCGAATATGGCTAGGTGTATCTAGATCTAATGAATGCGGAATTTTGTATTTGAGAAAATTCTAGTTTAGAAAAGAGAGAGAGAGAGATAATCAAGAGAATCTTGATGAGAGTTGGTAGATTGTAGATGAATGCAAATTGGTTATCGAAAATGGAGTTTTTAGCACGTTATTTATCGAGAAAATTAGCAATAAAGATAAAATATTAAAACAGAGTTCTAGCGCACATAAAAACGTTGTTGGCGCCAGACGCCAACATTAGCGCCAGGCGTCAAGCGTAGCGTCAGGCGCTACAGGTGGCGTTTGGCGCTGATCTGGAAATTCACGCGTTTTCTTAAAATCAGATAAAAATTGTCGTACAGGAGGATAAAATCATATCTTTCCTCAAAAAACGTTCTTTGATTTTAATTAAAACTCTGAAAAGTCAACAAAAGACAATTTATCAATGCTAATTGAATTAGGAATAAAAAAAAACCTTCTAGAAGAATCTAGAAGACTAAAACCATTCCTAATTGCATTAGGAATGATAAATCTATTAGGCCCTCCTCCAGATCATTGGGCCGCATATAAGGCTCAAAACGGGCCCAGTATAGTAAATTGGCCATAACTTCCTCAATATTCATCGGAATTGGGCTTATAATATATTGTTGGAAAGCTCTTGTCAAGCCCCATCCAACTACACTACTATTGGACCCATATCCTGGACCAACCAAACTGGATTGGATGTTTTCTTAAAATAAGTTTTCAAAAACAGAGAGAAGAGACAAGAAATTAAAACTATCCGCAACACTAAACTTTCCACACTTTCACTTCATTCGATTATGATTCGATGTGAAAGGTACTCATCACCGGGTTTGGTTTTGGGGAGACACAAATGGGTGTCTACAAAAACCCCCACTTTGACTGAGTTTGGAGAAACGCAAGTTTCGAAAACAAAAGTCAAAGTATCGATAGGGACGGAGAACGATTCAGAACGTTCTGCGATTCTAAGTCACTCTTGTAACGCCGTTACTTGGAAAACTAGCGTCAGTTAAACAGATAAAGGAGTTAAGTAACGCGTATCTTGCACCGTCGAGCACACGTCTCTGAAAGTAACCGATTTTCTGCCGCTTTTTTTTATGACCTCCTGCCAAGAGAATGCCATCCCGCTTAAAAACCGCTACGCTTGTAACTGCCTCCAATATAGAAGATTGTTTTGCTTCAAACTATCCTCTCCCTCTTTGATAATATTCCACGTCCAAGGGAATACTATCGAAGATTGCTTTGCTTAAAACAATCCCCTTCCGCTTTATGACCATCTTCCACGTCTAGGGGAACATGATCGAAGACAACTTCACTTGAAATCACCTTCAATTGTTTGTGAAAACTCTCCACAATCTAGGGAACACCATCTTGCTGTTTCGATGTTCAATCGTCTCTGAACAATATAGCTTGAAATACATGTTCACGCATCTCTGAACAATAGAGCTTTTGATGATATGAACTTCTGAATGATGTGTCCACGGTCTTTGAACAAAGAGCTTGATAATAGGATGCCAACGCGTCTCTGAGCAAAAGAGCTTGAAAGAAATGTTCACGCGTCTCTGAACAATAGAGCTTGAAAATTGGATGATATGCCCACGCGTCTCTAGAGCAAAAGAGCTTAATGGAAATGTTCACGCGTCTCTGAAGATGGAAATGTTCACGCGTCTCTGAACAATAGAGCTTGAATGAAATGTCCACGCGTCTCTGAACAAAAGAGCTTTGAATGATATTCCACGCGTCTCTGAACAAAAGAGCTTGAAAGGAATGTCCACGCGTCTCTGAACAAAAGAGCTTGAATGATATGCCCACGCGTCTCTGGAGCAAAGAGCTTTGATGATATGTCCACGCGTCTCTGAACAAAAGAGCTTGAATGATATGCCCACACGTCTCTGGAGCAAAGAGCTTTAATGATATGTTCACGCGTCTCTGGAGCAAAGAGCTTTGATAATAGAGTGCCCACGCGTCTCTAAGCAATAGAGCTTGAATGAAATGTCCACGGGTCTCTGAACAAAAGAGCTTGAAAATAGGATGTTTGTTGCGATAATACTCTAAAGAAAAATTATCGAAGACCAAAGCTTGCCAATCTCTAAAGCTCACTTGACCTTTGCTTCCGCTAAAACCAGTATGTCGGTGTCTCTGTGATACGCCAATTCTTAGGCGTTTTAAGCTAAGTGACACGAACTTTCATCAGGTCGATCACTTATCGTGATTGTAATCAAACAGACTACTTAATCATGTCAAATTGCTCATATGGGCTTACTGGCGCACCAAGGAACCCGAAATTGTTGTATGAGGTCGAAATCACCCTTCTGAGAGGCTTCGAGCTCTGTCGCTGCTGAAATATCTCTGTTACCAAGAATTGACTCTGCCGCCAGACGCTGAGATCTAGCACCAAGCGCTGAAATCTATTTCCATACGCTAGATGTTGTCGTCTAGCGCTGGAGTAGGGTCTTCCCTATTCTGCTGCACCTGTATTTATTTTAGAACTTTGCCATCTCTTTAATTATCTTAGGGTTGACCTAAGGTTTAACGTCATTTGACTCATTGACTTGACACGACTCAAGATATAAACTTGACTCTATGTGACTGACTCGAGGTTGACTCGACTCAAAGTGAAATGACACGTGTGACTCATGAGCCGTGTGTGCATAGTGTTGATTCAATGTAACTCAAAAATGCGAAAAATCAAAAATTTTCCGTCATTTTTGTGGAGGGTACCGACTTTCTCCTGAAAAAGAAAGACGCGAAAAAGAATCGAAGTTTTGAAGGTGCATGTTGAATGAGCTTAGTCAAATGTTGTTTGATACTATCTCTCAAGGTGCAAGGATTAATCCATCCTAGGCTATCTCAATGGTTGACTCAATGATGAAAGTATTTGGGTAACTTAGGCGCGGAGGCTAAGCACTTCATACTTTGTGATGCAATGATGATTGATGAGTGATGTTGATATGACAAGGCATGCTTCAGCGTTTTGTTAAGATTCCATGACAAAGGGTTCCTAAGGGAAGTATATTTGGACATGTATCTGTGTGTGTGATAGTGATACTAAAGTTAGGACGCAAGAGCTAAGTGTGTTGAAAGATATTAAAAAGAGTCAAATGGTGGTGACTCTTAGGCTAGGTAAGCTAATGATGTAAGGATCTAGCCCCCAAGTCTAGCTCTAAATAGATAGGGATAAGCATTGGATATCCCTTGATATGATCATGGTGTGAGTGTGTGAATGTGAATATGAATGCATTTTTATTACGGCCGCACCTCAATGTGAGGTTGCCTACGTATCCGTTAGGAATCAGGCCGAACGTAGCTCTAGCCGAACATCGCACAAGTGTATGTATACCTCAAAAAGGTCTTTTTAAGGGTTGTAACGTGGTTAGGCTAAAGGCTTGAAGAAAAAGGGGATAAAGGTTCAAGACCCTCGCAGCCCTCAAGGTGTGCAACCTTGCTTTTGAATCTTTGTATTTTTATGCTTGAGGCCTTCTACTCTTTTTTAGATCTTTTTTTTTTTTTTTGCTTTAGCATTTGTTTCATTTTTATAAGTGTGGGCAATCCCGATCATGCGGTCTATCACTCACTTGACATTCATGTTTCTCAGGCACGGTACCGAGCGCTCAACAGAGACGCAATCTGAGACGTGTTCATATCAAAGACATGTTCATGTCAAAGACATTGGAACACTTACCCTTTTGTACACTTTTATTATTTTTTTGCTTATTTTTGCTATTTTAATCTTTTGAACTAACTCAAGAATTTTTTAGAATTGCATAAGTTGCACACTGTCCCATCCCAAGGTTAGGTAGATATGGGTTGAAAAAATGAAGGGTCTATCGTTAGACGAGGCTCAAAGTGGTTTACCAAAGAAGGATGTATAATTGAAGGGTGAAAGGTAATATGATGTGGCTACAAGGGGTGCCTCAAATCATTGGTATACCTTGTGCTTAATTCGACATGGATTTTTTTTTTAATGCAATATAATGAAATGATCATATGCAAGGAAATAAATGCTTATTTTATTAAAAAGGGGAAAAGAAAGAATCTACAAAATTAATCTAAGGGAAAAGAAAGGTGCCTTTGCTAGACTTATTGGGGAAAGGGTAAATAGAGAAAAAGAAAAAAGATGTCATGAAATCTCGTCGTTGAAGCTCGCCTCTTGTCTTGTGTTGTTTTCTTTATCATCACTCGCTCTTCTTGTTAACTGGAGGTATGGGAAGCATGTTATTATCAATCAAATGTTGGATAGCCTCCTTTAGCTTCCAACAGCTCTCAGTAGCATGACACCTACCTTGATGGTACTTGCAGCGCACATTTGGATTCTAACTAGGCACTCTCCTCTCAAGTGGGGGATCTTGAAGAGGTCTAATAGGATTAATGAGTCCCTTGGAATGGAGTCGATCGAAAGCATCATCGTAGCTAATTCCAATAGGGGTAAAATCCCTTTTTGGTTGCTTTCTAAATCCTCGATTATCCATGGCTAAGATCTCATTAAGGTCGAAAGAACCAACACTATTACTAGAGTAGGTGTTTTCGGAAGAAGAAGGATAGTCGCTCTTATTCCCTTTACAGCCACTGTTACTATTGTTACTAATCTTGGCCTTCTTGTCGCGTGGAGGAACATGAAGGAGATTTAAATCAATGAGACCTTGAACACAATCCTTGATGGCAAGACACTTTTCAGTAGTGTGACCGCGACCTTTATGGTATCGACAATAGGAATTTGGATCCCAATTGGGAAACCGTTCTTCATGTGGAAGGAATTGAGTGTGACCAATGGAGTGAATATGACCTTGTAGACGCCTAAAATCGTCTCCCGAAAACCAAACCTGATGATGAACATCCTTTCACCGCCACTATTGGTCGGGTTCAGTATTTAATCCCGAGAGTGCTTAAAAAATCGTATTTAACTAAATTCATATTTTTGAACAGTCCATGGATTAGTCTTAATGTTGGTAAAGGCATAGTTTTAATCTCAGCCCAAACTTATTATTTAATTTTAGCCCAAACCCTTTTTATTTTATTGTTTTATTATTTATGTTTGGCCCAAACCTTTTATTTATTTTATTTTATTTTATTTCCTTATTTCAGCCCAAAAATAATAAATCAAAAAATGGCCCGAAATTATTAATCGGCACTTAAAATGCTGAACAAAATTAGGGTTTAAAATGTATTTAGACGGAAAAGCAGGCTGGGAATTCCCGCGCCACGGCAGGTACCCACCGTGTCACGGGAATCCTTCCCGTCTGACGGTGGGATTTCCCGTGACACGGGAAGTCTGCCGTGACACGGGAATTTTCGTGTCTTTTCCGCGTAAATCCTTAACGCGTTTTCTTCCCCGTTTACTGAAAATTTCTCGCGTCACACTAAAAATGCACCGTGTCATGGGAATGTTTCCAGTCTGACGGTGGGACTTCCCGTGTCACGGTACATTTTGCCGCGTCGCGGGATAATTTTTTAGGGTTTTTATCATTTTAGGGTTCCGTGTGTTCCCTCATCACATTTCCTCTATAAATACCCCTTCATTTCTGATGTACGGGGCATCAATTAATTCTCGAGTTTATTTTTCTCTCTTCTATGCTTTAGCCTAAACTCTAGCCTACCCTTCTCATTTCAAAATTCCTTCTTCAAGTACTCAAAGGAGTCCATACTTTACTCGGGGTTCTGTCCTTAAGCAAAGGCGTGAAAGGTAGAACTGTTTGAGGGTTTGGCCCCAAATCAACTCTACTTTATTTAATTTAATTTAATTGTTATTTTATTATTATTTCCTTGAAGTTACTAACTCGTTTATTATTTTGTAGTTGCAAACAAACAGAATCAAAGTAAGAATTATGTTCCTTTTATTTCTATTATTTTTCTAACGATTTTATATTGTTGGAATTATGGTTGAATTGCTTGCAATATTGATGTTATTCTATTATTTTTATGATCACCATATTGCATGTTAAAGGAAATATGTAATTGAAAATCACGCCTAATAAGATAATTTAGACAACCGGTTTAGGTTCCTTTTTAATCTTGTTATTTAATTGAAGTGATCACCAATATTTTAGAATAATGTGTGCATTAATATTCAACCAATTTAGTTAAATAATAGTTTGGAGCAAATTGAATATTTTGTTTGTATGCCTTTAAGATCACAAGAATAACTTTTCACTATAAGAATCGATTAGAGGCCAATACGGGCGAATGTGACTCCATCACTCACTTCGTACCGTCATCCCCGATCCTCCTTTCGTGGTTCCAAACCATATGCAGTTAGTAATCTCATGGATTATGAATGGGGTGTAACCTTCACGGGTCAATCGTTGTTGCCTATCGTTGTCCCTTATCGTGGTTGCCTTTTTAATATCCGTGAACGGTTTACAAGTTCCTTAAAAACTTGTTGGCGGCTCCCTACTTTCCTTGTCCCTAATCGTATTATGTCAATTCCCACTTTCTATGAGTATCAAGCATATTCACCGCATGCTTTTACGTAGGCGCACTTCGAGCGACGCCTACAATTTGGCGACTCCACTGGGGAGGATTCTTGGTTATTTATCGATTTGAGTGATCGATATTTAATTAAGATGAGTGGATGAGACTTGAAAGATTCTTGAAAAAATATTCGTGTGATTAATTTGGCATTTTTGCATCTGCATAGGCGTTTTAACGTCGCATTCAGGTCTGTCCCGTAAGAAAAATTGAATAACTTGGTTGCGCACGAAGGAAAACAGGGCACCAGTCAGATCTTCTGACTGCTGTGCCACGGCAAAATCTGCCGTGTCACGGTACAATGCACCGTCTGACGGTGCACAGTACCGTGGCACGGGAATTTTTTTGTCGTGTCACGACAGTCCTAAAATCAGTGCGGTGGCTTATTTTCTCTTCTCATAGTCAACTTCCTTCGATTTTTCTGAAAAAACGTATGTGTTCTACATGGGTCTTAGCCTCGGGGGATTTAAGCTCTATCAACCCAAAAACGCTCATGGCAATAAGGGTTCATCCGAGTTATTAAATTCACCCAAACCATGGAGTTGAGTTCGATTTCATCACGAACTCGCGGAGCCGCCCGTTGGCATACACCCTCAAGGGAGGCTGCCTTGCTAACGCGTCCAAACTCTTAACCATGGTACCCTTTTGACTCCCAAAGCTTGACCAATAGTTGAACATAGATCTTGACTCTAGGTTGCGAACTTTTTTTACATCATCGTGCCTAAATGCTATGTGATTTTTTGGTGCTAACCTTCATGTGTTTACTCTTTTGTTTAACCCATGACCGAGGGTTTTTATTCTCACATAGTAATTAGTACGGACATAAAATCCATTAAAATTTACCTGGAACTGCGCACCGTGTCACGGCATGTTCTGCCGCGCCACGGTGAACAGTGTCGTGACACGGGGCTTTCTACCGTCTGACTGTAGATTGCACCGTGTCACGACAGTCAGCACCGTGACACGGTGCCCAGGAAAAGTGCCCTGTTAGTCTTTTTTCGGTTTTTGTGCGTACGTATGTGGACGCTGTGTCCAGTTTAGTGTCATGTCTAGTTGTACGGTCAAAACACACGTCCATAACCTCAACTAATCACTCACATATCGTGTTTACACACTTTTTCCCTTAGTCGTGCACTACTTTTTGACCGTATTTTAGGATAGTCTTGTTTTTGTGTCGTTTCTTTTTTCGGAGTAAGTCGGATGATATCCTCCCATATTTGTTTAAAAAATAATAAAAACAAGTAGAATTTAAAAATTATAGATTTTTTTTAATAAAAATAAAAAAATATTTCTTTTTTTTCTTTTTTTTGTTTTATCCGGATGGGTTAAGGTTAAGCTTGGTCATTAAAGGTGTGTTTGTTTCGGTGTCACAGCACTTGGTCAAGAAGCAGGGGTAAATTGTTACGGTTCGAGTCAATACCTCAACAACCTCTTATACCAAAGAGGCGTACAAGGAAACTACCTCAATCATCTCCACAAGATCCATCTCCAGTCTACTTTCAACCAATGGCTACTAAGGAAGACATTGAGAACCTCAACAAGACAATTGAAAAGTTGTCTAACATGATGCAGACACTCACCACTAGAGTCAGCACGGTAGAGCAAGACAATAAAAACAATGTCACTACCGCTGCAATGGACAAGATTAAGGAACAAATGAGCAAGATTTTTGAAGAATTCACTTATGTGGAACAACCTATCACCTCTTCGTCCATAAGGGACAAGCTTCCTGAGAAGTTTTCCACTGCTGACATTCCTAAGTTCAAGCCTACAGATAATCCGCTTTTCCATTTGAAGGCTTCTTCTACAACTATGGCTCTTAAGGGAGTAGATGTGACACTCTTCCCTACGGTGTTCCCTCTTTCCTTGGAGCATGCTTGTCAACAATGGTTCTATTCTTTGGAATCCAAACATGTCACGACCTGGTAGGATGTTGATGAAAGCTTTATGAATCGTTACAAGTGTAACATTCAGGCTAAGACTTCTGAACGTGAACTCTCCATTGTCAAACAGAAAGAGAATGAAGGCTTCACCACTTACTTAAGCAGGTGGAGGGAAACAGTTGCGCTCTTGGTGGATCCCCCTAAGGAAAAGGAGATGGTTCGCTTGTTCATCGCCAATCTGACTCATAAGTACAAGCAACACTTAAAATTTTTGCCTCTGAGTACCTTTGAAGCTGTATATGATATTGGAATCAATATCGAGGACGAACTAATGAAGACTGATGGTAGCAACAATAATAACATCACTTGGAAAAACAAGAAGAACGACACTCCTTCTTCTTCGTCTTCTAAGCCCAATAATGCTGCCAACAATATCAATATCAATGATGTGCTGGCCCTTAATGCTCCTCCTCAAAGATTCCAAAGGCAAAGGAGGGTTTACACGCCTTTGGAAATGACTTATGATGATGCTTATGACCGTTGGCATGGTCAAGGACTGATTATGCCAATTGGACCATTTCCAGAACCTCGACCAGAGAATAGGACCGCTAGCTATGACCCCAATGCTTATTGCAAGTTTCATCAAGGCAAGGGTCATAATATTGAGAAGTGTTGGAGGTTGAAGGATGCAATCCAAGACCTAGTTGATGCTAATCAACTTCCTGTCCCTCAAGGGGGCAAGAAGCCTAACATTCAAACAGGTCCTCTTTTTGATGCTTTGGCTATCATGGGAGATGAAGTCTCTTTTGATCCGTCAATACTCATTCAACCTGTAAATGAACCTCTGCCGGAAGTTGTATTTATCTCGAGTTCTGAAGAAGTGAATGGAATTTGGGATAGTGACGATGAAGACGTCTATCTCAAGGATATAACCTGTTCATCTCTTGGCACAAGGGAAGATGTTTGGGGAGACTTTAAGGTCAAGGTTCTCACCAGAAGTGGACGGTTGCAACAACCTAGTCCACCTCCACCTCCACCACAATCACATCCGATAATTGATCCCATCGACCCTATGAACAGCGATGTGGTCAAACAATTGCAAAAGACCAAGGTGGAGATGAACGTATGGAAACTCTTGGCCACCTCCCACGAGCATCGAAAGGCTGTGATGAATGCTCTGGTGAAATTAGGAGTTGATGATGACATGGCTCCTCAAGGACTGGTCAACTTTATCATTACTGAATTTCCAAGTACTAGCAATCTGATTTCGTTTTCTAACAAGGATCTGACCCCGGAAGGGGACCAACATAATAAGGCCTTACACCTCACTATAGTGTGTAGGCAGATGAATGTTCCTTTGAGCCTGGTTGATAATGGCTCTGCAATCAATGTGTGCCCACTCCGTACTGCAAAGAAGTTGGGCATAAAGAATGAAGAACTAACTCCCTCTACTCAAGGGATTCGCGCTTATGATAATACTCGCCGTCAAGCCATGGGTACTATCATACTGAACATAACTACTGGGGCCATTGAACGTCGTACTAAGTTTCAGGTGGTAGACATTAAGGCCTCCTTCAAACTGTTGTTAGGACGTCCTTGGCTTCATGAGCTAAAGGCGATTCCATTATCGCTGCTCCAAAAAGTGAAAGCAATAGTTGGAGGGATTCCAATTACCATTGATGCCTCTCATATGCGCATTCAAGTCATCGACACTCCTATCGTCCATGTAGAGCACGACGAAGAAAACGAAGATCTTTGGGGGTTTTCACTCGATGATGTTCTTGTGATTGAAGAGGAGGAAAAGTACCATCTCGACTTCGATCCCTATTCAAACACCAATATCAATGCCATTATGAAGAAGCAAGGTCATTTCCCTAGAATGACCCTCGGACTCAAAAAGAAAATGGCTGAATCTTGGGGCCATCCTGGTGCACTCAAGAAGGACACTTTTGGCTTGGGATTCAAGCCAACAAAAGAAAATGTGAAACAAGCTCTATCAAAGATGAAGGCTCGTAATAACGCTCAAATCATGAAGAAGGAAATGGCCATGGATCCATATCCATTAACACTCAATGGCCAGTACATCAAGGAAGGGGAAGATTATCCGTGCTATGAATTCCCCGAGCCATTCGTCCACAATGGGATCCGTGAACCAGGATTTGAGATGTTCCTCGATTGTGACTTGGTTGATGAAGACGAAGAGCTCTTCACAACCGAGAAGCCAGCTATCCCAAGTTCTGTTGATCTATGCATTAACCTGCTTTTTGGAAGGGAAAAGAATGAGTCTAAGCCCGTCTACAATGATAACTCCGAACTCGTTCAAGCTGTCATAGCAAACAAGGATTTTTACCCCTCCGAGTTAATCGTCCAAGCTGACAACATTTCAAGGGGATGGCGCAAGACATTGAGGATCACTACGCCAAGTGGAGAGAAGTTGGAAATAACCGCTGGCGAAGGTCCTATGTTTGATGAGTCTGAGTCGTCTGGGTCCGAGTCCGAGTCTGAGTCTAAGTATGTAGATGAGTCCTTAGAGTCCGAGGCCGACCCTCTTTCATCTATAGAGTTCAACCCTGAGTCTCTTGTTGAGTCCTTTCTAGTCCAAATAATTCCGGTGAGGTCGTAGCCGACCTTGCTTCTCTTGATGTATTAGCCAATGAATTCAATAAAATGAGTACCTTTGCTTACGATGCGTGTCATTCCCCTAGCCCTGATCAATATTGGTTTGCTAATGATAAAAATGACAAAGAAATAATAAAAGCAATGGAAGAGCACAAAAATAAAACAACAGTTATCGAAGATACAGAAACTGTTAACATTTCCAATGATACGACTGTTAAAGAAGTAAAAATTGGATTAACACTAAGTCAAGATGAACGCAAAGAGCTAATTAACTTGCTTAGTGAATTTGTTGATGTATTTTCTTGGTTATACCAAGACATGCTAGGAATTAACAGGGATATAGCTCAACATACGATACCACTTATTCCAGGTATGAAGCCTGTTAAACAAAAGCTGCGCCGCATGAAACCGGATGTGGCTCTCAAAATCAGAGAAGAAATCAGGAAGCAGTTGGCCGCAGGGTTCATTAGAGTATCTAAGTATCCATAACGGATAGCAAATGTGGTTCCAGTTCCAAAGAAGGATGGAAGGGTCAGAATGTGTGTTGATTACAGGGATCTCAATAAAGCAAGCCCAAAAGATGGGTTCCCTCTACCTCACATTGACATTCTGGTTGATAACACAGCAAACCATGCACTCCTATCATTCATCGAAGGTTACGCCGGATATAATCAAGTATTAATGGCTGAAGAAGATATGGAGAAAACCACATTCATCACACAATGGGGTACATATTGCTATACGGTAATGCCATTCGGATTAAAAAACGCGGGTGCCACCTACTAAAGAGCAGCTACAGCATTGTTACACGACATGATGCACAAAGAGGTGGAGGTCTATGTCGATGATATGATCGCTAAGTCTAAAGATCGCCCAGGCCATATCATTGCACTTCGCAAGTTCTTTGAACGACTCCGCAAGTACAACATGAGATTAAATCCAGCAAAGTGTGCATTCGGAGTCAAGTCAGGAAAATTAATTGGATATGTGATTAGTTCTCGAGGGATTGAAATAGATCCCACAAAAGTAAAGGCAATCATGGCCATGCCACCGCCCAAGAATGAGAAGGAGATTCGAGGTTTCATTGGAAGGTTGCAATATATAAGTAGGTTCATATCAAAGCTCACAGCGATATGTGAACCTATATTCAAGAAGCTCAAGAAAAATGTCCCAGTCACATGGGATGACGATTGCCAAAAAGCTTTCGACAAAATCAAATAGTACCTGGCAAACCCACCCGTGCTAGTGCCAGCAATACCTGACTTTCCTCTTCGACTCTACCTGACGGTCACAAGAGAAACGATGGGGGCAATGCTAGGACAAGAGATTGAAATCAAGGAGAATGCAATCTACTACTTGAGTAAGAAGCTTCAAGGATACGAAATGCGATACACACCACTTGAAAAGTTGTGCCTCGCACTTGTGTGGGCCGCACAGAAACTAAGACATTACATGCTCACTCATACGGTGCATGTCGTGTCCAAGACGAATCCTCTCAAATACTTGTTCGAAAAAGCAACACTCAATGGAAGATTTTCAAGGTGGATAGTCAATCTTGCTTAGTTTGACTTGAGATTTGTACCACAAAAAGGCATCAAAGGTTCTGCAGTTTCTGATTTCTTAGCAGACTTTCCATTAGAAGAAGTTGAGAAAGAAGAAGA
This sequence comes from Chenopodium quinoa, assembly GCF_001683475.1. Lineage (NCBI taxonomy): Eukaryota > Viridiplantae > Streptophyta > Magnoliopsida > Caryophyllales > Amaranthaceae > Chenopodium > Chenopodium quinoa. The sequence continues at coordinate 1,020,274 of NW_018744616.1, read as the reverse complement.
TGAGTACGATTTCCCTGACGAAGATTTACTCATGACCGAAGATGATAGCTGGATGCTCTATTTTGATGGAGCTTCAAACCAAAAAGGATGTGGTGTAGGAGTCTTGCTTGTATCACCCAATGAAGAGCACATCCCAATTTCCATGAAGCTCGACTTCGATGTCACCAACAATGCCGCAGAATATGAAGCATGTATCTTGGGGTTAGAAACAGCTGTCGCCTTGGGAATTAAGAAGCTCCGAATCTACGGTGATTCTTCACTAATCATCAACAAAATCTCCAAGAGATGGAAATTGAGAAGTGAAAGTCTCGCTACGTATCAAGCTCATTTAGAAACTCTCACGGAGCAACTAGATGAAGTGGAATATACGTATTTGCCGAGAGAAGAAAACCAATTCGCCGACGCACTAGCTAAATTAGCATCAATGGTGCGAATTCCAACTGATACAATCAGAATTCCACTAACCATAGAAAGAAGATATGAACCGGCTGTTGGGATTTGGTGAGTCCGACTCACCGCGGAAACAAACCCAAAAATAAGACCGCACTCGCAATAAATAAAACCATAAACATAATTAAATTAATCACAAGATTAAGATAAGCTAATTACATTTGACGTGTGCTTCGCTCCAAAATGAGCTCTTACTTGAAAGATTCAAGTCCCGCTCACACGGAGACCTCCAACGAAGTCCACCCGCACCAACAAAATCGACTAGGTCTAATGTCTTGGGGTTAGCAAGACCCGACCAATAAAACCCGAGTAAATATATTGAGTTCAAAGGTTTTCACTAATTGTGGTGCCTTTTTCAACTCTTACTCAAGCATCATTCCCAATGCCCATACTTGGGTATTTATAGGAAATGATGAGAGTATCATTTACTCTCCCATCAATGTGGGATAGTATATTTTTCCATTTTATTTTAAAGCTAAAATAAAATTATAAATCAAGCTAGTAATAAATCAACAAGTGGCAAGCTCATGTGAATGGTTAGGTGAGGACCACTTGGAGAAGGGGGGGACCAAACTTGCTTCCCACTCCCTCTCCCATAACCGGCCACCTCACTCCACACACACTCAAGGACCACAAGCCACATGGCACTCACCCTTGGGCACTAAGGCAGCCAAGGTGGGCTGCCATGTGCTGTTGTCCGTGGCAGCCATGCCCAGCAAGCCTAGCAGGCCCAACACTTGCATGCGGGCTGCCAGGCGCTGCTGGCCAGCAAGCCCAGCATGCTTGTGCGGGCTGCTGCTGGCCTTGTGCCTTGCGAGCGCTGCTAGGCAGCAAGAAATGGCCTAGCCATGCTGCTGCTAGATGTGGCGAGCTGGCGCGCCTAGCGTGCTAGCTGCTGCAGCTTGTTGCGGCACGGCTTGCTAGCCATTGCACGCACAAGGATGTGCCTAGCATGCTACCACGCACTAGGCAGCGCCTAGCCTTGCGATGCTAGCATGGGTGCGCTAGCACGCACCAGCCAGCCTAGGCTCAGCTTGGTGCGCATGCTAGCCACCATGCTAGGCCATACGCCCTTAGCACTCGGTTTGCTTGGGCATTCCGATGCTAGGGGTATTTTGGTCTTTTGTTGATTTATTACTATTTCTCGTCTCGTCTTTCACTATTTTTCGAATCGACTTCCGACGCTCGGTTTCAACGCTCTAAGCTCGAATTTCCGACGTCTAAATAAATATTACTCGGTCGACTCATTAATTCCTTCCGAATTAATTCGTCGTTTCGGTTAGTTGAATGCTTGGGTGTGACCCGAAGGGTTCAGTCAAGATTAAGCTGTAATATTAATTATTCATTAATATTACTGATCGGAAGCGGCCTCCACCCAGGCATTCCGATCACTTGACCTCACTGAATATATTAGCTTTCTAATAATTCTGAACCCACTAACGGAATAGTACACTTGTTCGAAGGACACTATTCCTTTCACCGGCTTATGTGCACGCACTTGATGATGACCAAGAACCACAAGAAGAAGATGAAGAGCCATGGTATACAGATATCCTTAATTATGTGACAAGAGGAGAATACCCTCCTAATATTGATAAAAGGGCACGTTGTGCTTTGAGGCTCCTGGCCTCACAGTATGTGCTCATCAGGGGAGAACTCCACAAGAGGACTACAATGGGGAGAAATCTCTTACGCATAGCCAAGAAAGAAGCACACAGAACCATGGAAAACCTCCATGCCGGTATATGTGGAACGCACATGAATGCAAAGATGTTAGTCCAAAAGATTCAACGACAAGGTTATTATTGGACTACTATGGAGAGAGATTGTCATGAATACGTCAAGAAATGTATGAAGTGTCAAATCTACGCAAATTTACTGCATGTTCCACCTTCGCTTCTCTACACATATACTTCCCCATGGCCTTTCTCCACGAGGGGCATCAACATCATTGGAAAAATAACACCACCAGGACAAGGGGGGCACGAATTCATCCTCATAGCGATCGACTATTTTACCAAATGGGTCGAAGCTGCCTCATATGCTAAGATGACGGCGAAACAAGTAGCTCAATTCATTGAGAAAAATATCATATGCCGCTATGGGGTACCACATGAGATGATCAGTGATAATGAAACACATTTCCAAGCCGAATGCGCGGAATTATTACAGAAATATCATATCAAGCATCACAGAACATCACCTTATAGACCACAAACAAATGGTGCGGTCGAATCGGCCAATAAAAATATGAAAACTATCATCGAAAAGATGACAGAAAATTACAAGGATTGGCCAAGTAAGCTACATTTCTCCCTTTGGGGATATTGAACCTCTGTTCGTACATCAACGGGGGCTACCCCTTTCTCTTTGGTCTATGGAGTTGAAGCTGTACAACCAATTGAACTCGAAATCCCTTCTCTTCGAATCACATTGGAAAGCCAACTAGATGAAGTTGACTGGATTAGAGCAAGATATGATGAACTGGTCTTACTTGATGAAAAACGCTTGGCAGCTTTGCATCATATCCAAACCTACCAACAGCGTATGGCGCAACACTTCAATAAAAAAGTCAATACTAGGCTCGGCTTGGTGCGCATGCTAGCCACCATGCTAGGCCATACGCCCGTAGCACTCGGTTTGCTTGGGCATTCCGATGCTAGGGGTATTTTGGTCTTTTGTTGATTTATTACTATTTCTCGTCTCGTCTTTGAATATTTTTCGACTCGACTTCTGACGCTCGGTTTCGACGCTCTAAGCTTGAATTTCCGACGTCTAAATAAATATTACTCGGTCGACTCATTAATTCCTTCCGAATTAATTCGTCGTTTCGGTTTGTTGAATGCTTGGGTGTGACCCGAAGGGTTCAGTCAAGATTAAGCTGTAATATTAATTATTCATTAATATTACTGATTGAAAGCGACCTCCTCCCAGGCATTCCGATCACTTGACCTCACTGAATATATTAGCTTTCTAATAATTCTGAACCCACTAACGAAATAGTACACTTGTTCGAAGGACACCATTCCTTTCAATCTCTCACTTGTCCTTCCGGACAAGTGCGCATTTTGTGTACAGCCTTTTTCCTATGTCGCTTAATGTCTCTTCATGAACTATAAGGTAAGATTTATTTTGTCATCGTTATAACGTCTAGAAGTGTTTCCCGATTCCGAGTCCGACTGTCAATAAACAGATGATTTCTAAAATCCATCCGAGCACGGCCATGCATTTTACAGTCTCGCTCTACGAGAGGCCTTGTATACAACAAATAAATCTTCCCTATTTTACTAGGGGGACATTCCCAGTCTTGTAATGTAGCTCCTCTTACTGAGAGGACCTAGTCGCCCGAGTGTTGCCGTTATAATCCCTTATTACGGCAGACGTTTGACAACATCAAAGCGAACTAGTACTCAAACAAGAGAACTCACAATACTCATGGTCGAGGAAATAGGTTCCGATAGCCAAAATAAGAAGTATACTTATGACAAATTTTTTAAATTTCTTAAAGTATTCTCATAGGTCGATCCAGTATGGTTCTAAACCAATACCTGTGCAAATGATTTATGACAATCATGTCCTTGTAGCACATGAAACAGTGCTATAAATCAAACTAGACACTAATCTCAATCGGTCATTAATTGTCCATCGTTTAAATGACCTTGATTAGGGATAATTTTCGATTATAATATTCAATGTTCACTTAATAGGTGTTTCCTTACCAAGACTGGTCTTGATACCCTATTTTGAATATTCTCATAATCGAATGGACACATTATTTAATCCTAAACCACAATTAAATAGCATAACGGAGTAATAAAATATTGCATGAAATTTTATATTACTCCAAAACTTGAATGGTTTTCCTTAGAGTCTTACATTAATTTTTCTCAAAATTAACTAAAACACTATACAAGGAAATAAAAGCCAGTCTCCTACATGCTTGATTCCCATTGCCTCAACGTGCTTGTTGTGCTTCACTTGAGGCAAAGGTTTAGTAAGTGGATCGGCTACATTGTCATCCGTTCCAACTTTGCAAATTCTGATTTCACCCTCTTATTTCCATTCTCGAATCATGTGAAATCGCCGCTTGACATGTTTGACCTTCTGATGTTCCCTAGGCTCTCTAGCCTAAGCAATAGCTTCATTGTTGTTACAATAGAGGGCCATTGGACACTTTATAGAGGGTACAACATCAAGTTCACCAACAAACTTACGAATCCAAACAGCCTCCTTAGCTGCTTCAGCAGCTGCTAAGTATTCGGCTTCAGTTGTAGAATCTGCAGTTGTACTCTGTTTTGCGCTCTTCCAACTAAACACCCCTCCATTTAGACAGAACACATATCCTGATTGCGATTTGAAATCGTCTCTGTCTGTCTGGAAGCTTGCGTCGGTATAACCTTCCACAACTAAATCCTCTGCACCACCATACGCCAGGAATTTATCCTTGTTCCTTTTCAGGTACTTTAGGATACTTTTGGCCGCAGTCCAATGCGCCTCTCCTGGGTCTGATTGGTAACGGCTCGTAGCACTCAAGGCATACGATACATCTAGCCTAGTACATATCATGGCATACATGATCGATCCAATAAGCGAAGTATAAGGAATCTGATTCATTCTTACTCGCTCATCAAGTGTCTGTGGACACTGCTTCTTGCTTAGGTTTATGCCATATGACATTGGCAGGTGACCTCTCTTGGCCTCATCCATGCCAAATCGAGTAAGTACCTTATCAATATAAGTACTCTGACTCAATCTAATCATCCTTTTCGATCTATCCCTATAGATCTTGATGCCTAGTATGTACTGAGCCTCTCCCAAGTCTTTCAATAAGAAGCACTTTCCAAGCCAGGCCTTTACAGCCTCTAACAACGGAATGTTGTTACCAATGAGCAATATGTCATCGACATATAAGACTAGGAAGGCGATGTCACTCCCACTAACCTTCTTGTAAACACAAGATTCATCTAGATTCTTGATAAAACCAAACTTACTGATTCCAATTTCTGCTTGCTTGCTTTAGTCCATAAATGGACTTCTTAAGCTTACAAACTTTCCTAACATTGTTTTGGTCGACAAAACCCTTAGGTTGTGTCATATACACAGTTTCTTCAAAATAACCATTAAGGAAGGCGGTTTTGACGTCCATCTTCCATATTTCATAATTGTAATATGCAGCAATCGCTAGGAGGATCCAAACGGATTTAAGCATTGCGACTGGTGAAAAGGTTTCATCGTAATAAATACCATTAACTTGTCTGTAACTTTTGCCACCAATCTAGCTTTGTAAATGAATACATTTCCATCTTTGTCGGTTTTCAACTTGAAAATCCACTTACATCCGATATGTGTATAACCTTCGGGTAAGTCAACCAAGTCCCAGACTTAATTTTCAAACATGGAATCCATTTCAGATCTAATGGCCTCTTGCCATTTAGCAGAGTCGGTGCTTGCCATCGCTTGCTTGTAGGTTTCCGGTTCATCTCCATCCATAATCAGGATGTCCTGATTCTCGGTTAATACTAAACCAAGATATCAATCAGGTTGAGATCTCGGCCTCTGAGACCTACGTAGGGTTATGGATTGAGCATTTGCATTGTCGGTTCGACTTTGCACATTTTGATCATTTTGACCTGCGTTAACAGATGCTGTTTGAGCACTTTGACTGTCATTATTATTTTGTTGCTCATCCTCACGAACTTCGTCGAGTTCAATTTTCCTCCCACTTGTCATTTTGGAAAGGTGCTCCTTCTCCAAAAAGACACCATCGCGAGCAACTAACACTTTGTTCTCCGATTTGTTGTAGAAGTAATACCCTTTGGTTTCTTTTGGGTAGCCCAGAAAGTAAACCTTGTCAGATTTGGGACGAAGTTTGTCAGAAATCAATTTCTTGACATATGCTTCGCATCCCCATATCTTTAGAAAAGATAACCTAGGAGGTTTCTTCGTCCATAATTCATATGGAGTCTTTTCTACAGCTTTTGATGGAGCACGGTTCAGTGTTAGTGCCGCAGTTAGAAGTGCGTGTCCCCAGAAAGAGATAGGAAGATCACTAAGACCCATTGTTGATCGTACCATGTCTAACAAGGTTCGATTTCTACTTTCGGATACTCCGTTCCATTCTGGAGTTCCTGGAGGTGTCAATTCTGAAAGTATACCCTTTTCTTTTAGATGGTCATCGAATTCTTGGCTCAAGTATTCACCACCTCGATCCGATCAAAGGGCTTTGATTTTCTTGCCAAGATGATTTTCAACTTCACTCTGAAATTCTTTGAACTTTTCAAATGATTCATATTTATGCGACATGAGGTAGACATAGCCATATCTACTTTAGTCGTCTGTGAAAGTGATGAAATATCGATATCCATTTCTTGTGGTTAAGCTCATTGGTCCACATACATCGGTATGTATAAGACCCAATAAGTCACTTGCCCTTTCTCCCAACTTGGAGAATGGTTGTTTAATCATCTTTCCTAATAGACATCCCTCGCAATTCTCAAACGATTCTAAATCGAAAGAGTGAAGAACACCTTCTTATAGAAGTTTCTTGATGCGTTTGATGTTGATGTGGCCAAGACGACAATGCCACAAGTAAGTCTGAGTTGACTCTATGGTCTTAGCTCTTTTGGTATCATTATTCACATTATAAACTTGTTTGTCTAAAGAAAGCACATAAAGGCCATTTTCAGAATGTGCAATACCATATAAAACATTATCGAGATAAAAAACGAACATTCTTTCTCCTTTACTCGAAATTCAAAACCTTTGGCGTCCAACGCCGAAATTAAAATAATGTTTTTGTTAATGTTAGGAACATAATAAAAATTATCGAGTTCCAAAACTAGCCTGGTGGGCAAAGACAAACTGAGAGTTCCTACGGATACGACACCAATTCTGGCTCCATTGCCGACCCGGAGTTCAATCTCTCCCTTCTCTAGCCTTCTAGCGTTCCTTAGTCCCTGAGAATTGGAACAAAGGTGTGAGCCACATCCGGTATCTAATACCCATGACGTTAAGCTAGTGAAGTTAAAGTCTATAACGAATATACCTGATTCAGAAGCAACGGTTCCGTTCTTCTTATCTTCCTTGAACTTGAGGCAATCTCTCTTCCAATGTCCCTTCTTCTTACAGTAGAAACATTTGGAATCAGATTTAGAAGACGCTACCTTCTTATCCTTGGTAGCTTTAAACTTAGGCAGAAAATTTTTCTTCTTACCTTTCCCCTTAAAGCCTTTCTTCTTCTTGCCCGAAAATTTGAACGGCTTGCCCTTTTAATCATGAGCATATCATGATTTCCCTCATCCTTGAGCGTTTGCTCGGCTTGCTTCAACATACCATGAAGCTCGGTGAGGGTTTTCTCCATGCTGTGCATATTATAGTTCATCTTGAAATGATCATAGCCTTTGTGCAGCGAGTGGAGAATGATGTCAATTGCCATCTCGGTTGAATACCCCGCATCAAGTCTTCCCATGTTTTCAAACAATCCAATCATTTTAAGTACTGTGGGCTGACTGGCTCTTCTTTCTTGAGCTTTCTCTCAAGGATCTGCCTATGGGTTTCAAACCTTTCAGTTCGGGCCTGCTCTTGGAACATATTCTGAAATTCAGAAATGATCTCAAAAGCCGTCTCTTTTTCAAAGAAAGTCTTTTGAAGCTCAGGAGACATTGTGGCCAACATGATGCATTTGACATCTCGATTGGCACTTTGCCATCGATTTAGGGCAGCTTGAGTCACCTCCTCATTGGGAGCTTCGGGAATTTCCTCATCAAGGACATATTCCATTTGCTCTTGCATGAGAACAATTCGCATGTTCCTTTGCCATCAAGAAAATTTGGCCCACTCAGCTTCTCCTTGTCGAGAATTGAGTGTAACGAGAATTGGTTGTTTGAGTTATTTGAAGACATGATTCTACAATTGAAAGAATTTGAAATGAATAACCATTCATTATACTTAAATAAGATTGAATTCATGCATTTTAATCAAACTTATTTAAAACGTCTTATTCACACATTAAAGATTGTCCCCATTTTAGGTGAGAATAAGTCGATTCCAAGATCCAAAGAAACAAAGAGTGGTTAAGCATGCCTTGGCTTGTCTTAACACTCAATCTCCTAAGGTAAGAAACGCTTTGCTAATGGCTCCAAGCCACTCTTGGTTGAATAAATCGTCGCATCCAATGCTCTCTAAACAATTTATTCACTTTGCCACGACATGTTAGGACTCCATCACTCATATCGTTGAGTATCACCAAAACCACCTTGCATACCTGGTATGCCTTACGTTCCTTGGAGAAGTAGTGATGCCTTGCTTTGGCGTAGCCCACCACTACCCTCGTTCAGTTGGTAAGTGTGTTTTGGAATGGCAAGTTTTACTCAATATTTTAGGGACCTAGGGTTTCTATGTTGGTTGATTTAAGTGAACTTAATTAATCATCTCAACATTCGAAATCCTAAACATGCATCTAACATATAATTCATATATATATAAACATAAATATATATCGAAAACATAAATAGAGATGCATTTGGCAACTAGCATGACCCCTTGAGATCTTCAAATCTTCAAAAGGTCTTCATTTGCAACTTCATGGCGTTGTCTTCTAAGAACCCCGTCTTCAAGACTTGACCAAAATATTACAATTGCTAGTATCTACGATTAGGAATAATCTAAATATTAAGGTACAAACATACTCAACGGTTCGCTGACCGTATTTAGATTTACAAAAATACATCACAGATCACAGTCCGTATTTTCTATCCTAATCGGGCCCCACTAGTTGCCATTTCATAAAACGTGTGAGAGAATTTACATTCCATTCATCCATTCACTATCTGTGAATGGCCCATGCATTTTACAACGATAAACAAGTAACAATGCATAAAACGCGCGAGAACTAGTAACTAATCTAGGTGGTTAATCCAATTAACACGCCTAATTAAACTAGTCAAAGTTGTTTTAACCGGTTATAGAAATAATTAAGAGACGCTCCCACTAAATTCCGCATCCAACTTAACTAATCCAATTAATTAAGTCGGTGAACCCAAATATTTGCCAAAATTAATTTTTGCAAATGTCGCTCAAAAACCGAGGCCTAGCCTCCTAAAATTTTAATTAAATAAACCAAATTTATTTCCAAGAACCATTCTTTAATAAAATTGGTTTAACTTGGTGTAATAAAATAAATTAGGGCAATTCTCACTATTAATTTAATCACTTTAAATTAATTTTGAGATTTTGATAAAATAAAAGGGAGTTGGAAAAATGAACATAAGTTCAATAAAGACTCCAACTTTAATACTTGTGACTCCATGAAAAATTATATCTTCCAATATGAAGATAAACCAATTTCAATCACAAGTTTTAAACTTTATGATTCCAATCAACTAAAAAATGATTAAATCAACAAAGTTTAACCAAAATTCATGGAATTTAGTAACTCAAAGTTTCAATCACTTATCATAAATAAAGATTGAATCTTTAGTAATTGGAAGCAACAAAAAAAACAACTATTTCACACTTAATGCAATTAATTTGCAATTATGTGAAAAAATAAAACCAAACTTTCAAGCACCAATTACTACCAAGTAATCATGCTTAAAGTGGTCTAAAATTGCATATAAATAAAGGAAAGAACCAAATACATAACCACTATAAATATGCAATAAATTTTCAAGGTTAGAAACACTTAAAAAATTTCGTCAAAACGAAAAATCCCTCAAAAAATGCATTTCTGGTCGTTTTTTGGATAAAAACCGAGGCCTAAAAGGGTAAAACCATTTCCAGAACGCCTTTTCCACCCAAAATTCACTATTTTTGGGTCGAAATCTGTGTTCAGGAGCTAAAGACAGCTCTAATACGAGGCAAAAATTGGAAAAACGAGTTACTAATCTAATTAGCAACTTAAAACTAGAAAAATTAAGCCATAAAAACACCTTGAAAATATTATGATTTTAAAAATAAACAAGCGAGGCTCCGATACCGCTTTTGGGGTTTGGTGAGTCCGACTCACCGCGGAAACAAACCCAAAAACAAGACCGCACTCGCAATAAATAAAACCATAAACATAATTAAATTAATCACAAGATTAAGATAAGCTAATTACCTTTGACGCGTGCTTCGCTCCAAAATGAGCTCTTACTTGAAAGCTTCAAGTCCCTCTCACACGGAGACCTCCAACGAAGTCCACCCGCACCAACAAAACCGACTAGGTCCAATGTCTTGGGGTAAGCAAGACCCGACCAATAAAACCCGAGTAATTATATTGAGTTCAAAGGTTTTCACTAATTGTGATGCCTTTTTCAACTCTTACTCAAGCATCATTCCCAATGCCCATACTTGGGTATTTATAGGAAATGATGGGAGTATCATTTACTCTCCCATCAATGTGGGATAGTATATTTTTCCATTTTATTTTAAAGCTAAAATAAAATTAATAATCAAGCTAGTAATAAATCAACAAGTGGCAAGCTCATGTGAGTGGTTAGGTGAGGACCACTTGGACAAGGGGGGGACCAAACTTGCTCCCCACTCCCTCTCCCATTACCGGCCACCTCACTCCACACACACTCAAGGACCACAAGCCACATGGCACCCACCCTTGGGCACCAAGGCAGCCAAGGTGGGCTGCCATGTGCTGATGTCCGTGGCAGCCATGCCCAGCAAGCCTAGCAGGCCCAGCACTCGCATGCGGGCTGCTAGGCGCTGCTGGCCAGCAAGCCCAACATGCTTGTGCGGGCTGCTGCTGGCCTTGTGCCTTGGCCATCGCTGCTAGGCAGCAAGCAATGGCCGAGCCATGCTGCTGCTAGCTGTGGCGAGCTGGCGCGCCTAGCGTGCTAGCTGCTGCAGCTTGTTGCGGCATGGCTTGCTAGCCATTGCGCGCACAAGGCTGTGCCTAGCATGCTAGCACGCACTAGGCAGCGCCTAGCCTTGCGATGCTAGCATGGGTGCGCTAGCACGCACCAGCCAGCCTAGGCTCGGCTTGGTGCGCATGCTAGCCACCATGCTAGGCCATACGCCCTTAGCACTCGGTTTGCTTAGGCATTCCGATGCTAGGGGTATTTTGGTCTTTTGTTGATTTATTACTATTTCTCATCTCATCTTTCACTATTTTTCGATTCGACTTCCGACGCTCGGTTTTGACGCTCTAAGCTCGAATTTCCAACATTTAAATAAATATTACTCGCTCGACTCATTAATTCCTTCCGAATTAATTCGTCGTTTCGGTTTGTTGAATGCTTGGGTGTGACCAGAAGGGTTCAGTCAAGATTAAGCTGTAATATTAATTATTCATCAATATTACTGATCGGAAGCAGCCTTCACCCAAGCATTCCGATCACTTGACCTCACTGAATATATTAGCTTTCTAATAATTCTGAACCCACTAACGGAATAGTACACTTGTTCGAAGGACACCATTCCTTTCACCGGCTTATGTGCACGCACTTGATGATGAACAGGAACCACAAGAAGAAGATGAAGATCCATGGTATACAGATATCCTTAATTGTGTGACAAGGGGAGAATACCCTCCTAATAATGATAAAAGGGCACGTTGTGCTTTGAGGCTCCTGGCCTCACAGTATGTGCTCATCAGGGGAGAACTCCACAAGAGGACTGCAATGGGGAGAAATCTCTTACGCATAGCCAAGAAAGAAGCACACAGAACCATGGAAAACCTCCATGCCGGTATATGTGGAACGCACATGAATGCAAAGATGTTAGTCCAAAAGATTCAACGACAAGGTTATTATTGGACTACTATGGAGAGAGATTGTCATGAATACGTCAAGAAATGTATGAAGTGTCAAATCTACGCAAATTTACTGCATGTTCCACCTTCGCTTCTCTACACATATACTTCCCCATGGCCTTTCTCCACGAGGGGCATCAACATCATTGGAAAAATAACACCACCAGGACAAGGGGGGCACGAATTCATCCTCATAGCGATCGACTATTTTACCAAATGGGTCGAAGCTGCCTCATATGCTAAGATGACGGCGAAACAAGTAGCTCAATTCATTGAGAAAAATATCATATGCCGCTATGGGGTACCACATGAGATGATCAGTGATAATGAAACACATTTCCAAGCCGAATGCGCGGAATTATTACAGAAATATCATATCAAGCATCACAGAACATCACCTTATAGACCACAAACAAATGGTGCGGTCGAATCGGCCAAAAAAAATGTGAAAACTATCATCAAAAAAGATGACAGGAAATTACAAGGATTGGCCAAGTAAGCTACATTTCGCCCTTTGGGGATATTGAACCTCTGTTCGTACATCAACGAGGGCTACCCCTTTCTCTTTGTTCTATGGAGTTGAAGATGTACAACCAATTGAACTCGAAATCCCTTCTCTTCGAATCACATTGGAAAGCCTACTAGATGAAGTCGATTGGATTAGAGCAAGATATGATGAACTGGTCTTACTTGATGAAAAATGCTTGGCAGCTTTGCATCATATCCAAACCTACCAACAGCGTATGACACAACACTTCAATAAAAAAGTCAAGACTAGGAACATCAAAGAGGGTGACCTGGTGCTTAAGGCAGTTCGTAAAAATGTGTTAGATCCAAGAGGAAAATTCAGACCAAATTGGTCAGGCCCGTACATTGTTAAAGCCATCTTGTATGGCGGAGCGGCGCAATTGGTAGACATGGACGGTAACGGTTTCCACAATTTAACCAACTTGGATCAACACATGAAATTCTATGCTTAGTCGCATGGGTTCATGACCCAATAGAGCTACGTTTGGCCTGATTCCTTTTTAAGGATACGTAGGCAACCCCTCAAGGGGGCCCGACCACTTCAAAAAATAAAATCCTCCCTCTGTCGATCAAGTATACGCATCAGTTCAGCATTGTGTCACGACTAAAAAAAAAAAAAAAAAAGGATCTCTGCCGCGACACGGGACATTCCACCATGTCACGGTACAGTCCACCGTGGCACGGTGGACCTGATAAAAAAAATAAAAAAAATTTCCGTGACGCGGGAATTTGCAACATGTCACGGGATTTTTCACCGTGACACGGTGGATTTTCAAGTTTTCCGATTTTTTTTTAGTGACGCATTCTTTGCGAATTCATTATTTGTTCGAGGTTTTTATTTTCATTCTTCCATTGCGTCCGACTCCTTGGCTCGGATAAATAAATAAATAAAAAATTCATTGTAGTTTTTTATTTAAGGCTAACATAAATATGCTATTATTATTGAAATAAATGTGACTACAATTATTGGCATCATACGCCTTATTTAAATAAAAAATTATAAATCATAAAAGCAAAGCAATACTGATCTAATCCCTTTTCACTTTAGGAACCTCATTCTCTTTGTCAATTAGGTCGGCCTTCACCATTAATGTGTCTTTTGTAGCCCAAACCGTCACACCCCTAGTCGAACTTTCACCCCTTTCACCTTTCTTAAAATTCTTCGGTTGTTTCTCTCTATAGACCATCTTCTCTTTACCCTTCCCTTTAATATAATTTTTCCTTTTCGGCATTATAGGAGTCTTAAACTCAATCCCTTATGTTCTTGGACCTAGACGATCTTTAGGAGGTGCTTTCTTATTTCCAAGACGACTCTTCACATCAGACTTGCATGATCCGAATGGTTTCTCCTACTTCTAGGGTTCAACCATGCCTTGTATGCACTAGATAAAGGAGGAGGAGCTTGGTCACTTGCAGAAATGGTCCACAATTGTCTTCCAATCCAGTAAGTCTCGTACTTGTGAACGTTACTTTCATGCAACGATACTTCACGAGGACTATTGTTATAGTGTGGAACTACTTGTTCAAGTCCATACTGCCGCATCAGTCGAGAAGGACAATAAAAATTCAGTTTTGAGATACTAGGAACACGGCAATATGGAGTATCATTCGTACCAACCATCCTAGTAAGCCTCCACCAAGGCACCACCCAACGAATGGAAAATTCCCCCATTGCAAAGAAAATTTTCCAGTCTTCATACGACATGTTCGCAGAGTAATTCTTTTTCCTGCGGACTAGGTCGTTAGGGCCATATTTTTCAACATCATCAGGGGCTTCGAATAGTTCTAAACACTCCATCAACCAAATCTGCAACAAAAAAAAAAAAAAAAAGTGCAGATTCCCGCGGCAGACACCCACCGTGACACGGTGCCTGTTTTGTGTCACAGGGGATAATCGGAACATATTTTTACAAGCAGTACCAGAGAGCCCTTCTTGATGGCTTTCCGGTCAGCTTTTGCTTCGTCAAGGCCACGAAATGTTTCTCCAAGGCACGTAGGCATAGGAGATCTCCCAAATTCGACATGTTCAAGCACAGACGCTAGACAAGCATGTCCTACCCTACCTTTTGCAAATAAAAGCTTGCTAAACATGCAAAAAATATATGCCCTTCTACGATATACATGATAATAAGACTCAGAGATAGGGCGATTAAAATATAAATTTACAAGTTTTTCTAAGTCTACCTCATTACCACATAAAATTCTATTTAAATCAGGATCTGTTAGATTCAGATGGCGTTCAAAATCTTGGTAATAATATTAACGCAGGGTAGGCATGGCAATAAGATTTCTAGCAGGAAATCCAAAGATTGCACAAAATTCCTCCGGCAGGGGATAGATTTCATCGTAATCAAATTTGAAACAATGTGTTTCTGGACTCCAATAATCTAATGCTGCCCTAAGAAAATCATGTTCAATCGCTACGTGTCGTAGGGCTAGTAAACCCCTGACATGAAATAATTCTAACTCTCTTTTGTCACCATTGTTCAAAGAATAAGACCAGTCGGGCAATGTATTGTCAAAATTTTGAGACATTATTATTGAAATATGAAATTCTAATTATTTTGTGTTTCGTAATTATGCATATCATGAATATACTGGTTTTATTTTATAGCAAAAGCGCTCGGAGCTATTCAGAAATTATCTTTTCATACGCGTAAACCACACCGCTATAGAATACGCGTATCGTGACACGGGAAATCTCACCATGTCACGGGAACTTTTGCCGCGACACGGCAGTTTTTGCCGTGACACGGTGTACAGTGCCGTGTCAAGGCACCCCACGCGTTTTCTTTTTTTATCTTTTCTTGTATCCATCCGGATTTTTTTAGTATTTTATCTTCACCTTTTTTTTTTTTTAGTTTTCTGAGAGTTTCATCCTTAATAAAATTCTCAACTTTTTTATTTGTATTTTTATTATTATTATCTTTATCATTTATTTATTCATCACTTTAGCATTTTATTTTATTTTATTTCCTTTTCTCTTTATCATTTTTATATTTACTTATTTATCCTATTTATTTTTTTCTTGTCTTTTTGTTTCTTTTTCTTTTGGGGAAGGTCGGTACCCTCCACTTACTCCACTTACGTTTTTTGTCGCGTCATTAATAAATACACGATCACACACAATGAGTCTCAAGCACACACTAACACACACTAATAAATACATAAACTGTTGATAATGTACAAAATGAGTCATAATAAATAAACATCGTCAAGTGTCATCATAGTATGTACAAATAAAAACCTTCGGTCAAAAGTCTGTAGAACCAAAATCAGTATCATCTCCACCTTGTGAATACGGGAGCGGTGACAGGGTAAAGTCGTATCCCCTAATCAAAAGTAAATACCTAAATTCTCTACCTAAATTCTCGATCTCCACAGGAAAACAAGTCTTTTTACTCCTAATTAATTATTATAATCTAAATTATCTAAGTAACTAATATTTATATTTGAGTATGAAACTAAACTACAAAAAATAGGAATAGAGGGAAAATAATATATAAAAGGATCTAGGGCATAGGTTCACCAATAAATAATACTCCAGGATAAAACATAGTAATCAATCATTGACATTGCATAAATAACACGATTAACAGGCTCTCGCAATTTATTAATCAACATAGATCTAACAGGCTCTCGCAATTTAATAGATCTAAGTTCTTATTGAAAATAGCCTTTAATATCAAATTAACATCTGCTCGATTCATCAATTTAATATTGTATACTTTTACAAGCCGCAATTGTAAAACGTTAAAACAATTCAATAAGAAATTATCATGTAATACCAATAATCAATAATAGTCAATCATCAATGCATCAATTAACCAGATTGTAAAGGGCTTTCGCTACGTATTACAATCACACAATTAATTTACCGGTATTAAATCTCATCTCTCGAATCTCAACTTAACCATTTATAAATTAACCTGCCTATTGAAACTAGACCTAAACATTAATTCTCATCTGTCGAATCTCAAATCAATGTTGTCAAACTCATGCATAAAATATCAGGCCTAATCTAATCACAGAGCATTAAATCAATCAGTAGGAAATTAATCTAGCATTGATAATTAACAACAACAATTTACCCCTTCATATTATTTATGGATCCCCATAAACCCTAGAAATAAAACTACTCACACATAATTATATCTAAACTAATCAAAGTAATAGAGTAAACCATGATGAAGGGAAATAAGATTAAGAGAAGAGAAATCGTTACCGAACTAATCTGTATTAATGGAAATAATCAAGAACAAGAGTTGAGAGAAGAGTTAAGAGAGAGAAAACATCCTAAGTAGAGAGTGAAAGTCTAAGAAAGAAGATGGTCTAATAATTCCGTACAAAAACGTATTTAAACGTTTTCTAAAACGAGAATTAAAACTAAACTTAATCAGGTCTTCCAGAAACGCCCGATCGGGCGAAGGGCGCCTGATCGGGAGCGCCTTTTTCTTCGCGTTCTTCCAAAGCAGCCTCGCCCGATCGTGCTAGAAGCTCGCACGATCGGGCACGCCTCAGCACGCTCAGCCTAATAGTCCTGCTGCGCCCGATCGTGCTAGAGGTAGCCCGATCGGGCGGTTGCTTCTCCTTGAGGCTTGGACTTCGATTGGGCTAGATTTCTCAGCCCAATCCGGATTTCCTCTCGGGTCTCGAATACTTGGTCCAAATGCCTCGGGATCCCAATTACCGAGCCCTTAATCACCGTCTCTCACCGATCTTGGGCTCCAAAAGTGGTCACGTCCTTCTAGCTTCCGTAGTTGATCCATAAAGCCCGGGAAAATGCTCCAAGAGTGAAATTTCCTGTAAAATACAACTTAAACTACGAAAACACTAGAACACACAAATTAGTAATAAAAGTGGCTCGAAAGAGCCAAAAACACTACTAAT
Organism: Chenopodium quinoa; assembly: GCF_001683475.1. NCBI lineage: Eukaryota > Viridiplantae > Streptophyta > Magnoliopsida > Caryophyllales > Amaranthaceae > Chenopodium > Chenopodium quinoa. The sequence goes on along the minus strand of NW_018744616.1, from coordinate 1,002,660 downwards.
AACGACCAAGGGACGGGGGTAAAACACTATATAAAATGGACATATCGAACTCCCCCAAGCCAAACCTTTGCTTGTCCCTAAGCAAAGATCTCATCAATGAATCAATAAATATGCTTCACCCCAATCCATAAAAATCAAGCACAGACGATTCAGGGTAAATCAAATAAACATGCTTCAAAATCAACCAATCGAATCCATCCAATTACCTTTCTTCCCTAACAATTGTCAAACAGAGCAAACCACAAGAGCATATAGAATTCAAGACTAGTGCTCACACACTCAACTCTCATTTATGTGGCGAGTAAAGGATGTACTCGATCGCTCTCCATCCAACCCCTTTATGTGAACAATGCCCTCCCAACTCACACTCTCGTGTGTATAAAACAATGAACGCTCAATCCTACTAGTCGACTCGAAATATGCCAAATCATAACTTGCATTGATAAACAGCACTTTCACATTCATACAATTCTATGCACAAAGGTCAAAAGGTCTTTAAAACTTGTAATGTAAGGCTAGGGTAAAGGGTAGGATAAATTTGGGAATAAGTGAGAGAAAAGTTATGCTTAAAGGAGCCATATCCTAATAAAACCCATGATCAAAATAAATAGTGATCATACATTTCCAACATAACCAACTCTAACATCCACCAAAAAATACTCCAATTATAAACAATCCCAACTCTTACAATTTCACTCATAAGATATAATAATGAAGAAATAGAGTGAATAAACAAACTTTATTTTCCAAACTTGAATTTTTTTCATTGAGGCTCAAGATTATTTTCCTTTGATCACCCTCTAACTAGAACATTTGAACATTTTTTCTTTTAAAGTTCACTTATTTTTTTCACATTTTTTTCTTTTTTCTTGAACTTCTCTTTTTTTTTCATAATATCATACTTTATTTTTTCAAGAAAATATAACTCTCAAACTCATCAAAAATAAACATGAATAACAACAAAACAACTTCTCAAACCCCACCCAAATTGTGTAAATAATAAGCACACTACAAACTCCCTCACCTCACTCACTAATAGCTCCCCCAAGCCAAGCTTGGGACTAGTAACCAATGGGGCAAAATAGGCTTGTAATGCGGCTAATAAACAACAAAAGGTCAAGGCAACAACATGGGTAGCAAGAAGGGAACAAATGTATCTACAATATCTGAAGGTTACCTAAAAGAACAAATGCCTTCGTCCTCCACAATGTGCATAATAATGAATCATATAAATATTACTAATAGTTGCAAACCAATACTCAAATTCATTGACATACCAGGAACTATGGAACTATCACACATTCCTTACCAAATCAACTAGTCAAGCACTACATTCACAAGTAGTTGGACAAAATTGACGCATGTAAAGGTTTCAAGGCAATCAAACATCAAATCATGATCAACTAATCCACAATGCCTATCATCAAATACCAAGGATCAAAACAATTTTCTCAAGTAAGGGGCACAGGGAAGCATAATTTACAATTCATTGGAACGTATTTTTTGATTTTTTATTTATCAATTTTTTTGTTTTTTCATATATAAGAAAGAAATAAAACTAACCTAGAAAGAAAGAAATCTAACCTAGGAAAACACACCAAAAATAAAAGAAAAGAGAAAAAGAGATATACGAAACCAAAATCTCCCCCAATCCAGAATCAGACAATGTCCTCATTGGCTCGAAAACTAGCCCAGCATAGCTAGTCCTCATCATCATCCATCCTCTCATATCCTCCTCCATGACTCGAACCAGCACCACCCTGGCTTGGTTCAGCACCACCATAACCCGAACCACCTGCAAAGTAGTTAGGGTCCACATTCCCACCCATACCCCCAAAAGGAGCATCACCCCCATATCCGTGGACTGAAGAGTAGTACACATAAGTACCATACGCACCGGGGTGAGAATACCCTCCTTAAGGGTATTGGAACCAATCGGGAGTAAGTGAATCAGGAGGAATAGCCCCCCAACGGGCGTAATCATCATACATGGGGTATAGGCCCCTCCCGAGGTTCCTCTCTATGTAACCAACCCGCCCATCTAAGGTGCTTAACCTAGAATCTAGGTTTTGCATCATACCCTCAACTCTCCCTTGCCCCGTCTCGATGCGGTCTAATTGGCTCCTAAAAGCCGAAAAGTCATAAAGGGCATTGGGGTATGCCATAGGTGAAGGGTGGAGGTGGTTGGTGGTGTGGTGAATGGTGAGTGGAGGAATGGTCTAGGGGGGATTGGTGGGGTTGTGGTGAAGGGTGAGGTGGTTGAACCTCACCTTGACCATTAATCTCGAAAGCATAAGAAGGCTTCCACTTCTCAAATTTGATCAAGGCGGGGTTGGGTAAGGTAAAGGCTTGGTCCCTCCTACCCGATTGTCGGTGGACTATCCACCAAGTATCACTCCCCACGGGTTGCATCCAATTCAAACTCCCTAAAAAGGGTAGGTCCATGAGGTTTGATCCTACAACTTTCCTATGCCCATCCGGGTTCCAACCTATGTGTTTCCTAGCAATGTGGGTCACTAACCCCCCAAAATAAATAGGTGCCCTAGACCAACTAGCCTCGGCCGCATTGGCCGCACTTTGGAAGTGATTGGCTATCATATGGGGTATGTTCAATTTTTTGGCGGTAGGAATTATAAAGGATGTCAAAAGTTCCAATTCATCTCTTCTAACATTTGCCGGTTCATGCCTCCCAAAAATAGTGAGGCCGGCAAATCTTTGCCAAAGTTTCGGGACGGGATGTTGAATCCACGTCCCTTTGGCATGCTGGAGGTTAACTAAATCCTCCCCAGTTAGCCTCTTATAGACCACGGCGGTGTGGTCTTGAGAGGGTTCAATCGGTTTATCCGATTTTAAATCAAACAACTTTCCGAATTCTTAAAGATTTTGTCTCACATCGTTGTTTAATAATCGGAATTGTACATGAGTAATTAGTGCATTCATTTTAATAACATTAAAACTTGAAATAAATTCTAATGTTAAGTAGTCATACGTATCATGGCACATTTGAAAGAAACCACTCATGCCTATACCTTTGAACAATTTTTCCAAATATTTATCTAGGCCTAACCTAACTAGTGTGGGATGATGAATAAAACGGGTAGATATTACCTGGCGATCTATAAGAATTAGCATCCTAGCCCGTTGCTCCTCCGAGGTAATGACAACCTCCTCCCATCCCGGAATTTGAAGATCCGGGTTGACCGTTGGTTGTGGTGCCCTCGAACTCTCACCCCTTTGTGTCCTTGACGTTTTGAGGCCATTATATTAGGAAAAACTTGATGCTTGGAGCTTTCTCTCTCTAGGTGTTTGAAGGAAGTATGAGATAAAGTAGGAGAAAATAGGTGGGAAATGTAGAGGGATATGTGAGGATTAATAGTATGGAAGAATTTTGAGGTTTTGATGGATGAATATGAGGAGATCTTGAAAAAGAAGTGAGTTTGAAGATGTAAAAATGGAGGTTTTAGAGAGAGAAAGTAATGGAGAAGAAGATGGAATAAGAAGACAGTGAGGAAAGAAAGAAGAGGAAAAGTATATGGACGGCGAAAAATAGGCGCGCCCGATCGGGCGAGCCTCGCCCAATCGGGCGGATCATTTGAATTTCCAGAATTGAAGATGCGCGCCCGATCAGGCGCAAACACGAACGAAAAAAATCGCCCTATGGCTCGCCCGATATATCTTTTCCTTCACTCAATTTGCGCCCGATCGGGCGAAATTTGCTCGAGTTTCTAACTGAACTTGCGCGCCCGATCGGGCAAGCTCGCCCGATCGGGCGAAATAAGGCTCGATTCAAGCTCTCCTTGCGCGCCCGATCGGGCAGCCATGCCCGATCGGGCGGAATTAAGGCTTGAATTTGCCTTGCTTACGCGCCCGATCGGGCGAGCTCCGCCCGATCAAGCCCGTGCCCAGTCGTTTCCTTAGCTTTTCTTCGTCTTCAAATTTTTTCTAAGTCTTTTGACCTCTTAAACCTATACCTATACAAAAACACTTATAAACGGTAAAATTTTCACTCTCCTCGCCTCACTAAAATAAAATTAAAAATAAATAAAAAGGAAAACTAGTCTAGAAAGCAAGAAATATGGGTTGCCTCCCGCAAAGCGCTGGTTTATCTAGGTCTCGCACGACCTTCTTACCAAGTACAACATCTAGGACCCTTGGCCTAACGCTTGATCGGGTGGTTTCTCACCCGGTCTACCGGTGTTTAGGCTGCGATGTGGCTTTCTGACTTGCCCTCTGGGACGCCAAATCACCTTATCTGGTGGATCCTCCTTTACTTGGAATGGTGGATCTTCAATGCTACGCACTAAAGATCCTTCTTTGATCGAGGATTGCTTCAAATTTTCCTTGCATGCGACACTTGCAACTCGATCTGACGGAACACTTACCGTAGGCTCGATTCGTATAACTTGCTAGATCGGTTCCACTTGTTCATCCTCGAAACCAAGACCAACATTGTAGAGTGCTCTTTCTATTGCATCGACTTCCTTCTGCCATTTGTCTATCTCATTTGAAAAGGAAGCAACACAAGATACCGCCTCCAAGGGATCTTTTTCAAGAGCTTGGGGCTTGTTAGAATAATTTACAACCACATTAACACTGAAACATTTCTCCTCAATCATGGAGCTTTTAGGGGCATTATTCAGATTAAAAACAACTTTATCATCCCCTACTGATAGTGTTAACTTACCACTTCTTACATCTATGACTGCTCCTGCAGTTTTAAGGAATGGTCTACCCAAAATAATCGGGGTTTGCATATCCTCAGCCATATCAAGAACAACAAAATCTACAGGTATATAAAATTTACCTACTCTAACGGGGACATCCTCTAAAACACCTAAGGGGTATTTGAAAGAACGGTCGGCCGTTTGTAGAGTTATATTGGTAGCTTTTAATTTACCCATATTCAACTTAGAACACACCAATAATGGCATGACGCTAACACTAGCACCCAAATCACATAATGCATTATCAATCAAGAGATTGCCAATATGACAAGGGATAGAAAAACTATCCGGATCTTTTAACTTAGGTGGAGACTTGTTTTGAAGTACGGCACTGCATTCTGCAGTGAAAGCTATCGTCTGTACCTCACTAATAGACCTTTTTCTCGTCAATATTTCTTTCATAAATTTTGCATACGAGGGGATTTGTGTGATCAATTTAGTAAAGGGAACTGTTACCTTCAAGTCTTTTACCACCTACAGGAACTTACCAAACTGCTTATCCAAATTTGACTTCAATTGACGATTGGGGAAAGGAAGTTTGATAATTGGCTTTGGAGCATTATTATTATTGTTTGGAGTAGCCACCTTCTCTGGAGTTGTACCCTGCAATGTAAAATTAGATATGTTAGTATTATCCTTTAGCCCTGCAGGGCTATCTACTACATTGTTTGGTTTAAAGGAATCAAGATTAGCATTATTTAATAAAACAGGTTCATCAACTCTGGGCATAGAGGGCCCTTCATAGTTTGAACCGCTCCTCAGAGTAATTGCAAATACTTGATCCGTAGGCCTAGTCGGCTGTGCCGGCAGAGCTTCCTGTTGGCGGGCTTGTAGAGTAGTGGAGAGTTGCGCAATTTGATTATCTACAATTTTATTATGCGCTAGAATTTGATCAATTGTCGCATCTCTTCTCTCCATGTGCTTTTGCATATTAACCAACATTGCTCTAATTTCCGCCAGAGAGGGGTCGGAAGATGGGGGGGTTTGTTGTGGTTGGTTCTTCTGGCTAGAATGGGGTTGATAATATTTCTGCTGCTGTGGCGCCTGTGGTTCTTGTGGTGGTGGATTTTGAACATTAGTGCTCCGGTAGGAAAGGTACGGATGATTCCGATACCCATGATTGTAGGTGTTGGAGTATGGGTTATTCTGCCTATAAGCTTGGAAGGCATTAACTTGCTCCACGGAACTCCTGCAATCTTGCTCCCAATGACCTACAATACCACAATTTTCACAGAAAGCCTCATTAGAATTATTATCAATTGCAGAAACATTAGCTACATTAGCAGTGCTCAGATTATCTAATTTTTGGCAAATAGAGGTTAGTTAAGCTGGCAAAAAGGATACAGAGTCGACACTATGCTTCCCCTTGTTAGCAAATCCTCTAGGGTTCCCATATTGGGAATTGTGTATCGCCATATCTTCAATAACATGACCTGCATCATCAACATTAAGATTCATAAATCTCCCACTAGCTGCATAGTCTAAAATTATTCTAGAGGAATTTCCAATGCCATTATAAAAGGCTTGGATTAACTGCATTGCGCTAAATTATGGTGAGGGTATTCTCTTTGTAAGTCCTTGAACCTCTCCCAAGCCTCATATAATGACTCATCGGCTTCTTGGGCAAAGTTCTGAATCGCACTCCGCAGTACTGTTGTTCTCTCTGCAGGATAATACTTGTTATAGAAATTCAAAACAAGAGTTTCCCAGTCAATTATACAAAGTGTGGTTCTATTTAATCCATTAAACCACAATTTCGCTTTTTCAGTTAAAGAGAAGGGAAAGAGAATCTCCTGATTTGGTCTTGAGTGACCCCGGCTTGCCTGATGGTGTTGCAATATTGACAATAGTCGGCAATGTGAAGATTCAGGTCCTCACCCTTGGCTCCACTAAATTGCTTCCTCTCTATCATCGTTATAAATTGAGGTTTGATTTCAAATTGAACCCCATCAAGAGCCGGGGTAGGGGTGAGATGTGGAAAATCCGTAAGCTTTGGTTGTGAATAATCACTAAGATTCTTTGGAGCCGTCATCTCTGATTCTGCGTCTGATGATGTCTCTGAATCGCTAGAACCAGTTGGAGGATCGCGGTGATTATTGTTATTATCACCAGAATCCGCCAGGATTTTCTTGTAGAGATTTTTCTGTCTATGGAAGGAACGTTCGATCTCAGGATCGAATGGGATGTAACCTGATCTGGAACACCTGGGCATAAACAAAAACTAGAAGCAAATATGAGATTTGTCTCAGAGAACTAACGCTCTCTGAGACAAAAAGGGAAATAATCTAGACTACAAAAACAATCAGAAATAAAAATAAAACCGTTTCCCCGGCAACGGCGCCAAATTTTGACAGGGTAAAGTCGTATCCCCTAATCAAAAGTAAATACCTAAATCCTCTGACTAAAGTAGATAGGGAAGTAGGGTCAACCTCCATAGGGAAACAAGTCTTTTTACTCCTAATTAATTATTATAATCTAAATTATCTAAGTAACTAATATTTATATTTGAGTATGAAACTAAACTACAAAGAATAGGAATAGAGGGAAAACAATATATAAAAGGATTTAGGGCATAGGTTCACCAATAAATAATACTCCAGGGTAAAACATAGTAACACTACAAAAAAAATTACTTACAGAAGCAAGAAAAACATGCCTCAAATGATAGTGATGTGGCCTCTAATAACTTTTAGAGACAACAAAGTAAGTGCCCTTAATAAGTCTGTCGCTAATTAATGGAATGCCCCTAAAGCCTCTTTTAGAGGCAATACAATATATTGCTTTTAAAAACCCATATATTTAGAGGCAACCATATAATCTTGCCTCTAAATATAATTAGAGGCATTATAAAAGCTTGCTACAAAATACCATATATATTCAAGGGCAACCATATAATTTTGCCTCAATATATGATTTGGGGCATCATTAAAATTTGCTTCCAAATAACATATGCATTTAGGGGCAGTCATATCATTTTGTCACAAAATATAATTAGAAGCAATTTGTATATTAATGCTAATGATATTTGATGCAAATAAAAATTGACGAGAATTTTTTTTGGAGGCACAATAGTACAATACATAATATATGCCTCTAATACATACATTGGTTTTAAATTAGATATACACAATTTATTCATAGAGTATCCAATTTTATGATTAACAATGTTGATTTCCTTAAAATAAACTAATTTTTTTTATTTATAATAGAATAGTCATTACATTATTGATCTAAAAAATGTAATTAAGTTATTACTAAATAACTTCGCTAGCTTCAATACAATTACATGACTTGTTATAAACATTTGATAAAGTGAAATAACAAAGAGTTTTCATTAAAACTCTAAGCTTGAAAAAAAGACATTATTTTCTTCAATTTCTTCCAATACGATCTCTAGCCATCTTCATTGTATAATCTCCTGTCATTGTATAAGTATGGAATTAATAATTTGTAACTTTGAAAAGTAAATAAAAATAACTAACTTATAAAAATAAGACAATACTTTTTATTTGAAGTCACATTGTGAGTTTCTTGCTCGAACTCAACTTCCTCATTTTCCTCGGGTAACATAATCACCATCTTTCTCAAGGGAAACATTGTACTTCTGCTTACTTTTCTTAACTTTCGAACTACTTACTAAGCTTGTCAAACAGGCAGTAATGCGCTTTATGCCCAATGTCTTCATTCTAATCTTGTTAGTTTCAATTGTCTTGAGACTTTGTTGTTCATACTCATTTTGGCTTATGTAATCATACTTTGAATGTGCTTTTCCACCCGATCTAGACATATCAGCACTAAAAAAACAAAATCATATATAAGTGTAAAATAAAAATTAGAAATCAAAGTTTTAAAAAACTAACGATATAGGTTGCTCAAAATCAAAGTTGGGTACAATTAAATGTCGTTCAAACAAAAATGCAAATACTCTTAAAAATAAGCAAATAGAATCTTAAGAAAAAAAAAAACCCAAACAAACAAAAAAAAACTACTTACAGTATATATATGACAATTACATAATAATATTACACCACACTATAACAATGTAAAGAAATCCATAACTACAATTAATAGACCAAACAATCAAAACATTTTAAATATAGATAATTCATAAGTGATAAAATTAAGTGCTTAACTGGTTAGTGAATGATTCAAATACATTGGTCATTTTTTTACCAAAAACCAAAGGCAATTAAAATAGATTAATGATAATCAGATAATGAATAAAGAACTAAGTTCAGTACTTCAGTGTGCAACCAAAGCCATTATCCTTAAACAATATTATAATAAACCATATCATGTATTCTTTTGACCTTGCTAAATCATTATTAGCCTTCACAAATTGCTAAATCCTTATATGTTGGGGCTGGGAGTATTAACTTAATGGCGTATCACGTATGATCATATCCTTGATCAAACATAATCCTTTTAAATACATGTTCTCCTATGTTTATTACTACTATTTGATATGCATAATAAACATCTGTTTCACTCTTTTCCCACACAACACATTGTTATATGCTGTTCATTCTTCTATATCTCTTCTTTATTTTTCTGACACAAATCATTAATCAACACATATTTTCACCAAATTCAACCCTTATTATACATTTTAATATTTTTAAATAGCGTTATACATTTAAAAAAACTTCCCTTATAGTATAATAGTAGATAATAAACATTGCATCAAATTGATAGATTTTATAGCATTCAATTTCAATTCGACAATCAAAGTAGTTCAATCTAAAATTTTTGAATAATAACCCTAAATTAATTCAATCTTAAAATTAAGAATACTTTAAATTCAAAATAATTAAAAATAACCAAAACAATTTACTTCTATTGATTATTGAAAATTTTAATTACCTTGGATAGTGATATGTACTCTGACCAATCAAGTTCGATCGGCCACAACTCCAAACGCTATTTTAATTCATCTCCCTTCGCTCGTCCAGAGTTCAGTAAGATTGTTTTTTGAAATTGCTTAGGGTAAAATTACGGGAGGAAAATTTGATAAAGAAAAATAGACAAGGGATAAATCACCACATACGGAGTATTTCACAAAATCAGGGAGGGAATAACAGATGAAATCAAAGTAATTCCCTCTCAATTTTTTGGGGCTAGTTTAGTTTCACAAATTTCCCGAATTTGAAACGAAATTCTGCCAAAATTATCATGAAGATAATCATGATAAGTGATTTTTTCTATTTTTTTTTTAATTTGTTGAAATTGAAGATATATTTTGAGGATTTGGTGGGTTGTTTTGTTCTTTTTGGAGAAATAATGGCGGAAGATACGAGAAATTCCTTTGCATTTTTTTCTTTTTTTTTTTAATTATATATGGTAAGGCTTGTTTTTTTTGGTGAAAATATATGTAAAGGCTTGTTTAGTTGTTTGTAATAAGGTTATAAAGCAATGCTCTTGCCGTCCAAAAAAATAAAAATAAAGCTATGCTCTTGTTTGTTACTGTATTTTATTTGGAATTTTATTTATTTTAATCCAAGAATAAGTTTTTAAGTTATTCAGTCAGTTAGGTTATGTTCACATTTACTGAATTGAGGTGAACTGAACTGATTGGAGCTGAACTGAACTGAACTGAATATTTTATGAGAGAAGGAAATTGGGAGCTGAACTGAACGGATTGGAGCTGAACTGAACTGAACTTATTAGAGCTGAACCTGAACTTCACTAAACTGAAATTAAGTAAATGTGAACAGGCCCTTAGAGCGTTTCGCAGGGGTTACTTATTCAGGGTTACTTATAGGGTTCAGTAGGTCAAGGGTTATCTATAACAGAGTTGCTCAGACGGTTACCGCGTTTTCTATGTGAGAGTTTTCCTTGACTGACTGAGTAACCCTTAAATAAGTAACCCTTAGCCGAGTAAAACTTATAATACAACAAAGTAACCCTTATTATATTGATCGAGTAACCCCTTATTATATACACTTATTAAGTGACCATTGTCACACTAATGGAGTAACCACTTATTTTACTTATTAAATAACTCTTACCACAATGACAAACTAACTCCGACCTTACTATTAATTAAGTAACCCTTATAACCATAACAAATTACCCCCTATTACACTAACCGAGTAATTCAGGGTGGATGGTCATATAGTATGACAAGTTACATACAAAGTTAGGGTTTGTTCAGTTCACCTTATTTTCACTTATTTCAGGTGTAATAAGTTCAGATAAGTTCTGTTCAGGTTTAAGGTTTACCTCAAGTACAAATTACAATTAAAATTAGTTTTAATAAGCTAGGTCTAATAAGTTCAGATAAGTTAAGATCAGTGAAAACCAGGTGAATAGAACACACCCTTATTATTTATAAAATAAGTTGCTATCAACTTAAATAGTATAATGTAAAGTGAAAATAGCCAATGTGTATAATTTGTGCACAAAATATGAAATATAGGTATTAGATTATAACATTACATTCGTAGTATTCGGAAAACTAATGTAAACTTTACACTACCTAAATATACCATGACTTAGGGCATGTTCACATTTACTGAACTTATCTGAACCGATTGGAGCTGAACTGAACTGAACTGCTGAAATAAATATTTTATGAGAGAAGGAAATTAGCAGCTCAACTGAACTGAACTGAACTGAAATGATTGGAGCTGAACTCAACTGAACTGAACTGATTGGAGTTGAACTGAACTGAAATTAAGCAAATTTGAACAGGCCCTTATAATTACTTGAAATAAGTAGAATGGGCTAACTCTAAATTTATTTTTTTGTATTGATTTTACATATTATCTTCATTTGTAATAATTTTAAATGTTGATATTTTATAATTTAATTTTTTTTTTTCAATAAAGTACTTACGACTAGAGTTTATGTTGTAAAATCGTAACATAATATACTTTTCTATTTCATTGTAATTGGAACAATTTGAATGACATTTGTGCTAAGAAGTATTTGTATCATTAGTTGCTTCATCCGCATTTTTTTTATTTTCAACCAACTCCATTATTATAATAATATAATAATTTATACTATTCATCCTATTCATCCTATTACTCCGTGCTCAAGAAAAAAATAGAGCAAGTAATAAAATACGGAGGGAGTAGATATATGAAAGACTAATACAAAAGGATTTTACATAACATATGTCTCATATGTACTAATCAAAATTCTAGTGAATTTAAGTATGTAATTATGTAAACGGTGTAATATATGACAGTCTCAATGTATTACTCAAGGTTTTTTTTTTTTTTTTTTTGGAAATACTAACCCAAAGTCCCAAAGATACACATAATAAAAGTTTTTTTTATTTATAATTGTACTCGTATGATTGTAGCGTATATTCATAGAAATCGATATTTTTACACTCCTAAAAAATACAAAGGAAAAAAGAAAAAAACAAAGTTCTTTCAATTCTTTAATTAGCCGCTAATTCCACTTTCAATTGCCGCCAAAACACTAAAAATATTTAGGGTTAATCTATTTAATAAACCTTGGGATTGATATTGCATAATCCCATGATTCACAATTGTCATTGCTCAACCCAATTTGCAAATTTCTTTGATACACCAAGAAATATTCTAATTGATTTTCTTAAAATTTTGATGAAATTGGAAATGCTTTTGTTGTCATTAGTTCTAACACAACAAAGAATAAGAAATGTAATCTGCAAAACATGCACAGGTAATATATACAGAGTAGATGATTTACTTATTACTTTTAATGGCAAAACAACTCATTAAAGATTTTTTTTTTTTACTTTATTTTATTTTGCAATTTTCTATTTCATAAGATAATTCTAGATAACCATGTTGAACAAAATTAATTGTGTAGTTATTTTATTCAATTTGGCTTGATTTTCCTCTATACTTGATTTAATTTCGTTCCATTCTTAGAAAAAATTCACATACTCCATACCTTTTTCAATATGATGTAAGTACTTGTACCACTCTTCATAGTATTTTATTATATATATATATATATATATATATATATATATATATATATATATATATATATATATTAATTTGGGGCTTAGAGATAGTAAATAATGATGTTTTGTATATTCCAATTGCTTTTACTTTTTGATCCATTTTTTTCGGTTCATTCTAAGAGATATTGGAATAGAACTTAGGAGTTGTGTTATTTTAAATTTGTATAGTTTTATTTCATGATTGGGTTTATTATTTTTTATTTTGATGATTTATGAAATGATACATGAATTGAAAATAGATTTTTTTTTTGTTAGTAAGTTTTGTCGGTTAGTTTGTGCAATGGAGTATATGTATTGATTTGGTTAATTTTGTTGCAGATATGATATCAAATTGAATAATACCATTTCTTTCAGAAGATAAACATGTACCTTTGTTAAATTTCAATATTGTTAAATTAAAATTTTTAGCAATAACTTATAATCTACTAATGCTTAAGGGTAATGTAAATTTCGCCAGTACTAAAAATAATTTTTAGAGGCAACTATGATTTCACTCATTCTAAAGAGGATGTTTAGAGGCAACCTTAATTCCACTAATGCTAAAAATAATATTTAGAAGTTACGCAAAATTCATTCACGCTAAAAAAAAGGCATTTAGAGGCAATAATATTTTCATAATGCTGAAAATGAACATTTAGAGGCAATCATAATTTCAACAACGCTAAATAGGAATTTTAGAGGCAACTTAAAACTTGATAACGCTAAAGCTAACTTTTAGAGGCAATACTAATTTCATTAATGCTAAAAAGAACATTTAGGGGCATCCTCTAATCCACTAATGCTAAAAATGACTTTTAGGGGCAACCATAGCTTAACTGATACTAAATATATCTTTAGAGGCTACCAAAAATTATTTGCCTCAAAGTTTTGCCTCTATATATAATTTTTCTTGTAGTGTAATGAATCATTGACATTGCATAAATAACACGATTAACAGGCTCTCGCAATTTATTAATCAACATATATCTAACAGGCTATCGTAATTTACTAGATCTAATTTCTTATTGAAAATAGCCTTTAATATCAAATTAACATCTGCTCGATTCATCAATTTAATATTGTTGTACTTTTAAAAGACGCAATTGTAAAACGTTAAAACAATTCAATAAGAATTTATCATGTAATACCAATAATCAATAATAGTCAATCATCAATGCATCAATTAACCAGATTGTAAAGGGCTTTCGCTACGTATTACAATCACCTAATTAATTTACCGGTATTAAATCTCATCTCTCGATTCTCGACTTAACCATTTATAAATTAACCTGCCTATTAAAACTAGACCTAAATATTAATTCTCATCTGTCGAATCTCGAATCAATGTTGTCAAACTCATGCATAAAAGATCAGGCCTAATCTAATCACAAAGCATTAAATCAATCAGTAGGAAATTAATCTAGCATTGATAATTAACAACAACAATTTACCCCTTCATATTATTTATGGATCCCCATAAACCCTAGAAATAAAACTACTCACACATAATTAAATCTAAACTAATCAAAGTAATAGAGTAAATCATGATGAAGGGAAATAAGATTAAGAGAAGAGAAATCGTTACCGAACTAATCTGTATTAATGGAATAATCAAGAACAAAATTTGAGAGAAGAGTTAAGAGAGTGAAAACATCCTAAGTAGAGAGAGAAAGTCTAAGGAAGAAGATGGTCTAATAATTCCGTACAAAAACGTATTTAAACGTTTTCTAAAACAAGAATTAAAACTAAACTTAATAGGTCTTCCAGAAACGCGCGCCCGATCGGGCGCGCCTTTTTCTTCGCGTTCTTCCTAAGGAGCCTCACCCGATCGTGCTAGAATCTCGCACGATCGGGCGCGCCTCAGCACGCTCAGCCTAATAGTCCTGCCGCGCCCGATCGTGCTAAAAGTAGCCCGATCGGGCGGATGCTTCTCCTTGAGGCTTGGACTTCGATTGGGCTAGATTTCTCGGCCCAATCCCGATTTCCTCTCGGGTCTTTAATACTTGGTCCAAATTCCTCGGGATCCCAATTACCGAGCCCTTAATCACCGGCTCTCACCGATCCTGGGCTCCAAAAGTGGTCACGTCCTTCTAGCTTCCATAGTTGATCCATAAAACCCGGGAAAATGCTCCAAGAGTGCAATTTCCTGTAAAATACAACTAAAACTATGAAAACACTAGAACACACAAATTAGTAATAAAAGTGGCCCGAAAGAGCCAAAAACACTACTAATAACGACCAAGGGACGGGGGTAAAACACTATATAAAATGGACATATCAAGCGGTGAGCCAAAGAGTCCCGCCATCATCCGAGTACGAGGAGTAGTGTCTCTACTAGTCCCTGTGACTCCAGCAGTAGTCAAAGTCAAGGCAGGACCCATCCAATCGGCAAACGGTGTAGACTGACTAAAAGACACGAGAATCGTCGGTGGAGGCATCGTCCCATACGTCGGAACTGAGAACAAGCCCGACACCGGTGGAGGAATCCCAGATGATGGAGCTAAAAATAAACCAGGATCCACGGGAGTTAAAATAGGCCTAAACTCAGGCTGAGAAGGCTGTAAAAACGACTGTCGCTGCCCCTGACTCTAACCCTGAAGGCGCTGGGAAGACTGAGGCTGCCACTGAGCCTCCTGAAACGGCTGAATAATCTGAGGCTCTCGCTGAGACTGAGAATGCCGATAAACCGCATGAGATCGTCTACCACGACCAAGCTCCTCCTCGTCCGAGCCTCTATGCCTCGAGCGCGAGCGGGACCTCCGTTGCTCCTGAAAGATACAAAATAAAAAGGCTTCAACAAATGGAAAATAAAACAAATGGTAGAAGTGGAAAAAATGAGCATACCTCAAGAACATCGCTAGAACTGCTCCGACAACTTGCACCACGCCGAAGCTTGATGATGCAGTACTTCAGAGCGTCAACCAGCTTCATGAATCCCATCATCTCCGGGCGGTTAGGCTAAGAACAAAACAAGGAAAAATCAATAACAAGCGGTGTTAAAAGGATGAATAATGCATCAAAAACTTACTGGCTCAAAAACCTCGGACAGAGACTCCTGCGCCTGTATGTAACCCTCTAGCGCCTCAGCAATGTGGTCCTTGGTAATACCAATCGGCCTTGGGTAGCGGACACACTGAGGCAGAATCTCGATCCTCCCCACAGGGCCTTGGTAATTTGTGTGTTCTAGTGTTTGTCCAGAGTTCAGTAAGATTGTTTTTTGAAATTGCTTAGGGTAAATTACGGGAGGAAAATTTGATAAAGAAAAATAGACAAGGAATAAATCACCACATACGGAGTATTTCACAAAATCAGGGAGGGAATAACAGATGAAATCAAAGTAATTCCCTCTCAATTTTTTGGGGCTAGTTTAGTTTCACAAATTTCCCGATTTTGAAACGAAATTCTGCCAAAATTATCATGAAGATAATCATGATAAGTGATTTTTTCTATTTTTTTTTAATTTGTTGAAATTGAAGATATATTTTGAGGATTTGGTGGGTTGTTTTGTTCTTTTTGGAGAAATAATGGCGGAAGATACGAGAAATTCCTTTGCATTTTTTTCTTTTCTTTTTTTAATTATATATGGTAAGGCTTGTTTTTTTTGGTGAAAATATATGTAAAGGCTTGTTTAGTTGTTTGTAATAAGGTTATAAAGCAATGCCCTTGCCGTCCAAAAAAAAAAAAAATAAAGCTATGCTCTTGTTTGTTACTGTATTTTATTTGGAATTTTATTTATTTTAATCCAAGAATAAGTTTTTAAGTTATTCAGTCAGTTAGGTTATGTTCACATTTACTGAACTGAGGTGAACTGAACTGATTGGAGCTGAACTGAACTGAACTGAATATTTTATGAGAGAAGGAAATTGGGAGCTGAACTGAACGGATTGGAGCTGAACTGAACTGAACTTATTAGAGCTGAACCTGAAATTCACTAAATTGAAATTAAGTAAATGTGAACAGGCCCTTAGAGCGTTTCGCAGGGGTTACTTATTCAGGGTTACTTATAGGGTTCAGTAGGTCAAGGGTTATCTATAACAGAGTTGCTCAGACGGTTACCGCGTTTTCTATGTGAGAGTTTTCCTTGACTGACCGAGTAACCCTTAAATAAGTAACCCTTAGCCGAGTAAAACTTATAATACAGACAAAGTAACCCTTATTATATTGATCGAGTAACCCCTTATTATATACACTTATTAAGTGACCATTGTCACACTAATGGAGTAACCACTTATTTTACTTATTAAATAACTCTTACCACAATGACAAACTAACTCCGACCTTACTATTAATTAAGTAACCCTTATAACCATAACAAATTACCCCCTATTACACTAACCGAGTAATTCAGGGTGGATGGTCATATAGTATGACAAGTTACATACAAAGTTAGGGTTTGTTCAGTTCACCTTATTTTCACTTATTTCAGGTGTAATAAGTTCAGATAAGTTCTGTTCAGGTTTAAGGTTTACCTCAAGTACAAATTACAATTAAAATTAGTTTTAATAAGCTAGGTCTAATAAGTTCAGATAAGTTAAGATCAGTGAAAACCAAGTGAATAGAACACACCCTTATTATTTATAAAATAAGTTGCTATCAACTTAAATAGTATAATGTAAAGTGAAAATAGCCAATGTGTATAATTTGTGCACAAAATATGAAATATAGGTATTAGATTATAACATTACATTCGTAGTATTCGGAAAACTAATGTAAACTTTACACTACCTAAATATACCATGACTTAGGGCATGTTCACATTTACTGAACTTATCTGAACCGATTGGAGCTGAACTGAACTGAACTGCTGAAATAAATATTTTATGAGAGAAGGAAATTAGCAGCTCAACTGAACTGAACTGAACTGAAATGATTGGAGCTGAACTCAACTGAACTGAACTGATTGGAGTTGAACTGAACTGAAATTAAGCAAATTTGAACAGGCCCTTATAATTACTTGAAATAAGTAGAATGGGCTAACTCTAAATTTATTTTTTTGTATTGATTTTACATATTATCTTCATTTGTATTAATTTTAAATATTGATATTTTATAATTTAATTTTTTTTTTCAATAAAGTACTTACGACTAGAGTTTATGTTGTAAAATCGTAACATAATATACTTTTCTATTTCATTGTAATTGGAACAATTTGAATGACATTTGTGCTAAGAAGTATTTGTATCATTAGTTGCTTCATCCGCATTTTTTTTATTTTCAACCAACTCCATTATTATAATAATATAATAATTTATACTATTCATCCTATTCATCCTATTACTCCGTGCTCAAGAAAAAAAATAGAGCAAGTAATAAAATACGGAGGGAGTAGATATATGAAAGACTAATACAAAAGGATTTTACATAACATATGTCTCATATGTACTAATCAAAATTCTAGTGAATTTAAGTATGTAATTATGTAAACAGTGTAATATATGACTGTCTCAATGTACTACTCAAGGTTTTTTTTTTTTTTTTTTTTGGAAATACTAACCCAAAGTCCCAAAGATACACATAATAAAAGTTTTTTTTATTTATAATTGTACTCGTATGATTGTAGCGTATATTCATAGAAATCGATATTTTTACACTCCTAAAAAATACAAAGGAAAAAAGAAAAAAACAAAGTTCTTTCAATTCTTTAATTAGGCGCTAATTCCACTTTCAATTGCCGCCAAAACACTAAAAATATTTAGGGTTAATCTATTTAATAAACCTTGGGATTGATATTGCATAATCCCATGATTCACAATTGTCATTGCTCAACCCAATTTGCAAATTTCTTTGATACACCAAGAAATATTCTAATTGATTTTCTTAAAATTTTGATGAAATTGGAAATGCTTTTGTTGTCATTAGTTCTAACACAACAAAGAATAAGAAATGTAATCTGCAAAACATGCACAGGTAATATATACAGAGTAGATGATTTACTTATTACTTTTAATGGCAAAACAACTCATTAAAGATTTTTTTTTTTACTTTATTTTATTTTGCAATTTTCTATTTCATAAGATAATTCTAGATAACCATGTTGAACAAAATTAATTGTGTAGTTATTTTATTCAATTTGGCTTGATTTTCCTCTATACTTGATTTAATTTCGTTCCATTCTTAGAAAAAATTCACATACTCCATACCTTTTTCAATATGATGTAAGTACTTGTACCACTCTTCATAGTATTTTATTATATATATATATATATATATATATATATATATATATATATATATATATATATATTAATTTGGGGCTTAGAGATAGTAAATAATGATGTTTTGTATATTCCAATTGCTTTTACTTTTTGATCCATTTTTTTCGGTTCATTCTAAGAGATATTGGAATAGAACTTAGGAGTTGTGTTATTTTAAATTTGTATAGTTTTATTTCATGATTGGGTTTATTATTTTTTATTTTGATGATTTATGAAATGATACATGAATTGAAAATAGATTTTTTTTTTGTTAGTAAGTTTTGTCGGTTAGTTTGTGCAATGGAGTATATGTATTGATTTGGTTAATTTTGTTGCAGATATGATATCAAATTGAATAATACCATTTCTTTCAGAAGATAAACATATACCTTTGTTAAATTTCAATATTGTTAAATTAAAATTTTTAGCAATAACTTATAATCTACTAATGCTTAAGGGTAATGTAAATTTCGCCAGTACTAAAAATAATTTTTAGAGGCAACTATGATTTCACTAATTCTAAAGAGGATGTTTAGAGGCAACCTTAATTCCACTAATGCTAAAAATAATATTTAGAAGTGACGCAAAATTCATTCACGCTAAAAAAAAGGCATTTAGAGGCAATAATATTTTCATAATGCTGAAAATGAACATTTAGAGGCAATCATAATTTCAACAACGCTAAATAGGAATTTTAAAGGCAACTTAAAACTTGATAACGCTAAAGCTAACTTTTAGAGGCAATACTAATTTCATTAATGCTAAAAAGAACATTTAGGGGCATCCTCTAATCCACTAATGCTAAAAATGACTTTTAGGGGCAACCATAGTTTAACTGATACTAAATATATCTTTAGAGGCTACCAAAAATTATTTGCCTCAAAGTTTTGCCTCTATATATAATTTTTCTTGTAGTGTAATGAATCATTGACATTGCATAAATAACACGATTAACAGGCTCTCGCAATTTATTAATCAACATATATCTAACAGGCTATCGTAATTTACTAGATCTAATTTCTTATTGAAAATAGCCTTTAATATCAAATTAACATCTGCTCGATTCATCAATTTAATATTGTTGTACTTTTAAAAGACGCAATTGTAAAACGTTAAAACAATTCAATAAGAATTTATCATGTAATACCAATAATCAATAATAGTCAATCATCAATGCATCAATTAACCAGATTGTAAAGGGCTTTCGCTACGTATTACAATCACATAATTAATTTACCGGTATTAAATCTCATCTCTCGATTCTCGACTTAACCATTTATAAATTAACCTGCCTATTAAAAGTAGACCTAAACATTAATTCTCATCTGTCGAATCTCGAATCAATGTTGTCAAACTCATGCATAAAAGATCAGGCCTAATCTAATCACAAAGCATTAAATCAATCAGTAGGAAATTAATCTAGCATTGATAATTAACAACAACAATTTACCCCTTCATATTATTTATGGATCCCCATAAACCCTAGAAATAAAACTACTCACACATAATTAAATCTAAACAAATCAAAGTAACAGAGTAAATCATGATGAAGGGAAATAAGATTAAGAGAAGAGAAATCGTTACCGAACTAATCTGTATTAATGGAATAATCATGAACAAGATTTGAGAGAAGAGTTAAGAGAGTGAAAACATCCTAAGTAGAGAGAGAAAGTCTAAGGAAGAAGATGGTCTAATAATTCCGTACAAAAACGTATTTAAACGTTTTCTAAAACATGAAATAAAACTAAACTTAATCAGGTCTTCCAGAAACGCGCGCCCGATCGGGCGCGCCTTTTTCTTCGCGTTCTTCCTAAGGAGCCTCACCCGATCGTGCTAGAATCTCGCACGATCGGGCGCGCCTCAGCACGCTCAGCGTAATAGTCCTGCCGCGCCCGATCGTGCTAAAAGTAGCCCGATCGGGCGGATGCTTCTCCTTGAGGCTTGGACTTCGATTGGGCTAGATTTCTCGGCCCAATCCCGATTTCCTCTCGGGTCTTTAATACTTGGTCCAAATTCCTCGGGATCCCAATTACCGAGCCCTTAATCACCGGCTCTCACCGATCCTGGGCTCCAAAAGTGGTCACGTCCTTCTAGCTTCCATAGTTGATCCATAAAACCCGGGAAAATGCTCCAAGAGTGCAATTTCCTGTAAAATACAGCTAAAACTATGAAAACACTAGAACACACAAATTAGTAATAAAAGTGGCCCGAAAGAGCCAAAAACACTACTAATAACGACCAAGGGACGGGGGTAAAACACTATATAAAATGGACATATCAAGAGGTGAGCCAAAGAGTCCCGCCATCATCCGAGTACGAGGAGTAGTGTCTCTACTAGTCCCTGTGACTCCAGCAGTAGTCAAAGTCAAGGCAGGACCCATCCAATCGGCAAACGGTGTAGACTGACTAAAAGACACGAGAATCGTCGGTGGAGGCATCGTCCCATACGTTGGAACTGAGAACAAGCCCGACACCGGTGGAGGAATCCCAGATGATGGAGCTAAAAATAAACCAGGATCCACGGGAGTTAAAATAGGCCTAAATTCAGGCTGAGAAGGCTGTGAAAACGACTGTCGCTGCCCCTGACTCTAACCCTGAAGGCGCTGGGAAGACTGAGGCTGCCACTGAGCCTCCTGAAACGGCTGAATAATCTGAGGCTCTCGCTGAGACTGAGAATGCCGATGAATCGCAGGAGATCGTCTTCCACGACCAAGCTCCTCCTCGTCCGAGCCTCTATGCCTCGAACGCGAGCGGGACCTTCGTTGCTCCTGAAAGATAAAAAATCAAAAGGCGTCAACAAATGGAAAATAAAACAAATGGTAGAAGTGGAAAAAATGAGCATACCTCAAGAACATCGCTAGAACTGCTCCGACAACTTGCACCACGCCGAAGCTTGATGATGCAGTACTTCAGAGTGTCAACCAGCTTCATGTATCCCATCATCTCCGGGCGGTTAGGCTAAGAACAAAACAAGGAAAAATCAATAACAAGCGGTGTTAAAAGGATGAATAATGCATCAAAAACTTACCGGCTCAAAAACCTCGGGCAGAGACTCCTGCGCCTGTATGTAACCCTCTAGCGCCTCAGCAATGTGTTCCTTGGTAATACCAATCGGCCTTGGGTAGCGGACACACTGAGGCGGAATCTCGATCCTCCCCACAGGGCGAACAGTCGACTGAAATTACGATTGAATAATCAAGTTATTCGACTATTTAAACAGAGACTAGTAACAAAAATCCTCAAAAGAAATCATACCTCAGGAAGGCGGGGTGGAGGAGCCAGAGAGGGAAGCAAGTGCTGCGCATAATCACCCTCCATGTGCACAAGCTTTTTCCAAGGAAAAGTGTAGCGCTCTCCCCTATTTATCAACTCCCTAAGCAAGCGCGAGTCCAGCATCGACTCCGGCGGAGATGAGGGCACCACACGCTCCCTCAAATACCAGACTAAGCGTCTGGTACCAACCAAAATGGTGCGGTGCGCTGAAAGATGCAAGGCCTCGGGAAGATTAGTCATCCCGGTCCAAGGACGATACTGGACATCAATGGCAACCTGAAAACCATAAAAAGTTGGCATGAAACACCAGAAATAACGTCGAAAAGAAGATAACAGGCAACAAAACTAATTCTTACGCGAACAGAAGAGGTGCCTCGGCGTAGCAGCCCGCGCAGCGCAGGGACAGACTCCACCCGTGACTCTCCTCGGTCACGCCAGCTGGCACCGACAGGGAAATCATGAACCGCTCCACGACGTCGTTGAGGAGCCCAGCCTGGGATGTACTCGTAGAACCATAGCTACAATGAAAAGTAATCTTTGAGCTCATGAGCCGAACAAATTAAAATAAAACAAGAAGAGGAAAAGATCATCACCACTACGACTCTCCAAAGACCGTAGACAGTGATGGGAGACTCGTCGTTCAGCTGCCGACAGCCATGACGAAACGACAAGAGAAGGTCGGCATATCCGAGGCTGGCCGAGCTATAGGATCCTATCTTACTGATCCTGACTAAAGAAGGGAGGTAGAAAAGGAGTGCGCGTGAACTCCTATTAGGAGAAAGAGTCATGGAGATCAGAATCAGAATGAAGATCCGCACTTGCTGCTCAGCCGATGTCTCCTCCATGTCAAAGACATGAGCTAGAACTGAAGCCAGCTCCGATCGCCCGCTCCTAGGACCACCTCGAGACACTGGCCGGGTCCTGATATGCTGAACAATCGGACCAAACAAATAGGCTTCCTCAGCCGCTCCCCAAGAAAGATCAGACATCTGAGCTACGGCCCGGTCAGTGAAGCGCAGCCCGCTAATCATGCTGAAGTCCAGAGGGGTTACTGTCATCTTCCCCCAAGCAAAATGAAAGGTGTTGGTAGTATCCCAGAAATACTCCAACAATGCGATTCCCATAAGGCGTTCGTAGCAGGATCCCTCGTGATAATCTGGTGAAGTCGAGGAATCAAGTCTCCGGCTCCAGAACCGTGGTGGCGAAGCGTGCCGTCGACTATGCCGGAGAGTGGGCGATGAGAAACGTGGTTCTCACGACAGAAAACCAACTGGTCTGGAGTCCATAGAGGTGGGACCCACCGACCTATACTCGTAGAAGCCCGAGGCTCGGACTCTAAGACATCGTCGTCCATACCCTCGAGAATAGTGGGAGTGTCCTCCCGAAAAGCCTGACGCCGGCCATGGGTGGAAAGATCGTGATCCCGTCGCCTAGGCATGCTATTGTAAAAATAAAGATCTAAATGCTTAGCATCATTACCTAAGACATTTAATTCGAGTTGCATTTTAATAAAAAATCTAAATTCTTAGCATCACTTCCTAAGTTACTTAGTTGTTTATCGCATTATACGCTAAATTTTTACCTCAAGGCTAAAAATTGGCAAAATTATGGAAGTATTTATAGTATTTAGTTTCTCCATGACAAACTAATACTACATTTCTCCCAGCCGCATGATACTATGTTCTTCATTACGATATAGTACATACACGAAATATGTTTCGGAATTGCACAAAAACAATGAATCAACACATCATGACAAGATCTACCACCAATATTTCACCATTTCAAGTGCAAAGAAGTAACATGAACAACAAGAACATCATTTCACAAAAAGTAGTACCCAAAAATGGTGATTTGCTCAATTCTCCATCAAATCATGCAATTTTCGTCTCAAATTTCTCACAAACACACATACATACATATACAAGTAAATTCATGGAAAGAATTTCAACATGAAACCTAAAAATCAAAAATCCCCAAATGAATTTTTTTCATGAAATTACTCATTTGAAGCAAATTAGAGACAACAATCAAAGGAAACTTACATGGATCCTTGTGGAGAATCGAAAATGAGGGAAGTAGCAAAAAATTAGAGCAAAACTGATGAGAATTCGAGCCCCAAAACTCGAGAAAACCGTGAAAACAGCAGCGCAGACCACCGCGACACGGTCAGTCAATGCCGTGACACGGTGAGAAGGTCCCGTGTCACGGTGAATCTAGGACGCGACGGAGCTCCGACGACACCAGCGGCGGCTTCAGGAAATAGCAGCACGCCGATACACAGCAATGAGGCAGTGAGCAGCAAGCAGTAAGCAGTAGTGGAAAATTTTGAAAAAAAAAGGAAGCAGAACCGCCGTGACACGGTAGGTTATGCCGGATGACGGTAGAAGCTCCGAGCACCGGTGAGAGGCCGCCGAGGCACGGCAATCCGAGCAAAAATAATTTTTTTTTCTTTGGGTGAAAACCGGACAAGAAAGAGAAATGGTGGATGAGCAAAATGAGAGAAATGGTTGATATTTAAAGCCAAAAAATCCCGTGCAACGGATCCCGTTCCCATGTAATAGTCATATATTGTGTGGTGCACATGCTTTGACTGGTCAAAGATGCCAATTGACTGGTTTTCAGCCAACAGAATTCCCGCGTCACGGGAGTTTGCTCCGCGACACGGGAATTGATCCCGTCCGACAACAAAATTTTATCGTGTTGCGGGATACTTCCACGTGACACGGGGTTCAGAATATTCTTTTGCACTTTTTTCTATGCTAGTTGCAAATATTTCTGGTATTTTTTTTTATCAAAGCTGCACGATTTTGCCGCGCAAATTGGACAATTACTTTTTCTGGTAAAATTATGCGGAAAATTCTAACTGACGGTTGGAGGGTACCAAAATTACTATTTTTCCCCTAGAAGCATTAAAGTCATTTTGTCGATATTTTAAACACCTAATATAGTCGGATAATTGACTTGAAGGTGTGAATCATCTGCGGCCCACGTTCGGGGATAATCGGACCATCATAAACTTGCAAATTTTAGTGATTACAGTATTCGTCGGCTTTCCTCAAGCTTGGAAAGCGTTATCGGTGGATTTTTCTTCAAGTATAGAAAACCGCCAAGTTGGCTTTCCTCAAGCCTGGAAAGCGTTATCGGTGGATTTATTTTCAAGTATAGAAAACCACCAAGTCAGCTATCCTCAAGCTTGGAAAGCGTTATCGGTGGATTTTTCTTCAAGTATAGAAAACCGCCAAGTCGGCTTTCCTCAAGCGTGGAAAGCGTTATCGGTGGATTTTTCTTCAAGTATAGAAAACCGCCAAATTCCTTTGTCGGCTTTCCTCAAGCATGGAAGGCATTATCGGTGGATTTCTTCAAGCATAGAATGACACCTAATTCATTCGTCGACTTTCCTCAGGCATGAAAAGTATTATCTGGTAGGTTTCTTCAGGCTTAGAAAACTACCAAACTCTTCAGTCGGCTTTCCTCAAGCATGGAAAGCGTTTCAACAAATGTCACTCGGTCGATTCCTTCAAGCATAGGAAGCTGCCAAATTCGTTTGTCACCGATACACTGGTGCCAGATACGTATTCTATCCCTTTACCCTTTTATCTGTGGAATTAACATTTTCTGCAGGTATTGGGGTATACAGAGTTATTTAGGATCGCAGAACATCTTAAATCATTCTCCGTCCCTATCGACTACTGTGACTATCATTTTTGAAACTGACGTTTCTACAAACTCAGTCAAAGTGGGGGCTTCTGTAGACACCTATAAATGTCTCCCCAAAACCAAACCCGATGATGAACAACCTTTCACCGCCACTATTGGTCGGGTTCAGTAATTAATCCTGAGAGTGCTTAAAAAATCGTATTTGACTAAATTCATATTTTTGAACAGTCCATGGATTAGTCTTGATGTTGGTAAAAGCATAGTTTTAATCTCAGCCCAAACTTATTATTTAATTTTAGCCCAAACCCTTTTTTATTTTATTGTTTTATTATTTATGTTTGGCCCAAACCTTTTATTTATTTTATTTTATTTTATTTCCTTGTTTCAGCCAAAAAATAATAAATCAGAAAATGGCCCGAAATTATCAATCGGCACTTAAAATGCTGAACGAAATTAGGGTTTAAAATGTATTTAGACAGAAAAGCAGGCTGGGAATTCCCGCGCCACGGCAGGTACATACCCACTGTGTCACGGGAATCCTTCCCGCCTGACGGTGGGATTTCCCGTGACACGGGAAGTCTGCCGTGACACGGGCATTTCTGTGTCTTTTCCGCGTAAACCCTTAACGCGTTTTCTTCCCCGTTTACTGAAAATTTCCAGCGTCACACTAAAAATGCACCGTGTCACGGGAATGTTTCCCGTCTGACGATGGGACTTCCCGTTTCACGGTACAGTTTGCTGTGTCGCGGGATACTTGTTTAGGGTCTTTATCATTTTAGGGTTCCGTGTGTTCCCTCAGCACATTTCCTCTATAAATACCCCCTCATTTATGATGTACGGGGCATCAATTAATTCTCGAGTTTATTTTTATCTATTCTATGCTTTAGCCTAAACACTAGCCTACCCTTCTCATTTCAAAATTCCTTCTTCAAGTACTCAAAGGAGTCAATACTTTACTCGTGGTTCTGTCCTTAAGCCAAGGCGTGAAAGGTAGAACTGTTTGAGGGTTTGGCCCCAAATCAACTCTACTTTATTTAATTTAATTTAATTGTTGTTTTATTATTATTTACTTGAAGTTACTAACTCGTTTATTATTTTGTAGTTGCAAACAAACAGAATCAAAGTAAGAATTATGTTCCTTTTATTTCTATTATTTTTCTAACGATTTTATATTGTTGGAATTATGGTTGAATTGCTTCCAATATTGATGTTATTCTATTATTTTTATGATCACCATATCGCATGTTAAAGGGAATATGTAATTGAAAATCACGCCTAATAAGATAATGTGGACAACCGGTTTAGGTTCCTTTTTAATCTTGTTATTTAATTGAAGTGATCACCAATATTTTAGAATAATGTGTGCATTAATATTCAATCAATTTAGTTAAATAATAGTTTTGAGCGAATTGAATATTTTGTTTGTATGCCTTTGAGATCACAGGAATAACTTTTCACTATAAGAATCAAGTAGAGGCCAATACGGGCGAATGTGACTCCATGACTCACTTCGTACCATCATCCCGATCCTCCTTTCGTGGTTCCGAACCATATGGAGTTAGTAATCTCATGGATTATGAATGGGGTGTAACTTTCACGGGTCAATCGTTGTTGCCTATCGTTGTCCCTTATCGTGGTTGCCTTTTTATGATCCGTGAACGGTTTACAAGTTCCTTAAAAACTTGTTGGCGGCTCCCTACTTTCCTTGTCAATAATCGCATTATGTCAATTCCCACTTCCTATGAGTGCCAAGCATATTCACCACATGCTTTTACGTAGGCGAACTTCGAGCGACGCCTACAGACCTTGATCATGAAGACAGTCAAAAGCTTCATTGTAAGTCGTTCCCATTGGTGTGTATTCTTCAATGGTCCGTTTTGCCCGTGGCTTAGGAGCATTGATTTCTTCATTAAACTCTTGGTGAGAATTTTGTTCGATGACCATCACCCGATTTGCTAATCCTTCTACCAAGTTCAAGAGCATGGCAACGACATCTTGCAATTTCCGAACGTCCTCTTTTAGACTTGACGAGTCTTCCCTGGTATTATCTAAGAAAATACTTTCATCCTCCCCAATCATAACCACTTTATCGAGAGAAGTCATATAAGTTGTCTCGATCATGGGCTCTCCTACAGGTGTGATAAGAAGTGATGGATCGAAGGATGTTTGATCATCTTCGATGGCTAGAATCTCGGAAAATTCATTGTTATTGATCAGATCTTGAATAGCTTCTTTGAGTTTCCAACACTCCTGAATGTCGTGACCCTTTCCTTGGTGATATTTGCAGTGCTTATTAGGGTTCCACTTGGGTGGCCTGGCTTCCAGAACTGGATCTTTGATAGGCCCTATGGGCATGACTAGTCCTTTGTGATGTAGCTTCTCGAAAGCTGTTTCATAACTTATACCAAGTGGAGTGAACACCCTTTTTGACCTTTGGATTCGTGATTTAGAGGCGTTCGTGGCATGTACCTCATTAATGGGAGAAGAAGAAGAAGAAGGATGATCGTTTTTCTTTCCTCTCGCACTATTATCTTTCAGAAGGTCATCTTCAATGTCAATGCCTATATTATAGACAGCCTTGAAAGTATTCAAATTATGTTGGTACTTTAAGTGCCTTGAATACTTCCATTGGAGATTCTTGATAAACATCCTCACAGATTCTTTTTCGGTAGGAGCCTTGACCATATTAGCGGAAGTTTCCCTCCATTTATTGAAGAAAGAAGTGAACCCTTCGTTTTCTTTTTGTTTTAACATCTTAAGCTGTTTATGGTCTGTTTCATCTTGGATGTTGCACTTATATCTATCTATGAAAACGTTTGCTATGGATTACCAAGAAGAGGTTTTCTCTTTTACAAGGGAAAAGAACCATTGCTGGCAAACGATCTCGAGAGATAGTGAGAACAGAGAGGGGAAAACCTTCTTATCGATACCCTTAATGCTCATTATAGTTTCGAAAGCTCTTAGATGGAAGTAAGGGTTATCTGTTGCCTTGAATTTAGGGATGTCAGTGGCGTTGAACTTATGCGGAAGAAGTTCCTTGTCCAGCGAGACCCCTTGTAAACTCATGCCCTGAAATTTATAGTCACTAGACAGCTTTCTCAAACTTTCTTGCATGAGGGTCATTTGTTGTTGCTTCACAGGGTCATCAATTTTGAGGGTTAAAGCCTTTAACACCCCACGTCATACAATTGATTTCTAATTTCATTGACCTCTTCTTGACTTGCCATTATCTTTTTAGCCTTCCTCTTTTGACGAATTGGTTTATCAAAAAGTGAAACTTGAATAAAGAGGTTGTCCTTGATTAATCGCCCTTCTCTCCTCGACCAAGTACTACGGAAAAGGAATTTGGGGGTGCTTATTGTTAATTATTTGACTCAAACTTTATTCAACATGCAATGAATGGAGGAAGTGAAGAAAGAATGAAATAGAATGTGAAGGAAAATGATGTAGATGGAGGGATATGAAGAATTAGGAATAGAATGTACCCCCAACTCAAATGACGAAAAGACCGACTTATGCATGAACCTAAGACATGGTCATGGTGACATATACTCAAAGTGTGTGCTAAGACTAGTGAGTGTAGGTGACATTTTAAGGCTCGTGTTATGACCATGTGGCTAGACTATGTGAACAGACTCAATTAATGACTTAACAAGGTATTATTGACAGCGAAAATCAGCCGAATTAATTAGCAAATTGGTTAATTAGACACTAGGTGATGACTCGATCAATAATCCTAATTGTTGTCAAAACGACAGAACTGGCGTCGCACTGTGTAGTGTAACGCCAGACGATAGAGCTGTCACCAGGCGCCACACTCCACAGAGTGGCGCTACAGTCCAGACTTTGGCGCCAATGCTGGAGCTTCAATCAGAGACTGTTTTTGGTGTTATTAATCAAACAGGGGTATGCCTAAAGTCGTACTAGGTCAATTCTGATTAAAATATTAGACTTTATTTACTCAAATTAATTGATTAATTAATTAATTAGGAAAAGTTCTTTAAGTCATTAATTTATTAAATCTCAACAATAGTCAAACAAACGGTTAAGAGAAACATAAAATATATGCACAATATGATGCAATGAGTTTGCAACCTAACCATGGCTCTAGTTCTCTAAAGTTCGGTATATGGTTTAGTCAATAAAGGGTCCATGGTTAATTGTCCAGATGCACCGCGCGGAAGCCTAACCGTGAAGGGTTGGCGCAAGTGGATAGGACACCGTGAGTTTTAGAAAAACTTGCTTCCATGGTTTGGTGAATTCAACATTCTTGGATGTACCCTTTGTTGCTCAGAGCGTTCAATCAGGTAGATGGAGCATGAATTCCCAGAGGGTTATGTCCATATGTAGAACACATACGGGTTTCAGAAAAGTGAGAAAAACTCAATCAGGAAGTAGGATCGAGCAAACAATACGAAAAACTGGTCGAAATTAGAACGCATATTTCTGGCTCGGTATTGGAAGAATTTGGCGCCAGCAAACAGAGATTGGCGCTAGGTTTTAGCTGTAGCGCCTGGCGACAAGCTTGTCGTCTGGCGCTACAGTTAAATGTCTGGCGCCAATGCTCTGGTCGCTGACGCTAATTCCTACATGCCTCAGCAGCTTTCTGTGCTCGATAAAATTTTCCAGTTTCGCGCAGTGTTATTTCGGTCCTAGTTGTGAAAGATATTCCTCAAATTTCTTACGTGTAAAATCCTATGTTTTAACTCATTACGGATGGTCTTTCCAATGATATCTTTTTTTATGCATATGACAATAATGTTAATCAAAATTACGAACGTGAGAATCTATGTTGGTTGAATATTAATGCACAAATAAATCTATTATTGGCTATCACTTGAATTATAATCATATTAATTCTAAACAAGATTATTAAATATCTTATTAAGCGTGATTACAAGTACCAAT
Source organism: Chenopodium quinoa (assembly GCF_001683475.1). Classification (NCBI taxonomy): domain Eukaryota; kingdom Viridiplantae; phylum Streptophyta; class Magnoliopsida; order Caryophyllales; family Amaranthaceae; genus Chenopodium; species Chenopodium quinoa. Next base: position 971,953 of record NW_018744616.1, on the reverse strand, counting down.
TCCCTTTAAACATGCATAAAAGGTGTGATCAAGCAATAACAATAAATAAATATAATCAAGCAACATAATAAATCATCATAATAATAATTAAAATAATCATGATCATAAATTATAACAATTATAACCATAATTAACATAACCACATTAAAGCATAATAATAATAGCACGATCCTAGGCATGATACTAACAAGATTAATAACAAACCCTAGCATGTCCCCTAACAATAAAAATCAAAGATTTAACCCTAACATGATACTAACAATCATAAATATTAGGAAGAACATAAAAGGCATCATACTTTTAATCATACTTAATATTAAAATTACCCTAGTCATGATACTAGGAAGATCATAATAACAGCCTAAACATAAACTCTATATCATAACATCAATAAAAACCATTAAAATTCTTACTTTGATGCCTCGTACTTCTTTCTAATAAAAAAATACACACGTTAGTAACTTCAAGGAAAATAATTAGCAAAACAATTAAATTAAATAATTATCGAAATAGTGATTTGGGACCAAACCCTCAAAAATTAAACCTTTCACGTCTAGGGCGAAGGCAACTTCGAATATAGCTAGGTGTATCTAGATCTAATGAATGAAGAATTTTGTATTTGAGAAAATGCTAGTTTAGAAAAGAGAGAGAGAGAGATAATCAAGAGAATCTTGATGAGAGTTGGTAGATTGTAGATGAATGAAAATTGGTTATCGAAAACGGAGTTTTTAGCACGGTATTTATAAAGAAAATCAGCCAAAAAGATAAAATATCAAAAAAGACTTCTGGCGCACATAAAACGTTGTTAGCGCCAACGTTGGCTATTGGCGCCAGACGCCAACATTAGTGCCAGGCGCCAATTCTAGCGCCAGACGCCAAGCGTAGCGCCAGGCGCTACAGCTGGCGTTTGGCGCTGATATAGAATTTCACGAGTTTTCTTAAAATCAGATAAAAATTGTCGTACAGGAGGATAAAATCGTATCTTTCCTCAGAAAACGTTCTTTGATTTTAATTAAAACTCTGAAAAGTCAACAAAAGTCAATGCTAATTGAATTAGGATTGGAAAAAAACCTTCTAGAAGAATCTAGAAGACTAAAACCATTCCTAATTGCATTAAGAATGATAAATCTATTAGGCCCTCTTCTAGATCATTGGGCCGCATATAAGGCTCAAAACAGGCCCAGTTTAATAAATTGGCCATAACTTCCTCAATATTCATCGGAATTGGGCTTATAATATATCGTTGGAAAGCTCTTGTCAAGCCCCATCCAACTACACTACTATTGGACCCATACCAACCAAACTGGATTGGCTGTTTTCTTAAAATAAGTTTTCAAAAACAGAGAGAAGAGACAAGAAATAAAAACTATCCGCAACACTAAACTTTCCACACTTTCACTTCATTCGATTATGATTCGACGTGAAAGGTACTCATCACCGAGTTTGGTTTTGGGGAGACACAAATGGGTGTCTATAGTTTCACCGTAGAAACTCAAATACCTTAGGGGTATAGCTTAGAAAATTATTTTGATAATTTTTTAATTTTAAAAGATAATTATATAAAAATAAAAAAAATAAAAAAAAAATAACCGGTTGTTTAGGTCACAAGTCATTTGGGTTTAATATGGGAGAAAAAATACAAATTTGGGAATATTTAAAGGTTGTTCTAATTTGGGAGAATGGAGCCAAGGTTGGTTTGTTGTTGTTAAATTTTCCTTTGTAATATGGGATCTAGCTTTTCATTTAATTCCTTAAATTTGTAATATGGGGTCTGCATTTGTCGGCAAAATTAAGTTCCCTAAAGATTGACAAATCACCAAATCCTAGTTGTCCTTACTCAAACCTACCCAACCTATTGGTTTCCACCCCAAAGTGACTTTTCTGCAATTCAATGGACAGAATTATGCAAGTTAGCATCTTCTATTTGTATGGATAACTATATTGGGATAAATTATTAATGGAAATTTTATAAAAAAACCACCTTTTATAAGCATTTTTTTTCAAGAAACCACCTTATAATTTTTTTTTTGCAAAGACACACCTTAATCATTTTTTTTTTTGCAAACCACACCTTTATGCCGGAAAATCGAGTCAAACCCTATTATTCGGCGTTGACTACGCCATACACACCCACAAAACTGTTAGTGAAGAGGAGAAGGGTGGCTAGGGCTATAGAGCAAGGTTTAGGGTGGTCAACGTCGTTAAAGGGGTGTGTTTAGGGTGGTCAACGCCGTAAGAGGGGGTGTGTTTATGGTGGTCAACGCCATGAAATGGTGGTTTTGTGGGTGGGGCTTGGGAGGAAGGTGGTTTCCTGGGTGAGGCCGGGGAGAGAGGTGGTTTCGTGGGTAGATTGGGGTAGTCAACGCCGGAAAATGGGGTCAAACCTCATTTTCCGGCATATAGGTATTGATTTGCAAAAAGAAAATTGATTAAGGTGTGTCATTTGGTTTCTTGCAAAAAATTGCTTACAAAAGGTTATTTTTTTGCAAAATTTCCATTATTAATTGTTCATGTTCATAAAGTTTTTTGATGAAACTGATGATAGTTGAGCCGGTCTCAGCCCAGCAATTTGCTGGGGTTAAATTTCCTAGCACGGGGGTGTTTTGGTATTTTCTCATGGGCTTCAACTTAAGATGTATGTATTGCTACTGTTGTATACGTATTAAAATACTAATATATAAAATGCCTCCCCCATTTCCAGTTGGTACAATTCCCGCTTTTCCTTTGCTCTACTCTCTCTCTTCTCTGAAGCGAGCTATGTAAAGCTGTTCATTTTCTCATCTCTTCTCTGATAATTTGAATATCGTTGAGCAATTGAAGTCCTTCAATTCTAAAGAAGACCTTGTGGATTGTTGGGGGAAGTGGTTTTTGATCAAAAGTTCTTCGACAAAAGAAAATTTCAGAGAATTCCGCGCGCAATTGATCGACAAAAATGAGGTGTAGAGGTGAGTCTCTGAATGATTATGTAATTACTGTTACAATTGCATGTGACTTACTTGGTTAGCAAATTTCAAGCTAATACGTTTTATAAATTTTGAAAATTTAAAATTCCTAATTTTGAAATTTAGGTTGTTGTATGTTCTTAGGTTTCGTTGTTGATATTTTTGCAGTTGTACTAAATTTAGGTTGTTGTATGACCTAAGTTTGTACTAAATTTCGGTTTTATACAACAATTTAGTTGCTTTTTACTTGAAATGTCAATAAAAAATTAGCAGAATTTAGGGTTTCGTGATAATTTGTGATTAGGTTTGTGATAATTTTTGAATTAGGGTATTTACTCCTAAATTAGTAATAAGTAATATAGATTTTAATAAGACTTTTATAAAAATATAAATGACAAGAATTATATTAGCAAGTAATATAGATTTTAATTGTGGTTGTAATATGACTATATTATTAATATGAATGACAAGAATTCTAATAAGTAATAGGTGTTAATATGGCATTTCTTGGCTCATCATTGAAATTATGGCACTAATGTTGTTGTTTATGATGTTTAAGCATGCCCTGAAGTAGCGAATAAGGTTAGTTTTGCTCCTCCCTGAAGCTAATAAGTTAGGGTTTCAGCAATGATTGAGATTAAAGTAATGGCAGCTTTAGTTAATGGTTTTTTTAGTCTAAATTAATTATGATTGTTCTTATTATCATGTTGGTTCTTGTTGTTTTTTGTTGCAGGTGGGAGAGGTGGTAGTGTTGTGAGAGGTCGGAGTGCTGTGAGAGTGAGAGGTGGGAGTGCTTTGAGAGGAGGTTGGAGAGGTGGGAGAGGTGGTAGTGTTGTGAGAGGTGGTATTGTTGGGAGTCTTAGTAGAGGTTAGGGTGGTGTTGGGAGAAGGGTTGTGAGAGGTGAGAGAAGAGGTGGTGATGATACACCTTTTGATCCTAATTTAGAAGAGGAACCTTCAACTGAAACGTATTCTGCGGATGATAGTGAAGAAGAAGAAGAATGTTCAAGTAGTAAAATTCATAAAGGGGTAAAGTTTCTTTTACCTAAATTTAGACACACTAACTATAATACTGTTGTTTTTCCAATTATTATCTATATTTGTTTTTTTTACCAATGTAGGTAAAGGCCAAGGGGAAGGCCAAGGGGAAGGATACGATGGTGAAGCCGAAGAGCATGATAAAAGACATTAATCCGATTGTTTACACAGTATCTTTATGAGTTTGCTTTGTATGTGGTTTTATTTAATTCATTTTGATTGATATCAGTTGTATAAAGTATTCTGATGATTGTTTCTTATTATTTTTGTTTACAAAAGGATATTCTAAAAGTGTAGGCGGTAGGCTAAAGGAGGCTGGGAAAGTTATCGAAACGTTCCAACAATACGAGAAGATTGTATGTTTGTTGTGAAATTTGTTATTTTGTTTTGAAGCATTAATTTGAGACGTTAATGAAATTCTGCCTTTATTTTGCAGTCAAGAATGTGAATTGCCCTCTTTAGACATTTGGGAGGGTATTAGGCAAATTTGATGAAACAAAGACTCGAATAGTCAGAGATATGGGTTTTGGCACATTATTTTATGTTGTTGGGAAGAGGTTACCTCGACAGTTGGCATACTGGCTGTGTACTCGGGTAGATGTTGATAAGAAGTGCCTTTTCACGACAGATGGGATGGTTTACCCTTTTCTTCTATCCAGGTGCATTGGGTTCTGGGCCTACCTCACGGACGGAGACCGGTACCAACGAAGGTAGTTGATCAGTGGGTAGAGGACAGTTTGTGGATAAAGTACCGCACCATTTACAATCTAGGACAGAAGGGATAACAAGGTAGACTTTGATTGAAGCTTTGGAGGCTCCATGTAATGATGAGGACAAGTTTTGGCAGCTTTTTGTGTTGCTGATGTTGAATACACTCTGTTCGACAACTTGTCATCGCATGAAGAAGAAACATCTGCATACAGCTGCAGTTGCAAGTAGTGCTAAACTGTATAACTGGTGCTCTCTCATTTTGGATGAGTTATTACATGTGATGGCAAGCTTTGCTAAAAGGTTTTATAACAATGGTTTTGCCCATGGAAGTGGTGGTTGTACTTTATTTCTGTCGGTAAGTGACACCTCTAAAATATCTGAATGTAAACCTTTTTTCATTCATTTAGAAGTCATAAAGCTGATGTTGATGTTTGTTTATGTAAAAGCAGTTGTTGTATCTTGATAGACTGAACAGAATTCCACTTAAGTGGAATGAGTTTCCGAGTTTAAAAGTATGGACTATAAAGGAGATGAGAAAAGCTTGTAAAGAAGATCGTTTCCCAACGGGTGACTTTGGAAAAAAGGGGGTAATTGGAATATTTATTTTGTTAAATAGCTACAATCTTATAGTTTAATAAATATTATTTATTTATTTTTTTACTTTGGATAGTGTCTGGACATTTCGTATGGTGGGGATTCTAGTCACCCGTTAAAGGCAAAGGACTGTTTTCCAGATAAAAGGAAAAGAGAGGAGGCGGATGAAGTAGTAGTTGATATTGATGATAAGGATTTTGCATAGCTTACCATAGATGTGAAAACTAGAAGAACTCTGGTTAAAGAAGAGTATGCCTTTCAAAGGAAGAAAAATAAGCTAGGAGGTAATTACATAATTTTCTCGTGTTATTGGTACGGTTTGGTTCATAGCGGTTCAGAGTTAGTTATATAATTGTTTCATTTTTTTTTGTAATAAAGAAGTACTGAATGAGGACCCTGAAGAAGAAGGGAGGAAGAAAAGGTCTGGACAAGATGAGGTGAGTACACAGAAGAAGAAGAAGAAGAAGAAGAAGAAGAAGAAGAAGAAGAAGAAGAAGAGAGCAGAAGAAGAAGAAAGTAAGGATGACAGCAAGAAAAAGAAGTCAGTAGGTAATGTCATATTCTTGTGAAATTAAACATGTTTTCCAATTGGCTATGTGTCTCAGTAATTGATTTTTTTAATTGGTTATGAATTTGTAGAAAACAAGGAGGAGGAGAGCAAGAAAGAGAAAGAGAGTGAGGTGAAAGTGAACAAGAAGAAAAACAACAAGAAGAGGAGGAATAATAAGGACAACAAAAAGGGTGATGGTGAATAGATATTTTTATACTATTGCAACATTTTATTGTCATTTTTTAAATTTACATTGTCATTATGATTAATAATATATTATTTCAGAAGAAGAAATGGAGGAGAAGAGCAAGAAAGGGAAAGAAGAGAAAGAGAATGACAATGAGCATGAGCTTGAGAAGGATCTTGAGAAGAAGCCTGAGAAGGAGCATAAGCTAGAGAAGGAACTTGAAAAGGAGCCTGAGAAGGAGGTTGGGCTACAGAAGGAGCATGAGAAGCAGCTTGAGCTAGAGAAGGAGCCTGATCTAGAGAAGGAACCTGATCAGAAGGAGCTAGAGAAGGAGGCTAAGAAGGAGGCTGAGAAGGAGTATGAGAAGGAGCCTAAGCTAGTGGTTAGGAAGGAACTACAGAAGGAGGCTGAGAAGGAGCCTAAGCCAGAGGTTGGGAAGGAGCTAGAGAAGGAGCCTGAGAAGGAACCTAATCTACAAAAGGAGCTAGAGAAGCTAAGGAACCATCAACTGACCAACCAAGTCATGTCATGAACATTGAGTCCACAAGTGATAAGTCAGAATTGGATCAATCATTCATTGATGCGATTGTTAAAAATTTTGGTGTAGACCACTCTTTGGTTGATGCACCTTTAAGTAGTACGGGCTCGCAGTTTAGTGAAAGCAAGTACCTGGTTGGAAGTCATGAAGCTGATGCTGTTGGTGGTGCTTCAGCATTTGATGTTCCAAAGGGGGAAGGTGATGTTGAAGGTGATGTTCATAGGGGGGAAGGTATCCCTGATGTTGAGAACAAGGATGTTCCAAAGGGGGATGCTGATGTTGAAGGTGGTGTTCATAATGGGGAAGGTGAAGAGAACAAGGATGTTCCAATAGCAGAAGAGGAGCTACCCAAATTGTCAGAGGCAAAGGCTAGTGAAGGTGTAGCCGATGCAGCAAAGGGGATAGATAGAGTTATCCCAAAGAGCCCTGAGTATTGCTAAGCTTCTGCCACCTATGACTCTGAAGATGAATCATAGACTACAAATGTGCAGAATAAGAGGCACCAACTCAGTAGGAAATAGAGGAAGATATCATAGCCTCTTACCCTACCTATTTCGTATATCAATCAATGGCGGCTAAAGGGTATTCGTCGTTTCAGGGTACCTTTGTGTGATTATTTGGATGAGCACATGTCATTCAGCACAAGAAAGATTAGAAATGATGAGTATTTATAGCCTTGAAAATCTTTAATGTTGATCATCTTAATGTTGAAAATGTTTATTGTTTCCTTTCATTGTGTACATAATGCTTATATTCATGTGATTCGATGCAGGAATGAACCGATGTTCTTTATTTGCGATGGTGACTATGTCAAACTTACTTTATGTGGCCATTTGATACATAATTTTGGGGAGGTCAGTGATCAGGTACGATTCTTAATTCAATTGTTTTCATTTAGATAATTTGTTGTTAGTAACTGTAACTGTAATCATTGACAAGTGTTCCTTCTATAGTATGTAAGGGTTGCGGGATGCGTTTATGAAAAGGTGTGGGAGAGGCAATTCCCCGGTCGTAGCAGGCGATTTATGACTGATCCAACATTTGCAGTTACCACTTATTCCTTCATTACCTACTTTTGATTGATAGATGTTGGTTTTGTATGCCCGACATATTGTTATTTTTAGATGTTGGTTTTGTAGGCCCATACCAATACCAAAAAGGTCAAAGAACTTGTGAACCTAGAGGTCATTAAGTTAGTAAAAAGTTACACTCACTACATGTACCCAACCGGGTCAACCAGAATCAATGTGGTATGAGTTTGCAACTATTTATTTGGCTCTATATGTACTGTATGTACTCTATAAAAGGTCTACTTCTGTGTATGACAAGTCCTTTTGGGTCACAGATATTTGTCCCAGTTCTTTAAGAACACCACTGGTGGTGCGCTACGTTTTCAATTAACAGACAGGAGGTCCTTATTATTGATTCAGTTTTGACTACGAACGCGGCTTCTCGTAGAAAATGCAAAGTAGACCACCTGGTGGGAATAAAATGCATATAAACTTATGAATTCTAGTCTGCATCTATTAATTTTAGAAGTAAGTTAACTAGTACTTCATTTCAGGCTGCAGCAATGGATCTTGCATTTCAGAATATGGACAAAGATTGGCAAACAGGAACCATTTGTAATTGGCCAAGGACATCCCTCAATATGAAAAGTCAGGCAGACTTGTAAGCTTCTATACATGTTCTTTTGCCTTTGCTTACGGGTGTACATACAACTTCTATCTTAATAATCAATAATCATTATAATTGCCAATTTTTATTCCAACCAGAAATAGTTGTGGAATCCACATGCTGATTGCGATTAAGCACAACGCTGACAAGTTGTTATCGGAGATGGCCGAAGTGAGTTCAACTTTGTTTTGCCTTTTTATTTATTTTCAATTTGTAATATTGTTATTTTATCTTCTAATCACAATCCTAATCTTTCAGCTTCCCGATATGAAATTTGAGAGGTCCTAGGTTGTGTGTGAAGACCTCTTGTCAGAGTTTAATGAATCGAGGGAAGATGTTCTGCGGCTACTTCAACCTTCTGTCAATTGATTTTCATTTGCTGATCAATGGTGGTTTGGTGTATTTTTTTTGGGAAGTAAAATTTGGGACTGAACATGGTTGTTTACTGTTAATAACTTTAGAACTTTAGCAATTCGGAGTAAACTTTATTGGGCAAATGTGTAAGTAATATAACAACCTACAAGAACTATAAGATACAATTTGTTTTGCAATTAATAATGAGGAATGATTTTGTTTTGTTCAGCTAATTAGTATTTGTACATACACAATGTACATAGACAATAACAATACACACTAATGACAATATTTGATATATGAATGATAAGGTCTATACAATGAAAGCTGGCCCCTTATACAAAGACTTCTTATAAAAAGAAAGAAAGCTTGGCCCCTTATACAATGAAAGTTGTCCCTTATACAATGTTTGCCCATATAAAACTGGGCACACTATAATGGATGGGATAGAACTGGGCCTGACAGAGCTCACCCTTATATAAATCTGGGCCTTAATAATAATAATAATAATAATAATAATAATAATAATAATAACAACAATAATAATAATAATAATAATAATAATAATAATAATAATAATAATAATAATAATAATAATAATAATAATAATAATAATAATAATAAATAATAATAAGAAATAATAAGGAAACTATTTCGCATCTATTATGGACCACAAATACGTAAAAATTGTCTTTTAGAAAAGTATCAACGCTTGAACATATCCGATATCTAATAATAATAAATCCAGCCTAATTTCTTGAACATATCCAATACAAATATTAATAATACAAATAAAAATAAAAATAATAATAAAAGTACTAATTATCACTAAAAATAGTATCAATAAAAGTACTAGTGACCATAATATTCATAATTTATTTATTTGTAATGACAATATTAATAATACTAATAACAATAATTATTATTATTATTATAATTTGGAAAGATTTTGATTTCGTAATTGTCAAACGGAACTCGTTTTACTGTCATCCTGGAAAATGAACACTTTCAACGCTTGTTTAGTGTTCCCATGTTTGACGAAAATTCATGGCACCCAATCTAATTTCATTTGTCATCCGGTGTTATTGGCAGCCTCCATGTTGTTATCTTCTTTACTATTTTAGAATAGATTGAAAGGAATGGTGTCCTTCGAACAAGTGTATAATTCTGATAGCGGGTTAAGAATTATTAGAAAGCTAATATATTCAGTAAGGTCAAATGATCAGAATGCCTGGGTGGAGGCCGCTGCCGATCAGTAATACTAATATTATTAATATTACAGCTTAATCTTGACTGAACCCTTCGGGTCACACCCAAGCAAAATATACGAACCGACTCGACGAATTAATTCGGAAGAAATTAATTCGTCGCCCGAGTGTTAAATATTTAGACGTCGGTAATTCGATCATGGAGCGTCGAAACCGGTCGTCGGAAGTCGAGTCAAAAATAATAAAAAGACAAGACGCGCAAAATAATAATAAATCGACCATATTCCCAAAATACCCCTAGAATCGGAATGCCCTGAGCATCCGAATGCTAGGGGCAAAAATGTCCAAGCATAGCAAGGCTGCCGCAAGCTAGGCGTGCTAGCAACGCACGCACTAGCAGCCACGCTCAGCAGCAAGCCCGCACCAAGTGCGTGGCTTGCGCGCACAGCAGCAGCCTGCATCTTGGTGCGGGGTTGGGCTCGGCTGGGCTCGTGGCTGGGCCATAGGGCCAGTCACTATGGGGAAGCTTGAGGAATATGGGAGCAAGTGGGTAAGGACATGTGGCACAAGGAGAGTATTGAGTGGGGAGCAAGTATGGTCCCCTACTCTCCATGTGGTCCTCACCAACCTATTTCACATGGTAATGCCACTTGTAGATTTATTATTAGTTTGCAATTTTAATTTAATTTAGCTTTAAATTAATTTGTGGAATTTCATGATCCCACATTGATGGGATAGAAATCCCCACTCATAGTTTCCTCTATAAATACCAACCTTGTAATTTGGAGTAAAGTGCTTGAGTGGGAGTTAGAAAGAGCATTCCATATTTTGGAAAAACTTTTAAACTCCATTAACACTTGGGTTTTGGTCGGACCTTGCTAACTCCAAGGTAGCGGACCTAAAAAGTCATGTTCGTCCTTTGTGGGTGGATACCGTTGGAGGCACAACATTTGCGGTGCTCAAGGCTTTCAAGTAAGAGCCCGTTTTGAGAGGGCTAAGCTCGCTTCAAGGGTATGATTCGTTCTTCCTTTTCTTTATGGTTTTATTAATTACGAGTGGTTCCTTGGGTCGGGGTTGTTTTCGCGGTGAGTCGGACTCACCAAACCCCAACAGCGGTATCGGAGCCCCGCTCGTTTATTTTTATAATCATGTTTTTCAAGGTTTATTTTGGATTATTTTTCTGGTTTAAGTTGCTAATTAGAGTAGTAGCTCGGTTTTATTTATTTTAATCCCGTTTTTAATGTCGAATTTGGCTCAAAACCCAGATTTTCGCCCAAAAATAGTGAATTTTGGGTGGAAAAGGTGTTCTGGAAAGGTTTTTGTTCCGAAGGGGCTGTGATTTTAGCCAAATTTTGACCAGAAATGCCTTTTTCGAGGGATTTTTCGTTTTTGACGAAAAATTTTAAGTCTTTTCTAACCTTGAAATTAATGGCATAACTTGTTGATTATGTGGTTGATTATTTGAATTATTTTCTGCATTTTTAAGTCCCCTTAAAGTACACTTACTTGGTAGTATTTGATGCTTAAAGGTTGATTTATTTTCACATAATTGCAAACTAATTGCTTTTTAGTGTGAAAATTTTTGTTTTGAGGCTTCCTAAGTGTTAAAGATTCAATCTTTATTTGTGATAAGTGATAAAACTTTAAAAACCACTAATTTCATGTTATTTTGTGTTAAACTTTGTTGTTTTAATCATTTAGAGTTGATTAGAAACATAAAGTTTCAATTTTTGTGATAGAAATTTGGTTATCTTCATGTTGGAAGATATAATTTTCAAGGATTCACAAAATTTAGATGTTGGATTTTTCAATTGAACATTAAAGTTCATATTTTTCCAACTTCCCCTTACTTTGTCAAATTCTCAAGTTTAATTTAAATTGATTAAACTAAAAGTGAGAAATTGCCTCAACTTTGTTGTTGCACCAAGCTAAACCAATTTAATTAAGAATGGTTCTTGGAATTATTTTGGTTATTTGCACTTTGAAATTTTATTAAGTTAGACTTGTTTAAAATTTTAATTTTTTGCTCATTACGTTAGTTCTAAAATTAATTTAGAATTAATTAATTAAGTCTCGCGAAATGGGATCAAATCCCGAGGCCATGGCACGCAAAACGAGGCAAAGAACCACCCTTGGCTAGCCGGGCTGCATAGCAGCCCGCATGTGGCTGCTAAGGTGGCTGCCCCGCCTTGCGTGCGGCGACACGCGCGGCAGCAGCACACGGCCGCAGCAGCCACGCACCAGCAGCCATGGCTGTGCGTGCGCGTGCGTGCGGCAGTGGCAGCAGCCCACGGCTGCTTGCCGTGGGCCGTGTGTGCGGAGTTTTTTGTGTGTGCATATGCTTGGTGCGGTGAGGTGAATAGCCGTAGTATGCTTGGTTTGCATGAGTCGCGATTATTCGAGTTTCCTCTGCAAAACGCTTAAAGCGAAAGCCACTTGAAATGAGCGGCATTGGCAAAATTTTGACAAGTTTGGGTGCTACCGACTTAATTAATTGGATTAATTAAGGGAAATGCGGAATTTAGTGGGAGCTTCAATTATTAATGACGTCAAATTACATAATCTGTTAAACAACTTTGACTAGTTTTAATTAGGCGTGTTAATCGGATTAACCACCTAGATTAGTTACTAGTGCGCGCGTTGTTTAAATGCATTTTACTTGTTTGATATTGTAAATTGCATGGGCCATTCACAAATAGTGAATGGATGAATGGAATATATATTCTCTCTCACAGGTTTTATGAAATGGCAACTAGTGGGACCCGATTAGGATAGAAAATACGGACTACGTGCCGTTATGTATTTTTGTAAATCTAAATACGGTCTACGCACCGTTAAGTATTTTTGTACCTTAATATTTAGATTATTCCTAGTCGTAGACACTAGTATTTTCATAGTTTGGTTAAGTCTTGAAGACGGCGTATCTTGGAAGACAAAGCCTTGAATTGCAAATGAAGACCTTTTGAAGATTTGAAGAATTCAAGGGGTCATGCTAGTTTCCAATATGCATCTATAATTTTGCTTTATATTTTATGCTTATATACATGTGAATTATTCGTTAGATGCATGTTTTATGTTTTCTTTATGTTGCGATGATTAGTTAAGTTCACATAAATCAACCAACATAGAAATCCTAGGTCCCTAATAATATTGAGTCAAACTTGCCTTTCCAAAACATCACTTACCAACCAAACGAGGGTGATGGTTGGCTACGCCAAAGCGAGGTGCCATCACTTCTCCAAGGCTCATAAGGAACACCGGGTGTGCACGTTGGTTTTGGTTTAACTCATCGGTATGAGTGAGGAGTCCTCACATACCATGGAAAAAGAGATACATCGTCAAAAATGCATTAGATGCGACGATTGTCTATCCAAGAGTGGCTTAGAGCATTAGCAAGGCAATGCTTACCCTAGAAGATTGAGTGTTAAGACAAGCCAAAGCATGCTTAACCACTCTTTGTTTCTTCGGATCTTGGAATCGCCTTATTTTCACAAAATAGGGACAATTTTACGTGTAAATAAGACGTTAAATAAGTATTGAAAATTTGCATGAATAAAATTCAATCTTGTCTAAGTAATTTTGAATGGTTTTTCATTAAAATTCTTTCAATTGTAGAATCATGTCTTCAACCTCAAACAACCAGTTTTCATTACGCTCAATTCTCGACAAGGAGAAGTTGAGTGGTACCAATTTCCTTGATTGGCAAAGGAATTTGCGCATCGTTCTTATGCAAGAACAGAAAGAGTATGTCCTTGATGAGGAAATACCCGAGGCTCCCAATGAGGAGGTAACTCAAGCAGCCCTTAACCGATGGCAAGTAGCCGATCGGGATGTCAAGTGCGTAATGCTAGCCACTATGTCTCCTGAACTTCAGAAAACCTTCTTCGAGAAGGAATCGGCCTATGAGATCATTTCTGAGTTACGAAATATGTTTCAAGAACAGGCTCGAACTGAAAGGTTTGAAACCCACAGGTAGATCCTTGAGACTAAGCTCCAGAAAGGAGAGCCGGTCAGCCCACATGTGCTCAAAATGATCGGATTATTTGAGAACATGGGAAGGCTTGATGCGAGGTATTCAACTGAAATGGCTATTGACATCATTCTCCATTCCCTTCACAAAGGCTATGACCAGTTCAAGATGAACTACAACATGCATAGCATGGAGAAAACCCTCACCGAGCTTCATGGGATGTTGAAGCAAGCTGAGCAGACGCTCAAGGATGAGGGAAGGCATGATATGCTAATGATTAAGAAGGGCAAGCCATTCAAAAGAGCGGGCAAAAAGAAGAAGGGATTCAAGGGGAAAGGAAATAAGAACTTTCCGCCTAAGCCGAAAGCTACCAAAGACAACAAGGAGAAAAAGGTAGCATCTTCTAAGTCTGATTCTGAATGCTTCTATTGTAAGAAGAAGGGACATTGGAAGAGAGACTGCCTCAAATTCAAGGAAGATAAGAAGAACGGAACCGTTGCTTCTACATCAGGTATTTACGTTATAGACTTTAACTTCACTAGCTCGGCTTCATGGGTATTAGATACCGGATGTGGCTCACACCTTTGTTCCGATTCACAGGCACTAAGGAACACTAGGAGGCTAGCGAAGGGAGAGATCGAGCTCCGGGTAAGAAATGGAGCAAGGATTGGTGCTATATCCGTAGGATCTCTTAGTTTGTCTTTTCCCACGGGGCTAGTTTTGGAACTTGATATTGTTTATTGTGTTCCCAACATTACCAAAAACATCATTTCAATTTCGGCGTTGGACGCCAAAGGTTTTGAATTTCGAGTTAAGGACCAATCATGTTCATTTTATCTCGATAATATTTTATATGGTACGACACATTCAGAAAATGGTCTTTATGTGTTATCTCTAGACAAAGAAATTTATAACGTTAATAATCCTGCAAAGAAAGCTAAGACTACACCGTCTAGTCAAACTTACTTGTGGCATTGTCGTCTTGGCCACATTAACATCAAACGCATCAAGAAGCTTCTTCAAGAAGGTATTCTTGACTCATTTGATTTAGAATCCTTTGAGAATTGCGAAGGATGTTTATTAGGCAAGATGATAAAGCAACCATTCTCCAAGATGGGAGAAAGGGTCGGTGACTTGTTGGGACTAATACACACCGATGTATGTGGGCCAATGAGTACACCCGCAAGGAGTGGTTATTGGTATTTCATAACCTTCACGGACGACTATAGTAGATATGGTTATGTCTATCTAATGTCGCACAAATCTGAATCATTTGATAACGCAGTTGAAAACCAATTCGGCAAGAAAATCAAAGCGCTTCGATCAGATCAAGGTGGCGAATATTTGAGCCAAGAATTCGATGACCATCTGAAAGAACATGGAATACTTTCAGAGTTGACACCTTTGAGAACTCCTCAATGGAATGGAGTATCTGAGAGGAGGAATCGAACCCTGTTAGGCATGGTTCGATCGACTATGGGTCTTAGTGAACTTCCAATCTCTTTATGGGGATATGCACTTTTAACTGCGGAACTTACACTGAATCGTGCTCCGTCAAAGGCAATGGAAAAGACTCCATATGAATTATGAACAAATAAACCTCCAAGGTTGTCTTTTCTCAAGATTTGGGGAAGCGAAGCATATGTCAAGAAACTCATTTCTGACAAACTTCATTCGAAATCTGACAAGGTTTATTTTGTGGGTTATCCAAAAGAAACCAAAGGGTATTACTTCTACAAAAAATCCGAGAACAAAGTGTTTGTTGCTCGTGATGGTGTCTTTTTGGAGAAGGAGCATCTCTCCAAAATGACAAGTGGGAGGAAAATCGAACTCGGCGAAGTTCGAGAGGACGAGCAACAAGGACAAGTTGACAATCAAAGTGCTCACGAAGCATCTGTTGACATTAGTCAAAGTCAAAATATGCAAAGTCAAACTGACTATGCAAATGCTCAGTCCATTACCCTACGTAGGTCAACTCGGCCAAGATCTCAACCTGACAGATATCTCGTTGTTGTATTAACCGAAGATCAGTTCATCCTAGTAGTGGATGGAGATGAGCCGGCAACCAACAAGCAAGCTATGACGAGCCCCGACTCTGCAAAATGGTAAGAGGCCATGAAATCCGAAATGGACTCCATGTTTGAAAATCAAGTTTGGGACTTGGTTGATTTACCCGTAGGTTACACACCTATCGGATGTAAATGGATTTTCAAGATGAAAACCGACAAAGATGGAAATGTATTCATTTACAAAGCAAGGCTGGTAGAAAAAGGTTATAGGCAAATTCACGGCGTTGATTATGATAAAAACTTTTCTCCAGTAGCTATGCTTAAGTCCGTTCGAATTCTTCTAGCGATTGCTGCATATTACAATTATGAAATATGGCAGATGGACGTCAAAACCGCCTTCCTCAATGGAATTTTGGAAGAAATTGTGTACATGACACAGCCTGAAGGTTTTGTCGACCAGAACAATCCTAAGAAGGTATGCAAGCTTAAGAAGTCCATTTATGGATTAAAGCAAGCAAGCAGAAGTTGGAATCTGCGATTTGATGAAGCCATCAGTAAGTTTGGTTTTATCAAGAATCCAGATGAGTCTTGTGTTTACAAGAAGGTCAGTGGGAGTGACATCGCCTTCCTAGTCTTATATGTCGATGACATTTTGCTCATTGGAAATAGCATTCCGTTGTTAGAGTCTGTAAAGGCTTGGCTCAGGAAATGTTTTTCAATGAAAGACTTGGGAGAGGCTCAGTACATACTAGGCATCAAGATCTCTAGGGATAGATCAAAGAGGATGATAGGAATGAGTCAAAGTACTTACATTGATAAGGTACTAGCTTTATTCCAAATGGAAGGAGCCAAGAGAGGGCACCTACCCATGTCACATGCCATAACCTTAAGCAAGAAGCAGTGTCCAAAGACACCTGATGAGTGAGAAAGGATGAGTTGTATTCCATATGCTTCGCTTATTTGATCGATCATGTATGCCATGATATGTACTAGGCCGGATGTATCGTATGCCTTGAGTGCTACGAGCCGATACCAATCAGACCCAGGAGAGGCGCATTGGACTGCGGCTAAGTATATGCTAAAGTACCTAAAAAGGAACAAGGATAAATTCCTGGTCTATGGCGGTAAAGATGAATTGGTTGTTAAGGGATATACCGACGCAAGCTTCCAGACAGACATAGACGACTCCAAGTCACAATCCGGATACATATTTTGTCTCAATGGAGGAGCGTTTAGTTGGAAGAGTGCAAAGCAAAGCACAACCGCTGATTCTACAACTGAAGTCGAGTACTTGGCAGCGTCTAAGGCAGCCAAGGAGGCAGTTTGGATTCGCAAGTTCATTGATGAACTTGGTGTTGTACCCTCCATCAAGGGTACAATAGACCTCCATTGTGACAACAATGGAGCTATTGCTCAGGCTAGAGAGCCACGAGAACATCAGAAGGTCAAACATATCAAGAGGCGATTTCACATGATTCGAGAATGGAAGACAGAGGGTGAAATCAGAATTTGCAAAATGGGAATGGATGACAATGTAGCCGATCCACTTACTAAACCCTTGTCTCAAGTGAAGCACAACAAATACATTGAGGCAATGGGAATCAAGCATGTCGCGAACTGGATTTGATTTCCATATTATAGTGTTTTAATTAAATTTTGGACAATGTTAATGTAAAGCACTATGATGAACCATTCAGTTTTTGGAGTAATTAAAATTTTTCATGCAATTTAATTCACTACGTCTCTATTTAATTGTGGTTTAGAATTAAATAATGAGTCCATTCGATTTTAATAAATATTCAAAATAGGGTATCAAGTCAATGGCTTGGATAAAGAAACACCTATTAAGTGAACATTGAATATTTTAATCGAAAAAACTATCCCTAATCAAGGTCATATTTTTTGTGGACGATTAATGACCATTAGAGATTAGTGTGTAGTATGATTTATAGCACCGTTTCTTGTGCTATGAGGATATAAATCATTTGCACAGGTATTGGTTTAGAACCATACTGGATCGACCTATGAGAATACTTTAAGAGATTTAAAATCGTCATAAGTATTTTTCTCATTATTACTATCGGAACTCTTTTCCTTGACCATGAGTAGTGGGAGGACTCTTGTTGAGTACTAGTCCGCTTTGGTATCCGCCAAACATCTGCCGTAACTGGGGATTATAAAGACAGATATCGGGCGGCTAGGTCCTCTTAGTAAGAGAAGCTACATTACAAGACTTGAAATGTCCCCTACTAACAATAGGAAACATGTCTTGTTGTTTACAAGGCCTCTCGAAGAGCGAGACTGTGAAAATGCATGGTCGTGCTCAGATAGATTTTAGAAATCATCTGCTTATTGAAAGTCAAACTCGGATTTCGAGAAACACTTTTGGACGTAACAGAGATGACGAGTAATCTTACTCTGTAGTTCTGAAGAGACATGAAGAGACATAGGAAAGTGGCTATACACTAAATGCACACTTGTCCGGAAGGACAAGTGGGAGATTGAAAGGAATAGTGTCCTTCGAACAAGTGTATTATTCTTATAGCGGGTTCAGAATTATTAGAAAGCTAATATATTCAGTAAGGTCAAGTGATCGGAATGCCTGGGTGGAGGCCGCTTCCGATCAGTAATACTAATATAATAAATATTACAAATTAATCTTTACTGAACCCTTCGGGTCACACCCAAGCAAAATATATGAACCGACTCGACGAATTAATTCGGAAGAAATTAATTCGTCGCCCGAGTGTTAAATATTTAGACGTCGGTAATTCGAGCTTGGAGCATCAAAACCGATCGTCGGATGTCGAGTCAAAATTAATATAAAGACGAGACGCGCAAAATAATAATAAATCGACCATATTCCCAAAATACCCCTAGCATCGGAATGCCCCGAGCTTCCGAATGCTAGGGGCGAAAATGTCCAAGCATAGGTGGCTAGCAAGCGCACCAAGCCGAGCCTAGCATGGCTGGCTAGGTGCGTGCTAGCAGCCGCGCAGAGCAGCAGCTAGCAGCCGCGTGCACGTGGTGCGTGCAGCAGGTAGCTGCCGCAAGCTAGGCATGCTAGCAGCGCACGCACTAGCAGCCACACTCAGCAGCAAGCCCGCACCAAGTGCGTGGCTTGCGCGCACAGCAGCAGCCTGTATCTTGGTGCGGGGCTGTGCTCGAGCTGGGCTCGTGGCTAGGCCATAGGGCCGGTCACTATGGGGAAGCTTGAGGAATATGGGAGCAAGTGGGTAAGGACATGTGGCACAAGAAGAGTATTGAGTGGGGAGCAAGTATGGTCCCCT
Source organism: Chenopodium quinoa (assembly GCF_001683475.1). Lineage (NCBI taxonomy): Eukaryota > Viridiplantae > Streptophyta > Magnoliopsida > Caryophyllales > Amaranthaceae > Chenopodium > Chenopodium quinoa. Next base: position 952,885 of record NW_018744616.1, on the reverse strand, counting down.
ACTCTCCATGTGGTCCTCACCAACCTATTTCACATGGTAATGCCACTTGTAGATTTATTATTAGTTTGCAATTTTAATTTAATTTAGCTTTAAATTAATTTGTGGAATTTCATGATCCCACATTGATGGGATAGAAATTCCAACTCATACTTTCCTCTATAAATACTAACCTTGGAATTTGGAGTAAAGTGCTTGAGTGGGAGTTAGAAAGAGCATTCCATATTTTGGAAAAACTCTTAAACTCCATTAACACTTGGGTTTCGGTCGGACCTTGCTAACTCCAAGGTAGCGGACCTAAAAAGTCGTGTTCTTCCTTTGTGGGTGGATACCGTTGGAGGCACGCCATTTGCGGTGCTGAAGGATTTCAAGTAAGAGCCCGTTTTGAGAGGGTGAAGCTCGCTTCAAGGGTATGATTCGTTCTTCCTTTTCTTGTGCTTATTTTTTTATGCTTTATGGTTTTATTAATTACGAGTGGTTCCTTAGGTCGGGTTGTTTCCGCAGTGAGTCGGACTCACCAAACCCCAACATAGATTATATCTTTACATCAACACATTCTCATTCTTAGATTATATCTCTTATCAATCAAGCAAAAAAATGGAGGAGGGCTATGAAGGTATGACATGCACTACCATAACCTACAAGGACCACATGATGAACCATCTAGTAAGAAGTACTTCACTTAATGTTATTATCAAAAAATTTGTACTTGCATGTGTTATTTAAGGAACGATTGTAATTGTGCAGGCGCTCCCTGCTGACTAGACAGATTTGCTTTCTCGCTATTCAAATGGAGTCAGGGTTAAACGTGGGAAGACGGGGCGTGCATGGCATGTGACCCTCCTTGGGGCTGACGTTCCTTCTACCCGGTCTGTGTTCTTTGATGAAGGATGGGATACGTTTGTTACGGACAATGCCATCGTGACCGGGGAGATTTTGAAAGTCTACTACACAGGAGGGGGCTTATTTCACGTTCGCATTTTTTCTGCTGAGAACGTGGAAAGGGTTCCTCCTGCACAAGCCCCATAGTCTTGTTTTGTAATTTTTTTTTTGTTTTTTAAATATAATATTTTGTTTAATTAATAATAATAATAATTTTACTTTATGTTTTGTTTGATCATTTTGTTTTTAATACTCTATTTTCGTATGTTTAGTATTGAATTATAACTTCAAACTTCACTTAAAAGAAATACAAATTAACTACAAACTTTTTTAGTTTATTTAACCTTTGCATGTGAAATTATAATTGAAATTTCTCTAAATCAACATTAATTTAAGTTACGCTTATGAATGAATTACATTGAATAATTACATCATGTTAATCATGTTAAGTATGAGTACGGGCCATTAATTCTTATTTTCTTTACCTACCTACTAAATCACATTAAGTATTATTTTATTTCATTATTTTCTTTCTAAATCACATTAATTGCATATCGACATTAAGGTTTATTTGTTCTTCTCTGTCTTAAGTTCTATTCAATTGCTCTAGTCTTATTATTATTACTTTGACAGATGTAACATACATAAACAATAATACTATTAATATTATTATTAGTAAAAAAATTATATTATATATGGTTAATACAAACGTGATATTATTAATTTTATCATATCATTAATACAAACCATAATAAAAAAATACATTATATATGGTTATTATTATGAAACATACGTAAAGAATTCATATATAAATTTTATTATTATTAATATTATTTCATAGCCTTTCCAAGCGTTGACAGATATCTGAATATTCGGCCTGATTATTACTATTTGGATTATTCTAATTATTATTATTATTATTATTATTATTATTATTATTATTATTATTATTATTATTATTATTATTATTATATCTCTAAAACAAAATTCCAACCTGAAGTAAATTAATAATATAATTATTTTTATTTTTATTATTATTATTATAATTATTTTTACTTTTATTATTATTATAATTATTTTTATTTAAAACAAAATAGTTGCCCACGAGTAAGAAAAAAAGTTTTCTTACGAATTACTCTGTATTATTATTAATGGGAAAAATTATTAATACAAAATATCAATGACAACGGATAGATCAATCACATTGGAACAATAAACATCGGATTTCCAAGTGCACCTGATTTTAATTTTCAAAATGACAATACAAATATACATAGATAGGTCAATCACATTGGAACAATAAACATCGGATTTCCAAGCGTCACCAGATTTTAATTTTCAAAATGACAATACAAATATACACGATGACGATTAACAAATGCAAATGCCAAACATAGTTAAGTATTTTCACTTATTATTATTATTATTATTATTATTATTATTATTATTATTATTATTTACAAAGTCAATTAGTTCTATTAAGGAATGCATATCTAAGGATTAGCATTCAAATTTAGATTATGGGGAACTATTAATTTCCCAAAGCATGTGAAAACGATTTTGTTATAGTATTGGAAGACATAATGACAATATGAATTCAACACAACATCATTTTCTGAATCCAGTACTCGAAGAGACGGGATTACATTCAGTCGTGACCATTGACCATTTGACTTGGTTTATTGGAATTATAAGTCATTATGACATTATGGCTTATAAATACAAAAATCTGTTCTGCTAGTATTGGGAAAACATTTCATGGTTTTGTTTTCACACTACAACAATGGTATGTATTTGTTTCTTCCGCAACTCAAATTGGTATGGAGGAAATTTCAAAAGTATTTGTTCAATCAAGCTATTGGACCTGTGGAGGATCCAACATTCCTTTACAAGTCACAATAATCTGCTTTGGTTCTTCTTCAGCACGCGACTTAGAATAATCTCTTTTAATTGTCCTTCAAATTCAACAGATAAAATTCCAACGTATCAGACTCAATGTATTAAACGCAAATGGATCTAGGGAGGATCCAACATTCTTTTACGAGTCACGATAGTCTGCTTTGGCTGTTCTTCAACAACCGACTTATCTCTTTAATTTATCCTTCAATGTGTATAGGTAAAGATCCAACGTATCAGACTAAGTGTATTAAACGCAAATGGATCTGAGGAGGATCCAACATTCCTTTACGAGTCACGATAATCTGCTTTGGTTGTTCTTCAACAGCCGACTTATCACTTTAACTTGTCCTTCAATATGTAAAGGTAAAGATCCAATGTATCAGACTCAGTGTATTAAACGTAAATGGATTTGTGGAGGATCCAACTAAAAGTATAATAGTAATGGGGAATCATTGTATTTGGAACATCAAGCATACAGTTTGATATGATATTAAGATTTTAGTCTTACGTGTTTGTTTTTATCAATATCTTATTATTATTGGTAATGTCATAGGTTTTTATGTAATTGTCATTTTATTTAAATGGTCGTCATTTGGTTGATTGAACTTACGAGGTATAATTCGATACTTAAATTACGTAATACAATTAGTAATAGGTGCAAGTAATAGGTGTATCCATGACAGTATCAAATCGAAAGCAAATTTAATCAAATATTAAAAAATTAACACAATATAAAGAAACTGGTATAAAGTTAGGTCTTTAAAATTTACACCCACTATAAATTGCAATATTAATTGAAGGATATGCTTAATCTCGTTTCCCTAGACGACCCTTCATTTGCTTTTTGGAATTAAAAAATATTATATAATCGAATACCTTACACTTCAATATATACATATGACAATATAGGAAAAAGAAATTAACATAACCATGGCTAACTTGATTGTACCAAGTATTATTCTGCAATTCAATCATGGTGTTCACTTTGAAAGAATGATATGTATTTGTTTCTTTCCTTTCCCAGCTCAAATTATTTATGGTTTCACAATATTTTCTAATTCCTACACATACTAACGTTTGCAATTGTACTTTGCAGCGTCTTCCTCAATACTTTAAGGACGTTCTCGAAGATGGGTTTTTTGGAATTGAACTCTATCGTGGGAACGTTGTCGAGCCGTGGCTCGCCACATTGGTCCACCAAGAACCCGAATCTGAAGACGGTGGTTGGGATATATACATTGATTTTGGGTGGGAAGATTTCGTACAAAACAATGATTTGGAAACCGGTGATCGAATGCTTATCCTTTACGCAGGTGATAGTTCTTTACGATTTACTGTATTTAACGCTGATGGGGTTGAAAAACCTTTTCCTTGGGTCTAGCAATTGGAACTCTGTTTTTCAATCGGAATAGATCCCTCGCACTATTATTACAATCACTGTTTCCTTTTGCTTATTGTCAATGTTTTCTTTTTGTTTCCTTTTGTTTATTATTAACAATAACTTAATTTTATTGTTTGTGTAATATATTGTATTGTCATTAAACATCGTTTGTGTAATATATTGTATTGTCATTAAACATCTTTTATATTGTCAAAGTGAACTGTGATTTCTGATTTATTGCTAACTATAAATTTCAAATTGGCAACTAAAAATAACTAGGTTTAGTTCTAAATTTTAAAAACATAAAACACACTGAAAAATAGTTCAATTACATGCCAAAATAATGTTCTTACTACTACTACTACTACTACTACTACTACTACTACTACTACTACTACTACTACTACTACTACTACTACTACTACTACTACTACTACTACTACCAAGCTTAGAATGCATAAGCTATTTAACAATCATACATGCCAAAGAGAAATTGTCTTCACCAAACTCATACTAAAACTATTACAAATTTATTTAAGAAGATGACAATATAAAGTTATATAATGATGAGAGTCCTTCCAATAACGTTGATAGAGAAGTCTTTACCCCGGCGTCAGACTAAGATCCCGACGCTTCAGATGTGCCCGCTTCAGCTGCCTGAATAATTGTTTTAGAAGTACTAGAATAGTCGTAACAATGAATCATAACATTGTTAAATAACAAAGGAATGTGTGTACCTTAATTGAACCAAACCCTAGGACGTCGCTGTCTGTCCAGCTAAGACACCACCCAGTCTCACAGTCCACACTCCCCTTTTCCCACAGAACGCTCACTCCGCCAAAAAGACCTAGACCTTCTTTCCCGGTCTCATGCATAGTAGCAGCTATGAGCTCATTATATAGAGTCATCCAGTTGGCGTCGCTACTACGCGTCTCAGTCATGATTATAACAGCCGGTTTGTGTTTCTTAGTGATCATCTTAAGGTTTCTCTTAAACGAAGGGCGCGCAACATCCCTAACATTCCACACTACTATTGGCGTTCCTACTGGTAGTGGTCGAACGTGGGTTTCATTGCTAACGGTAAAACGGATACCGTAGTACCGTGAAGCAAGATATCCAGTCATGAAATAGGAAGAAGTAGCAAGAAATTCAACACTTGTCATTTCACCATGAACATGAAAGACAACTAGTGAATCAGTTACAAATCCAATTATGATAAATGGGGGTTTTGATAGCAAAAGATAAATTGGACATTTGATGGAAATTGAGGGAACTGGGTCTACTATGAATGTAGGAACAATCTTAGAAACAGTGTTTAACTCATTATAGTCATATGATCCAAGTTTGGAGTTAAAAATACTAGGGAAATCAACTAAACCCCACATATCATAAAAATTTAGAAGATGAGTTGGGTAAATGTTACCTTCATGGTCAATCATTTGCAACTTTTCTTGGTTTTTTGGCCACGCACCTTCAGGATTCCTTAGTATAGCACGAATGTCATCATCGTCTATGAACTCCACTTCGACCATGTCATTCTTCTCCTTCACCACACCATACTTAAATTTGTTGAAGTCCATCTCACTTTTTATGTTTGTGTTTGGTTCAAACAAAGTAATGTCTTCTGGAGCATCAACCCCATGGCATCCAGAAGGGTAAATATGCCTACTTCAATGATATCGGTTTTCCATAGCGTTTTCTGGGTTTGTTCTTGTTTAGTAATAGGAAGTTTATGTAGTGTGTATAGCGCAAGTCTACACAGTATTACTAGAAGTATTTATAGAGGTATATGTTGTTGTGATGATATGTAGTAAAACAAACACAAGATGACAAAAATAAAAATGTCACTGGAATAAGAAATTATAAAATAAAATACAAAAAATTATACTGAACAGGAGTATGGTGAAATGACAAGAGCATGCATACCGATTTACTTTTTAATTTTAACAATTTAAGAATTACCATATTAAAAGTTCAATTTACAATAACAGAATCAATTCTGAAAATAAGTATATTGAAATGACTAGACCATGCGCCACATAGAAAGATGTAAATTGTTTTGAGAAGAGCATGCTTAAAATTAGATGTTCAACATATTCATCATTGAGAATTAGATATTAGATGGTCAACAATTACAGTCATTGGAATGGAAAATAAGATTCTCATTAGGTTCTCATTGGATTAGAAAATAGCAATTACAATCCAACTAATGCAAGAAAATTAAAATGTGTGTTCAACAATCATAATTTAAAATCCGGGTCCCTCCTTTAAAATCAAAATGTGCGGTCAACAGTCATCATTTTAAATACAGGTAGTTATGTAATATTAACGATAAAACTACTTATGACTTTATAGACCTATAATGGATTATTACTATTACAAGAATAAAACAATGTTACTCCCTCCGTCCGCGAAAGAACGACCCATTTGGCCTAATTTTAGTCCCAAAAAGAATGACCCATTTGCATTAAAACATCCACCAATTTGCAAAAATATTTATTATGATCTGATTAATTAATCAATCATCAATACATAAATTAATCAGATCATAAAGGGCTTTCGCTACGTATTACAATCACATAATTAATTTACCGGTATTAAATCTCATCTCTCGAATCTCGACTTAACCATTTATAAATTAACCTGCCTATTGAAACTATACCTAAACATCAATTCTCATCTCTCGAATCTCGAATCAATATTGTCAAACTCATGAATAAAAGATCAAGCCAAATCTAGTTATAGAGCATTAAATCAATCAATAGGAAATTAATCTAGCATTGATAATTAACAATAATAAATTACCCCTTCATATTATTTATGGATCCCCACAAACCCTAGAAAGGAAACTACTCACACATAATTAAATCTAAACTAATCAAAACAATTAAATAAGACATGATGAAAGAAAGAAAATAAATAACTGAGATTAAAAGAGAAGAAATCGTTACCAAAGTTAAGGGAAACAAGAGATGGAATTAAACCAAGAGTTGTAGAGAGAGAAAATAATACTAAGAGTTTAAGAGGAGAGAGAAAAGAGTTAGAGAGAGAAAGAGAGAGAGAGAGTAAGGGAAGGGAGAAAAAAAATAATAAAACTAAAACTACCTAATCTAAAGCTGACTAAAACTAATGACAAGAAAACTACTTAATGAAAAAATCCCCAACATAACTACTACTATCTCCTTTTATAACAAAAAGGAAGTCAACATCCTAATCCCACTCAAACTCAAAGCTGCGGGAATTTGGAGCAAACCAACGAAGCCCAAAACAACGAAGCTCAATAATGCATAAGCGGGCCCAATAGCTGAAGGTCCAACGTTGGTACTTCGCTGGAGGAGATCTCGCTGGAGCAAACTTTGGGCCATCCGTTCGAGCCTTTTCCACTTGGGCCGAAATTTCATTCTTCTTAATTTATCTTGGACTTGCAACAAAATTAGTACTCCAAATAAAACGACCCCTTAATCACCGAACCAAATTTAATTAGCTCGACCTTGGGCTTCAAATACTCTTCATTACGTACGAACATCTCTAATATTTTCAGAGTGGCTCAATAATCTCGGTGTAGGGAATAATTTCAGGCGTTAAACCCCTAGCTTGAACCCCACTGTGATCATACACTAAAGTACGGTGGCGTCCAAAAGGGAAGAAGATAGAGTAAAAGAGCCGCTAACAAGTTTTAGGAACTTATAAACCGTTCACAGGGTGAAAGTTACAACCCTTAACGATCCAAGAGATCGTCAACTCCATAAGGTCTTGAACCAAATAAGGGTTCGGGGATGAAGGTACAAATCCAACCTAAAAGAGATTGAACCTGCCCTAATAATAGGCCTCTACTTTATTCTGATCGTATTCATGTGCGCTTTCGGACTAACATGCAATCAATAGGATTAACCCTAAACCTATTTAATCTATGTTGGTTGAATATTAATGCACAAACAAATCTATTATTGGCGATCACTTGAATTATAATCACATTAACCCTAAACAGGATTATTAAATTATCTTCTTAAGCGTGATTACAAGTACCAATTCCCTTTAAACATGCATAAAAGGCGTGATCAAGCAATAAAAATAAATAATGTATCAAGCAACATAATAAATCATAATAATAATTATAATCATTAAAACAATAGTCATCATAAATTACAATCATTATAATCATAATCATGTTCAGGTAGATATTAATGCATAATAATAGCAAGATCCTAGGCATGATACTAACAAGATTAATAACAAACTCTAGCATGTCACTAAGCAATAAAAATCAAATCTTTAACCCTAACATGATACTAACATGAATATTAGGAAAGACAATAAAAGGCATCATAGAAATCATAATTGACATTATATTCTTTACCCTAAACATGGTACTAGGAAGCAATAAAACACCCTAACATGATACTAGGAATCAAAATAACAATCTAAGCATGATTTCTATATCATAATATCAATTAAACAATTAAAGCACTTAATTTGATGCCTTGTACCTCTTTCTAATAACAAAATACACACGTTAGTAACTTCAAGGAAAATAATAATAAAACAATTAAATAATTGAAAGAGAGATTTGGGACCAAACCCTCAGAAATTAAACATTTCACGTCTAGGGAGAAGGCAACTTCGAATATGGCTAGGTGTTTCTAGATCTTGCGAATGCGGAATTTTGTATGTAAAAGACTAGTTTAGAAAAGAGAGAGAGAGAGATGGTGAATGATTAAAGAGAATGAGAGAATGAAAACTAATTATAGGTGATTATAATTGAAAAGCTGGTTGTTGATGAATGAAAACGGAGTTTTTAACATGTTATTTATAGAGAAAATCAGCCAAAAAGATAAAATTAACAAAACAAAGTCTGGCGCACGCAAAACGAGATTGGCGCCAGGAATTGGCCATTGGCGCCAGGCGCCAAAGTTAGCGCCAGGCGCCAATGCCAGGTGTTAGGCGCCAATCCTGTTTTTGACGCGTTTTCTAAAATCAGATAAATTTTGCCATACAGGAGGATAAAATCATATCTTTTCCTCAAAAATGTTCTTTGATTTTAATTAAAACTTTGAAAAGTCAACAAATGTCAATTTATCAATGCTAATTGAATTAGGAATGAAAAGAACCTTCTAGAAGAATCTAGAAGACTAAAACAATTCCTAATTGCAATAGGAATGCATTAGGAATGAGAAATCTATATTAGGCCTTCCCCTAGATCATTGGGCCGCATATAAGGTTCAAAACGGGCCCAGTTTAGTAAATTGGCCATAACTTCCTCAATATTCATCGGAATCGGGCTTGTAATATATCGTTGGAAAGCTCTTGTCAAGCCCCATCCAAGTACACTACTATTGGACCCATATCATGGACCAACCAAACTGGATTGGCTGTTTTCTTAAAATAAGTTTTCAAAAACAGAGAGAAGAGAAAAGAAATTAAAACTATCCGCAACACTAAACTTTCCATTCTTTCACTTCATTCGATTATGATTCGACGCGAAAGGTACTCATCACTGGGTTTGGTTTTGGAGAGACACAAATGGGTGTCCACAGAAGCCCCCACTTTGACTGTGTTTGGAGAAACGCAAGTTTCGAAAACAAAAGTCAAAGTATCGATAGGGACGGAGAATGATTCAGAATGTTCTGGGATCCTAAATCACTCTTGCAACGCCGATATCTGCAAACTAGCGTTAGTTAAAACAGATAAAAGAGTTAAGAAACACGTATCTTGCACCGTTTAGCACACGTCTCTGAAAGTAACCGATTGTTTTGATGACCTCCTACAAGCTAGAGAATGCCATCCTGCTTGAAAATTGCTACACCCGTAACTGCTTCCAATATAGAAGACTGCTTCGCCTGAAACGATCCTCTTCCACTATGATAATATTCCACGTCCAAGGGAATACCATCGAAGATTATTTCTCTCGAAACAATCCTCATCCGCATTGATAATATTCCACGTCCAAGGGAATACTATCGAAGATTATTTCTCTCGAAACAATCCTCAGTTGTTTGTGACAACTTTCCACAATCTAGGGAACACAACCTTGTTGTTTTGATGTTCACTCATCTCTGAACAAAGAGCTTGATTTTGATATGTTCACGCGTCTCTCAACAAAGAGCTTCTTTTTAATATGAACTTCTGAATGATGTGTCCACGCGTCTCTGAACGAAGAGCTTAATAATAGGATTCCTACGCGTCTCTGAGCAAGAGAGCTTGTAGGAAATGTCCACGCGTCTCTAGAAAAAAGAGCTTGAAAAGGATTGTCCACGCGTCTCTGAACGAAGAGCTTAATATATAGGATTCCTACGCGTCTCTGAGCAAGAGAGCTTGTAGGAAATGTCCACGCTCTCTAGAAAAAAGAGCTTGAAAAGGATTGTCCACGCGTCTCTGAACAAAAGAGCTTTGATGATATGACCACGCGCCGAGCTTGATGGAAATGTTCACGTGTCTCTGAACAAAAGAGCTTTGATGGAGATGTTCACTCGTCTCTGAACAATAGAGCTTCGGTACTTGAACGTTTGTTGCGATAATATTCTGAAGAAAAATTTCCGAAGACCAACGTTTGTCGATCTCTAAAGCTCGCCTGAACTTTGCTTACGCTAAAACCAGTATGTCGGCGGTTTGCTGCTTGTGAACCATTATGTAGGAGCCTCTGCTGTTTATGAACCAGTATGTTGGTGTCTTGCGATGAGCCAATGTTTTAGGCGCTTTAAGCTAAGTGAGATGATCTTTCGTCAGGTCGATCACTTATTGTGATTGTAATCAAACTAACTACTTAATCATGTCAAATTTCTTATAGGGGCTAACTGGCATACCAAGGAACCCGAAATTGCTGTATGAGGTCGAAATCACCTTTCTGAGAGGCTTCGAGCTCTGTCGCTGTTGGAATATCTCTGGCGCCAAGAATTGGAGTAGGGTCTTCCCTATTTTGCTGCACCTGTATTTATTTTGACTATAGAACTTTGCAAATTTCTTTAATCATCTTAGGGTTGACCTAAGGTTTAGCATTTCTTGACTCATTGACTTGACACGACTCAAGGCATAAACTTGACTCGCTCTGATTGACTGACTCGAGGTTCACTCGACTCAAAGTGAAAGGACACGTGTGTTAGACTCAAATCAAAGTGACATGACACGACATGACTCAATGTGTACATGATTTGTGTGTGCATTGTATTATGATTAAGAAAATCGAAAATGCAGACAAAGCAAAAAAAATTCTGCATTTTTGTGGAGGGTACCGACATTCTCCCGAAAAAGAAAGACGCGAAAAAGAATTGAAGTTTTGAAGGTGCATGTTGAATGAGCTTAGTCAAATGTTGTTTGATACTATCTCTCAAGGTGCAAGGATTAATCCATCCTAGGCTATCTCAATGGTTGACTCAATGATGAAAGTATTTGGGTAACTTAGGCACGGAGGCTAAGCACTCCATACTTCAATGTACAATGACAATTATGATTAATGAGCGATTTTGATATGACAAGGCATGCTTCAGCGTTATATAACGATTTCATGACAAAGGGTTCCTAAGGGAAGTATATTTGGTCATGTATCTGTGCAGCGTGTGAAAGTGACACTAAAGTTAGGCCGCAAGAGCTAAGTGTGTGGAAAGATATTATTTCAAGAAGAGTCAAATGATGGTGACTCTTAGGCTAGGTAAGCTAATGATATAAGGATCAAGCCCCCAAGTCTAGCTCTAAGTGAATAGGGATGAGCATTGGAAATCCCTTGATATGATCATGGTGCAAGTGTGTGAATGTGAATATGAATGCATGTTTATTACGGCTGCACCTCGCTGTGAGGTTGTCTACGTATCCGTTAGAAATCAGGCCAAACGTAGCTCTAGCCGAACCTCGCACAAGTGTGTGTATACCTCAAAAAGGTCTTTTTAAGGGTTGTAACGTGGTTAGGCTAAAGGTTGAAGAAGAAGGGGATAAAAGGCTCAAGGCCCTAGATAAGCCCCCAAGGTGTGCAACTTTGCTTTTGGAATATTTATATTTTTATGCTTGAGGATTTTAACACTTTTTTAGCTTTTTTTTTTTGCTTTAACATTTATTTTATTTTTGGAAGTGTGGGCAATCCCGATCATGCGGTCTATCATTCACTTGGCATTTATGTTTCTCAGGCACGGTACCGAGCACTCGATAAGAGACGCAATCTGAGACGTGTTCTTATCGAAGATATTTTCATATCAAAGACATTGGAACACTTGCCCTTTTGTACACTTTATTTATTTTTGCTTATTTTTTGCTATTTTAATTTTTTGAATTTACTCAAGCCTTTTTGAAATTGCATAAGTTACCATCCCATCCCAAGGTTAGGTAGATGTAGGTTGAAGAAAGAAAGGTCTATCGTTAGACGAGGCTCAAAGTGGTTTATGAAGAAAGGATTGTAAATTTGAAAGGTGAAAGTAGATATGATGTGGCTAAAAGGGGTGCCTCAAATCATTGGTATACCTTGTGCTTAATTCAACATGGATTTTTTTTTCTTTTTTTTTTTTATTTTTTTTTATTTTTTATTTTTTAATGCAATATAATGAAATGATCATATGTAAGGAAATAAATGCTCATTTTTATTAAAAGAAAATATATAATGTTCCTACAAAATAAATCTAAAGAGAATAAAAAAGGTGCCTATGCTAGACTTATTGAGGAAGGGGTAAATAAAAAAAGAAATAGAAAAAAGAGGTCACGAAATCTTGTCGTTGAAGCTCGCCTCTTGTCTTGCGTTGTTTCCTTTATCATCACTCGCTCTTCTTGTTAACTGGAGGTATGGGAAGCTTGTTATTATCAATCAAACGTTGGATATCCTCCTTTAGCTTCCAACAGCTCTCAATAGCATGACCCCTACCTTGGTGGTACTTGCAGTGCTCGTTTGGATTCCAACTGGGCAATCTTTTCTTAAGTGGGGGATCTTGAATAGGTCCAATGGGGGTAATGATTCCCTTGGCATAGAGTCGATCGAAAGCATCATTGTAGCTAATTCCGATAGGGGTAAATTCCCTTTTCGGTTGCTTTCGATTACCCATGGCTAGAATCTCACTAAGGTCGAAAGTACCAACACTATTACTAGAGTAGGTGTTTCCGGAAGAAGAAGGATAGTTGTTCTTCTTCCCTTCACAGCCACTGTTACCATTATTACTAATCTTGGCCTTCTTGTCGCGCGGAGGAACATGAAGGAGATTTGAATCAATGAAGTCTTGAACACGATCCTTGAGGGCGATACACTTTTCAGTAGTGTGACCGCGACCTTTATGGTATCAACAATAGGAATTCGGATCCCAATTGGGAAAACGTCTTTCAAGTGGAGGGTCTTGACCTTGATCGTGAAGACAGTCAAAAGCTTCATTGTAAGTCATTCCTATTGGTGTGTATTCTTCAATGGTCCGTTTTGCCTGTGGCTTAGGAGCATTGAGTTCTTCATTAAACCCTTGGCGAGAATTTTGTTCGATGGCCATTACTCGATTTGCTAGTCCTTCTACCACATTCAAGATCATGGCAATGACATCTTGCAGTTTTCGAACGTCCTCTTTTAGACTTGACGAGTCTTCCTTGGTATTATCCAAGAAAAGACTTTCATCCTCCTCAATTATGGCCACCTGATCGAGAGAGGTCATATAAGATGTCTCGATCGTGGGCTCTCCTACAGGTGTGATAAGAAGTGATGGATCGAAGGATGCTTGGTCATCTTTGATGGCTAGAATCTCGGAAGTTTCATTGTTATCGATCAGATCTTGAATAGCTTCTTTGAGTTTCAAACACTCTTCAGTGTCGTGACCCTTTCCTTGATGATATTTGCAGTGCTTATTATGGTCCCACTTAGGTGGCCTGGCTTCTGAAACTGGATCTTTGATGGGCCCTATGGGCATGACTAGTCCTTTGTGGTGTAGCTTCTCGAAAGTTGTTTCATAACTCATACCAAGTGGAGTGAACACCCTTTTTGACCTTTGGATTCGTGGTTTAGAGGTGTTTGTGGCATGTACTTCATTAATGGGAGAGGAAGAAGAAGGATGGTCATTCTTCTTTCCTCTCGCACCATTTTCTTTCAGAAGGTCATCTTTAATGCCAATGCCTATGTTATACACAGCCTTAAAAGTATTCAAATTGTGTTGGTACTTTAAGTGCCTAATACTTCCCTTGGAGATTTTTGATAAACATCCTCATATATTCTTTTTCGGTAGGAGCCTTGACCATATTAGCGGAAGTTTCCCTCCATTTATTGAAGAAAGAAGTGAACCCTTCGTTTTCTTTTTGTTTTAACATCTCAAGTTGTCTGTGGTCTATTTCGTCTTGGATGTTGCACTTATATCTATCTATGAAAGCGTTTGTTATTGACTCCCAAGAAGAGGTTTTCTCTTTCTCGAGAGAAAAGAACCATTGTTGACAAACGGTTTCGAGAGATAGTGGGAACAGAGAGGGGAAAACCTTCTTATTGATACCCTTAATGCTCATTATGGTTTCAAAAGCTCTTAGATGGAAATAAGGGTTATTTTGTGCCTTGAATTTATGGATGTCAGTGGCGTTGAACTTATGTGGAAGAAGTTCCTTGTCCAGCGAGACCCCTTGTGAACTCATTCCCTGAAATTTATAGTCACTAGATAGCTTGCTTAGACTCTCTTGCATGAGGTCCATCTGTTGTTGCTTCACGGGATCATTGATCTTGAGTGTGAGTAGCTTCAATGTCTCAGTCACGGTAACCAATTGGTTCCTAAGCTCATTGACTTCCTCTTGAGTTACCATTATCTTCTTAGCCTTCCTCTTTTGACGAATCGGTTTATCAAAAAGTGAGACTTGAATAAAGAGGTTGTCCTTGATTAATCGCCCTTCTCTCCTCGACCAAGTACTGTGGAAAAGGAATTCGGGGATATTCATTGTTAATTATTTGACTCAAGCTTTATTCAACATGCAATGGATGGAGGAAGTGAAGAAAGATGGAATAGAATGTGAAGAAGAATGATGGAGGTAGAGGGATATGAAGAATTAGGAATAGAATGTGCCCCCGACTCAAATGACGGAAAAGACCGACTCATGCATGAACTTAAGACATGGTCATGGTGACATATACTCAAAGTGTGTGCTAGGACTAGTGAGTGTAGGTGACATGTTGAGACTCGTGTCATGACCATGTGGCTAGACTCAATTAATGACTCGACAAGGTGCTATTGACATCGAAAATTAACCGAATTAATTAGCAAACTGGTTAATTAGACACTAGGTGATGACTCGACCAATAATCCGAACTGTCGGCCAAACGACAATACTGGCATCACACTGTGTAGCTTGGCTCCAGACGACAGAGCTGTTGCCAGGCGCCACACTCCACAGTGTGGCGCTACAGCTCAAACTTTGGCGCCAATATTGGAGCTTCAATCTGGGACTGTTTTCGGTGTTATTATCAGCTGGGGTATGCCTAAAGTCGTACTAGGTCAATTCCGATTAAAATATTAGACTTTATTGACTCAAATTAATTAACTAATTAATTAGGCAAAGTTCTTTAAGTCATTAATTTATTTAATCTCAACACAAGTCAAACAAATGGTTAAGAGAAACATAGAATATATGCACAACAAATAATGCACAATTAGTCAAGTAGGCACGATATGATGCAATGAGTTTGCAACCTAACCATGGCTCTAGTTCTCTAAAGTTCGGGATATGGTTTTAGTCAATAGAGGGTCCATGGTTAATTGTCCTGATGCACCGCGCGGAAGCCTAACCGTAAAGGGTTGGCGCGAGTGGATGGGACACCGCGAGTTTTAGAAAAAACCCGCTTCCATGGTTTGGTGAATTCAACATTCTCGGATGTACCCTTTGTTGTACAGAGCGTTCAATCGGGTAGATGGAGCATGAATTCCCAGAGGGTTATGTCCATATGTAGAACACATATGGGTTTAAGAAAAGTGAGAAAAATTTCAATCAGGAAGTAGGATCGAGCAAACAGTACGAAAAATCAGTCGAAATTAGAACGCATTTTTCTGGCTCGGTATTGGGGGAGGTTGGCTCCAGCAATCAGAGACTGGTGCCAGGATTTAGCTGTAGCGCCTGGCGCCAATGCTGGCGTCTGGCACTACAGTTAAATGCCTCGCGCCAATGCTCTGGTCATTGGCGCTACTTCCCACATGCCTCATCAACTTTCTGTGCTCGATAAAATTTTCCAGTTTCGCGCGGTGTTATTTCGGTCCTATTTGTGAAAGATATTTCTCAAATTTTCTACGTGTAAAATCCTATGTTTTTAACTCATTACGGATGGTCTTTCTAATAAGATCTTTTTTATGCATATGACAATAATGTTAATCAAGATTACGCACATGAAATACTTAGAACGTTTCGAGTCTCATCCACTCATTCTAGATCATTGCCGAAACAAATTCAAGAATTAAAATAGAAATCCTCCCCAGCGGAGTCGCCAAAAACTATAGGGAATAATTTCAGGCGTTAAACCCCTAGCTTGAACCCCACTGTGATCATACACTAAAGTACGGTGGCGTCCAAAAGGGAAGAAGATAGAGTAAAAGAGTCGCCAACAATTTTTAGGAACTTGTAAACCGTTCACAGGGTGAAGGTTACACCCCTTTGTTGGGGGTTTGGTGAGTCCGAATCACCGCGGAAACAAACCCCTACCTGAGGAACCACTCGCAATAATTAAAATCATAAAGCATAAATAAATAATCACAAAGAAAAGATAACGAATCTTACCCTTGAAGCGAGCTTCGCCCAAAAACCGGGGCTCTTACTTGAAAGCTACGAGCACGTCAAGCGCCGCGCCTCCGACGGTATCCACCCACAAAAAGGCGAACACAACTTTAAGGTCTACTACCTGGGGGTTAGCGAGGTCCGACCAAAACCCCAGTGTTATATGAGTTTAAGAGTTTTCCCAAAATTATGGAATGCTCTTTTTAACTCCCACTCAAGCATCATTTCTAATGCCCCAAGTTGGGTATTTATAGGGAATGATGGGAGTATGAAAATCTCTCCCATCAATGTGAGACAATGAGATTTTCACATTTTATTTTAAAGCTAAAATAAAATTATCAAGCAAACTAGTAATAAATCAACAAGTGTCAAGCATACACGAGAGAGTAGGTGAGAACCACTTGGAGATGGGGACCAAACTTTCTCCCCACTCTCTCCCTCACCTTGTGCCACATGGCAACCCCACTTACTCCATAATCTAAGCTTCCCCTTATTCACGGCCCTATGGCCCAAGCCAAGTCACGAGCCAAGCCCCAGCCGCGGCTGCTAGGACGGTGCGCCAGCTCGTCTTGCCCCTAGCATTCGGATGCTCGGGGCACTCCGATGCTAGGGGTATTTTCGGGAATATTGTTGATTTATTATTATTTTGCGCGTCTCGTCTTTTATCATTTAGACTCGACTTCCGACGATCGGTTTCGACGCTCTAAGCTCGAATTACCGACGTCTAATTATTTAACACTCGGGCGACGAATTAATTTCTTCCGAATTAATTCGTCGAGTTGGTTCGCATATATTTGCTTGGGTGTGACCCGAAGGGTTCAGTCAAGATTAAGCTGTAATATTAATTATATTAATATTACTGATCGGAAGCGGCCTCCACCCAGGCATTCCGATCACTTGACCTTACTAAATATATTAGCTTTCTAATAATTCTGAACCCGCTATCAGAATAATACACTTGTTCGAAGGACACTATTCCTTTCAATCTCCCACTTGTCCTTCCGGACAAGTGTGCATTTAGTGTATAGCCCTTATCCTATGTCTCTTCATGAACTATAGAGTAAGATTACTAGTCATCTATGTTACGTCCAGAAGTGTTTCTCGAAATCCGAGTTTGACTGTTAATAAGCAGATGATTTCTAAAATCCATTTGAGCACGGCCATGCATTTTTCACAGTCTCGCTCTTCGAGAGGCCTTGTAAACAACAAGACATGTTCCCTATTGTTAGTAGGGGGACATTTCCAGTCTTGTAATGTAGCTTCTCTTACTAAGAGGACTCACCTGCCCAATATCTGTCTTTATAATCCCCAGTTACGGCAGACGTTTGGCGGATACCAAAGCGGACCAGTACTCAAACAAGAGATCTCCCACTACTCATGGTCAAAGGAAAAGAGTTCCGATAGTAATAATGAGAAAATACTTATGACGATTTTTAAATTTCTTAAAGTATCCTCATAGGTCGATCCAGTGTGGTTCTAAACCAATACCTGTGCAAATGATTTATATCCTCATAGCACAAGAAACGGTGCTACAAATCATACTACACACTAATCTCTGATGGTCATAAATCGTCCACAAAATATGACCTTGATTATGGATAATTTTCGATTAAAATATTCAATGTTCACTTAATAGGTGTTTCTTTATCCAAGCCATTGACTTGATACCCTATTTTGAATATTTATTAAAATCAAATGGACTCATTATTTAATTCTAAACCACAATTAAATAGAGACGGAGTGATTTAAATTGCATGAAAATTTTAATTACTCCAAAACTGAATGGTTCATCATGGTGCTTTACATCAACATTGTTCAAAATTTGATTATAACACTATAAAATGGAATTCAAAGCCAGTTCATGACATGCTTGATTCCCATTGCCTCAATGTGTTTGTTGTGCTTCACTTGAGGCAAATGTTTAGTAAGTGGATCGGCTACATTGTCATCTGTCCCAACTTTGCAAATTCTGATTTCACTTTCTGACTTCCATTCTCGAATCATGTGAAATTGCTTGTGGACATGTTTGACCTTCTGATGTTCTCGTGGTTCTCTAGCCTGAGCAATAGCTCCATTGTTGTCACAATAGAGGTCTATTGGACCCTTGATGGAGGGTACAACACCAAGTTCATCAATGAACTTGCGAATCCAAACTGCCTCCTTGGCTGCCTCAGATGCTGCCAAGTACTCGGCTTCAGTTGAAGAATCAGCGGTTGTGCTTTGCTTTGCACTCTTCCAACTAAACGCTCCTCCATTGAGACATAATATGTATCCTGATTGTGACTTAAAGTCGTCTCTGTCTGTCTGGAAGCTTGCGTCGGTATATCCCTCAACAACCAATTCATCTTTACCACCATAAACAAGGAATTTATCCTTGTTCCTTTTCAGGTACTTTAGAATATTCTTGGACGCAGTCCAATGCGCCTCTCCTGGATCTGATTGGTATCGGCTCGTAGCACTTAAGGCATACGATACATCAGGCCTAGTACATATCATGGCATACATGATCGATCCAATAAGCGAAGCATATGGAATTCGACTCATCCTTTCTCGCTCATCAGGTGTCTTTGGACACTGCTTCTTGCTTAAGGTTATGCCATGTGACATGGGTAGGTGCCCTCTCTTGGCTCCTTCCATTTGGAATCGAGCCAGTACCTTATCGATGTAAATACTCCGACTCATTCCAATCATCCTTTTTGATCTATCCCTATAGACCTTGATGCCTAATATGTACTGAGCCTCTCCCAAGTCTTTCATTGAAAAACATTTCTCGAGCCAAGTCTTTATAGACTCTAGCAATGGAATGCTATTTTCAATGAGCAAAATGTCATCGACATATAAGACTAGGAAGGCGATGTCACTCCCACTGACCTTCTTGTAGACACAAGACTCATCTGGATTCTTGATAAAACCAAACTCACTGATGGCTTCATCAAATCGCAGGTTCCAACTTCTGCTTGCTTGCTTTAATCCATAAATGGATTTCTTCAGCTTGCATACCTTCTTAGGATTATTTTGGTCAACAAAACCTTCAGGCTGTGTCATATACACAGTTTCTTCCGAAATCCCATTGAGGAAGGCGGTTTTGACGTCCATCTGCCATACTTCATAATTGTAATATGCAGCAATCGCTAGAAGAATTCGAACGGACTTAAGCATAGCAACTGGAGAAAAGGATTCATCATAATCAACGCCGTGAATTTGCCTGTAACCTTTTGCTACCAGCCTTGCTTTGTAAATAAATACATTTCCATCTTTGTCGGTTTTCATCTTGAAAATCCATTTACATCCGATAGGTGTGTAACATGCGGGTAAATCAACCAAGTCCCATACTTGATTTTCAAACATGGAGTCCATTTCGTATTTCATGGCCTCTTTCCATTTTGCAGAGTTGGGGCTCGTCATAGCTTGCTTGTAGGTTTCCAGCTCATCTCCATCCACTACTAGGATGTCCTGATCTTCGGTTAATACAACACCGAGATATCTGTCAGGTTGAGATCTTGGCCGAGTCGACCTACGTAGGGTAATGGACTGAGCATTTGCATTGTCGGGTTGACTTTGCATATTTTGACTTTGACCAATGTCAACACCTGCTTGGTAAGCACTTTGATTGTCAACTTGTCCTTGTTGCTCGTCCTCTCGAACTTCGTCGAGTTCGATTTTCCTCCCACTTGTCATTTTGGAGAGATGCTCCTTCTCCAAGAAGACACCATCACGAGAAACAAACACTTTGTTCTCGTATTTGTTGTAGAGGTAATACCCTTTGGTTTCTTTTGGATAGCCCACAAAGTAAACTTGTCAATTTTCGGATGAAGTTTGTCAGAAATGAGTTTCTTGACATATGCTTCGCATCCCCAAATCTTGAGAATAGACAACCTTGGCAGTTTGCTTGTCCATAATTCATATGGAGTCTTTTCCACTGCTTTTGACGGAGCACGATTTAGAGTGAGTGCCGCAGTTAAAAGTGCATGTCCCCAAAAAGAGATTGGAAGTTCACTAAGACCCATAGTAGATCGGACCATGTCTAACAGGGTTCGATTCCTCCTTTCAGATACTCCATTCCATTGAGGAGTTCCCGGAGGTGTCAACTCTGAAAGTATTCCATGTTCTTTCAGATGGTCATCGAACTCTTGGCTCAAATATTCGCCACCTCAATCCGATCGAAGCGCTTTGATTTTCTTGCCGAGTTGGTTTTCAACTTCTTTCTGAAATTCTTTGAATTTTTCAAACGATTCAGATTTGTGCGACATTAGTTAGACATAACCATATTTACTAAAGTCGTCCGTGAAGGTTATGAAATACCGATAACCACTCCTTGCGGGTGTACTCATTGGTCCACATACATCGGTGTGTATTAGTCCCAACAAGTTACCGGCCCTTTCTCCTAACTTGGAGAATGGTTGCTTTATCATCTTGCCTAATAAACATCCTTCGCAATTCTCAAAGGATTCTAAATCAAATGAGTCAAGAATACCTTCTTGTAGAAGTTTCTTGATGCGTTTGATGTTAATGTGGCCAAGGCGACAATGCCACAAGTAAGTTTGACTGGACTGTGTAGTCTTAGCTTTCTTTGTATTGGTATCAAACATTTGTCTAAAAACACGTGAAAGTGTCATTCAAGACATCAAAACAAAAGGTCTTGATTTGATGAAAATGACGTCCAACGTCAGAAATACATCAAAAGTATGGTAGATAAAACTAAATAAGTTCTACTTCTTTAGACAAATCATGAGAATACAAGTTTCTCTTAGATAGATCACTTCCATCCTACTTGCGAACTCGATTCCTCTTGAAAAAGCACCGCTCACTTAGTTCCTGAAAAAGGAGTGTGTTGTGAGTCAATTTTCCGGTATCTAATACCTTTGAAAATTGCTTATATTCAAGTGTATAAGATGATACCTGAGGTTGAGGTTACTTTTCCTTTCGCCTCATCATCCAGATACATGCCGCATGCTCTTTTGTAGTGTCCGGGATTACCACAATAGAAGCAGCGCATCTTCCTCTTGTCTTTGAACTCCTTCTTCCTTGGTCTAAGGGTAAAGTTAGCCTTCTTGCAAGAATAAGTCTTTTGGAGCTCTTGGATGACTTCCCTTAAGGACAGTGTATCCCTATTAGCGGTGAGACGCATCTTAAGCCCCACATACTCCGAGTGAAGAGAGCTAAGAAGCATGTGAGCCTCTTGCTCGTCTTCCACTGGTTTGCCAATTAGCTCCAGATGGTTGAATAACCTTTTCATGTTAATTACATGAGCTTGAAGTGGCATTCCGGGCCTAAGTCTCGCACTGTAGACTTTTCCCCATACCTCTTGTCTTTTTGCGGTGGCTTGATCCTCATTTTGGAGAGTGACCTAGTCACATTCTCCACATGACCATAATAATTGCCCCTAGCACTCTTGGTGACCCTCATATTGACTACATCTTCAAGAGTTTTGAGCATCATGTCCGGAAAATAACCGGAAAAAACCCCTCTCCATTGATCCGGGATGGAGTTTGCCATGAGTTTAGAAACTCTCTTGCAATCTATACTCCATTCTTCATGAGCTTCATCACTCATGATCCCTTTCGAGTAGAAACTCGGGATCGGAGTGTCCAAGATATGCTCTAGGTAGCAATTACTGAGTGTCTTTCGGAGTTCATCTTCCCTTTCCTTGAAGGTCACCAAATTGAGCAAAAATGGTAACTTTTCGGGAAGTTCCGGGTACATAAGGTCGTTGTCATTAGTTGAAGACATGATTCTAAAATTGAAAGAATTTTAATGAAAAACCATTCAAAAATACTTAAATAAGATTGAATTTTATTCATTCAAAGTTTCAATACATATTTAACGTCTTATTCACACGTAAAATTTGTCCCTATTTTGTGAAAATAAAGCGATTCCAAGATCCGAAGAAACAAAGAGTGGTTAAGCATGCTTTGGCTTGTCTAAAACACTCAATCTTCTTGGGTAAGAATTGCCTTGCTAATGGCTCTAAGCCGCTCTTGGTTAGATAATCGTCGCATTTAATGCATCTTTGACGATGTATCTCTTTTGCCACAGTATGTGAGGACTCCTCACTCATACCGATGAGTTAAACCAAAATCAACGTGCACACCCGGTGTGCCTTATGCCCCTTGGAGAAGTGATGGCACCTCACTTTGGCGTAGCCTACCATCACTCTCGTTCGGTTAGTAAGTGTTGTTTTGGAAAGGCAAGTTTGACTCAATATTATTAGGGACCTAGGATTTCTATGTTGGTTGATTTAAGTGAACTTAACTAATCATCGCAACATCAAGAAAACCTAAACATGCATCTAACAAATAATTTACACACATATATATATAAGCATAAAATATAAAGCGAAATTACAGATGCATATTGGCAACTAGCATGACCCCTTGAGATCTTCATATCTTCAAAAGGTCTTCATTTGCAATTCAAGGCTTTGTCTTCCAAGATACGCCGTCTTCAAGACTTAACCAAATTATGCAAAAAACTAGAGTCTACAACTAGGAATGATCTAAATATTAAAGTACAAAAATACTTAAAGGTGCGTAGACATTATTTAGATTTACAAAAATACATAACGGCACGTAGTCCGTATTTTCTATCCTAGTCGGGTCCCACTAGTTGCCATTTCATAAAACCTGTGAGAGAGAATATATATATTCCATTCATCCATTCACTATTTGTGAATGGCCCATGCAATTTACAAATCAAAACAAAATAAAATGCATTTAAACAACGCGCGCACTAGTAACTAATCTAGGTGGTTAATCCGATTAACACGCCTAATTAAAGATAGTCAAAGTTGTTTAACCGATTATATAACTTACGTCATTTATAATTGAAGCTCCCACTAAATTCCGCATTTCCTTAATTAATCTAATTAATTAAGTCGGTATCACCCAAACTTGTCAAAATGAAATTTTGCTAATGCCGCACAAAACCGAGGCCTAGCCTCCCATAATTTTAATTAAAATAAACAAAATTAATTAAAACAAATAAAACTGAAAAATAAGCAACATCAAGCCTACTACGGCTAGCCACCTCACCGCACCAAGCATACACACACGCCAAGACCACGAACACACGGCCCACGGCACACGCCCGCGAGCTGCTGCCACGGCACAACCGCGCGTGGCTGCTGCTGCCGTGCGTGGCTGCAAGCAAGGCGGCGCTGCCACCTTGGCAGCCACATATGGGCTGCTATGCATCCCGGCTCGCCAAGGTGATGCATTGCCTCGTTTTGCGTGCCACGACCTCAGGATTTGATCCCTTTTCGCGAAACATCAATAATGAATTCTAAATTGATTTTAGAACTAATTTAGAGAGCAAAATAAAATTTTAAACAAGTCTAACTTAATAAAATTTTCAAAATGCAAATAACCAAAATAATTCCAAGAACCATTCTTAATTAAATTGGTTTAGCTTGGTGCAACATAAAATAGAGGCAATTTCTCACTTTCAATTTAATCAATTTAAATTAAACTTGAGAATTTGACAAAGTAAAGGGAAGTTGGAAAAAATATGAACTTTAATGTTCAAATGAAAATTCCAACATCTAAATTTTGTAAATCCTTGAAAATTATATCTTCCATCATGAAGATAACCAAATTTTTATCACAAAAATCGAAACTTTATGTTTCCAACCAACTCAAAAAGATTAAAACATCAAAGTTTAACACAAAATAACATGGAATTTAGTGGTTTTTAAAGTTTCAATCACTTATCACAAATAAAGATTGAATCTTTAACACTTAGGAAGCCTCAAAAATAAAACTTTCACACTAAAAGACAATTAGTTTGCAATTATGTGAAAATAAATCAACCTTTAAGCATCAAATACTACCAAGTGTGCTTTAAGGGGACATAAAAATGCAGAAAATAATGCAAATAACCATATAATCAACAATTTATGCCATTAATTTCAAGGTTAGAAAAGACTTAAAAAATTTCGTCAAAAACGGAAAACCCCTCGAAAAAGGCATTTCTGGTCAGAATTTGGCTAAAATCACAGGCCCCTTAGGGGATAAAAACCTTTCAAGAACACGTTTTCCACCCAAAATTCACTAGTCTTGGGCGAAAATCTGGGTTCTGGGCCAAACTCGACATTAAAAACGGGATTAAAATAAATAAAACCGAGCTACTAATCTAATTAGCAACTTAAACCAGAAAATTAAGCCAAAATAAACCTTGAAAAACATGATTATAAAAATAAACGAGCGGGGCTCCGATACCGTTGTTGGGGTTTGGTGAGTCCGACTCACCGCGGAAACAAACCCATACCCGAGGAACCACTCGCAATAATTAAAATCATAAAGCATAAATAAATAATCACAAAGAAAAGATAACGAATCTTACCCTCGAAGCGAGCTTCGCCCAAAAACTGGGGCTCTTACTTGAAACCTACGAGCACGTCAAGCGCTGCGCCTCCGACGGTATCCACCCACAAAAAGGCGAACACAACTTTAAGGTCTACTACCTGGGGGTTAGCGAGGTCCGACCAAAACCCGAGTGTTATATGAGTTTAAGAGTTTTCCCAAAATTATGGAATGCTCTTTTTAACTCCCACTCAAGCATCATTTCCAATGCCCCAAGTTGGGTATTTATAGGGAATGATGGGAGTATGAAAATCTCTCCCATCAATGTGGGACAATGAGATTTTCACATTTTATTTTAAAGCTAAAATAAAATTATTAAGCAAACTAGTAATAAATCAACAAGTGTCAAGCATACATGAGAGAGTAGGTGAGGACCACTTGGAGATGGGGACCAAACTTGCTCCCCACTCTCTCCCTCACCTTGTGCCACATGGCAACCCCACTTACTCCATAATCTAAGCTTCCCCTTATTCACGGCCCTATGGCCCGAGCCAAGTCACGAGCCAAGCCCGAGCCCGGCCCTAGCCCAGCCCGCACCCAGCCCGCACCCAGCCCACACCTAGCCCGAGCCCAGCCTGCACCAGCTATTGTTGTGGCGCGGTGCGGCTGCTGTCGTGGCGCGGCGCAGCTGCTGCTGTGCCTAGCCGCGGCTGGCCGTGCCAGCACGGTGCGCCAGCTCGTCTTGCCCCTAACATTCAGATGCTCGGGGAACTCCCATGCTAGGGGTATTTTCGGGAATATTGTTGATTTATTATTATTTTGCGCGTCTCGTCTTTTATCATTTAGACTCGACTTCCGACGATCGGTTTCGACGCTCTAAGCTCGAATTACCGACGTCTAATTATTTAACACTCGGGCGACGAATTAATTTCTTCCGAATTAATTCGTCGAGTTGGTTCGCATATATTTGCTTGGGTGTGATTCGAAGGGTTCAGTCAAGATTAAGCTGTAATATTAATTATATTAATATTACTGATCGGAAGCGGCCTCCACCCAGGCATTCCGATCACTTGACCTTACTGAATATATTAGCTTTCTAATAATTCTGAACCCGCTATCAGAATAATACACTTGTTCGAAGGACACTATTCCTTTCACCCTTAACGATCCAAGAGATCGTCAACTCCATAAGGTCTTGAATCAAATAAGGGTTCGGGGATGAAGGTACAAATCCAACCTAAAAGATATTGAACCTGCCCTAATAATAGGCCTCTACTTTATTCTGATCGTATTCATGTGCGCTTTCTGACTAACATGCAATCAATAGGATTAACCCTAAACCTGTTTAATCTATGTTGGTTGAATATTAATGCACAAACAAACCTATTATTGGCGATCACTTGAATTATAATCACATTAACCCTAAACAGGATTATTAAATTATCTTATTAAGCGTGATTACAAGTACCAATTCCCTTTAAACATGCATAAAAGGTGTGATCAAGCAATAAAAATAAATAATGTATCAAGCAACATAATAAATCATAATAATAATTATAATCATTAAAACAATAATCATCATAAATTACAATCATTATAATCATAATCATGTTCATGTTAATATTAAAGCATAATAATAGCAAGATCCTAGGCATGATACTAAAAAGATTAATAACAAACCCTAGCATGTCACTAAGCAATAAAAATCAAATCTTTAACCCTAACATGATACTAACATGAATATTAGGAAAGACAATAAAAGACATCATAGAAATCATGGTCAAGGAAAAGAGTTCCGATAGTAATAATGAGAAAAATACTTATGACGATTTTTAAATCTCTTAAAGTATTGGTGCTATAAATCATACTACACACTAATCTCTAATGGTCATTAATCGTCCACAAAAAATATGACCTTGATTAGGGATAATTTTTGATTAAAATATTCAATGTTCACTTAATAGGTGTTTCTTTATCCAAGCCATTGACTTGATACCCTATTTTGAATATTTATTAAAATCGAATGGACTCATTATTTTCTAAACCACAATTAAATAGTTTTGTGGAATATTTAGAAATATTTTATTCCACTATGAAACTTCACAATGTTTCATCTTATGATAAATGGTTTTTCCCAAATGTTTTAAGAGTAGTACTCGTCATAAAACATTCATAGAAATCACACTAATATTTGATATGCTTGATTTCTTTCATGCAATTATGAATGTTGTTGTTCACTTATTGCATAGGTTTAGTTATAATTACTTTGCAAACCTTAGCATCTTCTTTATCCACCATTTCCATAATAAGATGATAAAATTTTGAGAGTGTTAATGGATTACATGTGATTCAGGATTTATTGTCCAAGCAATGGCTCCCACTCATTTTCATGATTTGAGACCTTCTACTTGACAACCTACAATCATCAATGTTCAACAATGAACTTTTCCATTTAACATCTATCTTATTATTGCCTATAAGGCAACAATATTCTCAACATATGTTTTAGTAGACCCTCCGATGATGCCTTGCATGGATTTCACTCCAAACGACTCACAATGATTTGGAATACTCAAATCACTTACGATCATGGAAATTTATCTTAAATTTCCGCACATTATACATGGATGCATATCCATGTTACCATTCTCAAGCCACGACACTTCTTGCCTCGTGCTTATAAATGGCTTCCTTGCTAAGGATATAATCCTTGTTAAGGTTTGTGCTTGCAACATCAAAACTCAAGTTGTATTTGTTTCCATGCGTCAAGAACTCATCCAACTACTTATTTAAGTGCTATGGATGTTCTTGACTATAATCTAATGATCTAATACTTAGATTAATGTCGACTGGTATTATATATGTACTTCACATGCTCTAAGCAAGTAAGTCGTCTGACGATTCCATATCATAGCTTTACATGATGGATTTAATTCTAGAATGATTCTCAATTCTATTCCATCCATGTGACATTTAGCTCATTCAGTTACACTAAGTCTTGCCAAAATGTTCGCTATGTGATATGGTTGAAAGTCTCTTATTAGAGTCTTTCTTGGTTGACTTAGTATTTAGCCTAGCTTATACTTAATTCAAACATTTACTTAGCTTCATACATATATGGTCGAAAGCCATTCAAAGTCCTTCATGTTTAACATGGTAAATTCCTTTACTCATTTAAACATTTAATTAAGTCTATACCATAGAACTTAATTCCCAACATGTACTAAGTATCGTCTTTGGCTTGGTCCATTGGCGAAAATACTTTCAAATCTAAGCATTTATCATTTGATAGTTGTTTCACAATAGAGTTCGTAAACATCTCGTTGGACCTTTACTTTTGCTCCCACTAAACTTCTTGTTCATCATAATTTCTATGTTTCTCCATAAGTCAATCCTCTTATTAACTTTATGAGAAAACACGTTCCAATTCCTTCATGCAATGCTTCCTTTAATCCCATGACGGATTCCATGTGCTTGCTTTCAAATCTAGCATTATTTAGATTTTCAAAACCCTTAGACTATTCCATAGTCACTTCCAATATCCTATTTTGGGAAGGCGGTTTTGGTATCTATTTTTCCATATTTCATATGTGCAATTTTGCTAGATCAATCATGAAAAGACTTAAGCATTCCGATTGATGAATAGGTTTTTATTAAAATCAACTCCTTGAAATTAATTATATCATTTTCAACCAATCTATCTATGTATGCATATACATTTCCACATTTGTTAGTTTTCTCCTTGAAAACTTATTTGCAATTGACGGATCTTTCATCCTTCATGCAAATTAATCAAGTTTCGAACATGATTTTCAAACATGGAGTCTATTTCGGATTTTCATGGCCTCTAACCATCATTCGGAATTTGGATTTGTCATAGCTATCTTACAAGACATTATTCCTTTACTTGTAAGTCTTAGGTTTATTTCTAACTTAATAGAAAATTTATAGGATTCAATCCAAGCCTTTGGTGAATTCTATACCTATACGGGGTAATTGCATCAAACACTGAGTTTTAAGGAGCTTTCAAAGCCCTTTTATCATGTTGATCTTACTCCAACATTTTTAATGTTTTGTGAGTAATGAATTCTCTTTTAAGACACTTGTAAAGTCCTTTTGAGTATTCTTGATCAAGCATTCTCATGAAGTCCTTTAAGGTCTTCCGAGATTCTCAGTTCTAGTTTGTTGCTAAGCTCGATGGTCATCGAGTTCATTTTCCTCCCACTTGTCGTTTTGGAAACGTGTTACTTTCCAAAAAGACACCACTTAGAGCACAAATATTATGTTCTCAATTAGGATGTGGAGGTAATGCCCGTAGTCTCACTTGAATGCTTACAAAGAGACATGTATATTGTCTTTGGGTAAAAGTTCGTTGTGAAACAAACAGTTAGCTCCCACTTGAGCTATCTTTAGTCTTTATTGAGCCATTCAGCTCCCACTGAGCCACCTAGCTCCCACTGAGCCACTTAGCTCCCACTGAGCTAGTGAACTCCCACTGAGACTAAGAGCCTTAGACATATACTTGAAAAGACTTTTAGAAGTTATTTATATCCATAACTGAATATGGCGTCCTTTCTTAGCTTCGACATATTGTTTAGTGTAACATTAGTCATTTGTGCAAATCTTTAAGAACTTTATAGGAAGGGTTGTGAACCATCATCGTTTGAGTCATTTTCCAATGACATCGAGGTCTCCGTGAGGACTCACTATGTTCTTTGTGGAGTTCTTTATGAAAATTTCCATTCATAATTTTGAGATGGTCACGCTTGGCTCAAGCAAACATTGCTCAATCTAATCTAGAAGTTTTGATATCTTGCCAAGTCGATTCTGTACTTCACTGGACTCTTGAGCTACTCAGGTCAAGTTTGTTCACATTTGATGAATATAGCCATATCCTTTCAAATTCTTTGTGAAACGTTGAAGTAATTGATTCCTATTTAGCCTTCGGAGTCAATTGTCTATACCAAGAACAATAGCTCTCTTCTTTGTCGATTTCAACAACTAAGGCTTGCTTGTCTTAGAATGATTCCAAATCGAGCAACTATCAAGAGCCTATATAATAGAATCTTGAGTACGTTCTTGTCGGTATGACATTGCTAAAGATGTTTGGAATGCAAATCAAGCCCATGACTTGAACTTAGGGAGTTAATCATGTTAGGGAAATGTTTGTTTATAATCAAGCATTCTTGACTCAACGCTTGGATAACCATGCCATTCAAATAAATCTCGCAACTATTTCTCATTACTTTGAATGTGAGTCATTCCGTGTGAAAACGGATCAATTGCTGATTATGGAACATAATAACCATTATTTGTTCCAGCCTTTGGCTTAAAAGGTCTTTAAACAAAACATACGACCTTACAACTAATGTAGCTCTTCTTGCTTCATTCTAAGTTTGTAAGTCGATAACTTAGCTTAACTTCAATAGTTTGAGGTCACTATCATAGTGGAACACTCAAGCAGTATCTGATACTTGTGAAGATAACGAATTGCTAAGTTAACTACAATAACATGAACTCATGAGTTGAAATGGAATCTAATTCCTTTTCTTTGTTCCTTCTTTCCTATATTTCTTATCATACAATATCTCATAATCTTACTTTAAGAATTATTTCTTTAAGTACCTTGACTCTTATACTTTGTTAGGCATAATCAAGCACATAGTGCGTCGTAAAACAAAGTTCCATCTTTTCCATTAATTCTTACTCGAATTACTACATCAATGAGTCCTACTCAATTATGTATGATGCGAAAAGATACATTGGTTGTCAAACATTGACAATCTTGAGTTTGCAACTCAATACCTCATGTTTTATCAAAACTACCTAGTATTTTGAATACATGATGTCCAACCGTCCTTTCGGACATAGTTATAAAAGTCATTTATGAGAATTGTATTTTAGAAATGCTTTTCCTGTCTTTGAGAACTATTCTCAAGGATTTCCTTTACCAATCATGGAAACAATATTATTTGATTTGAAATACTATAAATATAAGTGCAAAGTATAACCATTTATCAAGAACATAATAAGTTTTGAAATTTAATAGCATTCATGCAAACTTCAATCTTATTAAACGTCTTATTTACGCATAAAAATTGTCCCTATTTGGCGAAAATAAGGCGATTCCAAGATCCGAAAAAACAAAGAGTTGTTAAGCATGCTTTGGCTTGTCTTAACACTCAATCTTCTAAGGTAAGAATTTCCTTGCTAATGGCTCTAAGCCACTCTTGGTTAGATAATCGTCGCATCTAATGCACTTTGACGATGTATCTCTTTTGCCACAGTATGTGAGGACTCCTCACTCATACCGATGAGTTCAACCAAAACCAACGTGCACACCCGGTGTGCCTTATGAACCTTAGAGAAGTGATGGCACCTCGCTTTGGCATAGCCTACCATCACCCTCGTTCGGTTGGTAAGTGTTTTTTTGGAAAGGCAAATTTGACTCAATATTATTAGAGACCTAGGATTTCTATGTTGGTTGATTTAAGTGAACTTAACTAATCATCGCAACATAAAAAAAACCTAAACATGCATTTAACGAATAATTCACATGTATATAAGCATAAATATAAAGCGAAATAATAGATGCATATTGGCAACTAGCATGACCCCTTGAATTCTACAAGTCTTCAAAAGGTCTTCATTTGCAATTCAAGGCTTTGTCTTCTAAGATACGCCGTCTTCAAGACTTAACCAAACTATGCATATACTAGTGTCTACGACTAGGAATAATCTAAATATTAAGGTACAAAAATACTTAACGGTGCGTAGACCGTATTTAGATTTACAAAAATACATAACGACACGTAGTCCATATTTTCTATCCTAATCAGGTCCCACTAGTTGCCATTTCATAAAACCCGTGAGAGAGAATATATATTCCATTCATCCATTCACTATTTGTGAATGGCCCATGCAATTTACAATATCAAACAAGTAAAATGCATTTAAACAACGCGCGCACTAGTAACTAATATAGGTGGTTAATCCGATTAACACGCCTAATTAAAACTAGTCAAAGTTGTTTAACCGATTATGTAATTTGACGTTATTAATTATTGAAGCTCCCACTAAATTCCGCATTTCCTTAATTAATCCAATTAATTAAGTCGGTAGCACCCAAACTTGTCAAAATAAAATTTTTCCAATGCCGCTCAAAACCGAGGCCTAGCCTCCCAAAATTTTAATTAAAATAAACAAAATTAATTAAAATTATTAAAACAACAAAATAAGCAATATTAAGCCAACCGCATTTCAAGTGGCTTTCGCTTTAATCGTTTTGCCAAGGAAACTCGAATAATCGCGACTCATGCAAACCAAGCATACTACGGCTATTCACCTCACCGCACCAAGCATATGCACATACAAAAAACTCCACACACACGGCTCGCGGCAAGCGGCCATGGGCTGCTGCCACTGCCGCACGCACAGCCATGGCTGCTGGTGCGTGGCTGCTGCGGCCGTGTGCTGCTACCGCGCGTGTGGCGCACGCAAGGCGGGGCAGCGACCTTGGCAGCCACATGCGGGATGCTATGCAGCCCGGCTAGCCAAGGGTGGTTCTTTGCCTCGTTTTGCGTGCCATGGCCTCGGGATTTGATCCCATTTCGCGAGACATAATTAATTAATTCTAAATTAATTTTAGAACTAACTCAATGAGCAAAAAAATAAAATTTTAAACAAGTCTAACTTAATAAAATTTCAAAGTGCAAATAACCAAAATAATTCCAAGAACCATTCTTAATTAAATTAGTTTAGCTTGGTGCAATAACAAAGTTGAGGCAATTTCTCACTTTTAATTTAATCAATTTAAATTAAACTTGAGAATTTGACAAAGAAAGGGGAAGTTGGAAAAATATGAACTTTAATGTTAAAATAAAAATTTCAACATCTAAATTTTGTGAATCTTTGAAAATTATATCTTCCAACATGAAGATAACCAAATTTCTATCACAAAAATTGAAACTTTATGTTTCCAATCAACTCAAAATGATTAAAACAACAAAGTTTAACACAAAATAACATGGAATTTAGTGGTTTTTAAAGTTTCAATCACTTATCACAAATAAAGATTGAATCTTTAACACTAAGGAAGCCTCAAAACAAAAAATTTCACACTAAAAAGCAATTAGTTTGCAATTATGTGAAAATAAATCAACCTTTCAGCATCAAATACTACCAAGTAAGTGTTCTTTAAGGGGACTTAAAAATGCAGAAAATAATGCAAATAATCAACCACATAATCAACAAGTTATGCCGTTAATTTCAAGGTTAGAAAAGACTTAAAAATTTTCGTCAAAAACGAAAAATCCCTCGAAAAAGGCATTTCTGGTCTGAATTTTGCTAAAATCGCAGTTCCAAAGGGGTAAAAACCTTTCCAGAACACCTTTTCCACACAAAATTCACTATTTTTGGGCGAAAATCTGGGTTCTGGGCCAAATTCGACATTAAAAACGGGATTAAAATAAATAAAACCGAGCTACTAATTTAATTAGCAACTTAAACAAGAAAAATAAGCCAAAATAAACCTTGAAAAACATGATTATAAAAATAAACAAGCGGGGCTCCGATACCGCTGTTGGGTTTGGTGAGTCCGACTCACCGCGGAAACGACCCCGACCCAAGGAACCACTCGTAATTAATAAAACCATAAAGCATAAATAAACACGAGAAAAGGAAGAACGAATCATAACCTTGAAGCGAGCTTCGCCCTCACAAAACGGGCTCTTACTTGAAAGCCATGAGCACCGCAAATGCCGTGCCTCCAACGGTATCCACCCACAAAGGACGAACACGGCTTTTTAGGTCCGCTACCTTGGAGTTAGCAAGGTCCGACCAAAACCCAAGTGTTAATGGAGTTTAAGAGTTTTTCCAAAATATGGAATGCTCTTTCTAACTCACACTCAAGCACTTTACTCCAAATCCCAAGGTTGGTATTTATAGAGGAAAGTATGAGTGGGAATTTCTATCCCATCAATGTGGGATTCATGAAATTCCACAAATTAATTTAAAGCTAAATTAAATTACATATATAAGCAAGTAATAAATTAACAAGTGTCCTAGTCATATGTAAAGAGGAGTATGGATCACTTGGAGAGGAGGGGACCATACTTGCTCCCCACTCCTTCCTCTCCTTGTGACATTTGTCCACACCAAAAAGCAAGCATACTTACTAGCTTCCCCTTTCTACCCGACCTAGGCCCACGGCCCAGCTAGCCTCGCACCGTGCGGGCTGCTAGCTGCTGCCAGCTCGGCCCAGCACGCCCACGCACATCAGTGCGGGCTGCTGATGCCGAGGGCGCTGCTAGCTAGCCACGCACATGTGCGGGCTGCTAGCAGCAGCGCACGCCAGCACGCCACGCACTGCTTGCGGGCTGCTGGTCGTGCTGTGCTAGCATGCCTCGCACATCGTGCGGGCTGCTAGCCACGCCTTGCTAGCATGTCTCGCACATGGTGCGGGCTGCTAGCTCGGCTAATCCCCTAGCACTCGGGATTCTGATGCTAGGGGTATTTTGGTCATTGTTGATTTATTACTAATTTGCCATCTCGTTTTTTTATTATTTTTGACTCGACTTTCGACGCTCGGTTTTGACGCTCTAAGCTCGAATTTCCGACGTTTAAATATTTAACACTCGGGCGACGAAATAATTTCTTCTGAATTAATTCGTCGAGTCGGTTCGTATATTTTTGCTTGGGTGTGACCCGAAGGGTTCAGTCAAGATTAAGCTGTAATATTAATTATATTAATATTACTGATCGGAAGCGGCCTCCACCCAGGCATTCCGATCACTTGACCTTACTGAATATATTAGCTTTCTAATAATTCTGAACCCGCCATCAGAATAATACACTTGTTCGAAGGACACCATTCCTTTCATGATCAAGCAATAAAAATAAATAATGTATCAAGCAACATAATAAATCATAATAATAATTATAATCATTAAAATTATAATCATCATAAATTACAATCATTATAATCATAATCATGTTCATGTTAATATTAAAGCATAATAATAGCAGGATCCTAGGCATTATACTAACAAGATTAATAACAAACCCTAGCATGTCACTAAGCAATAAAAATCAAATCTTTAACCCTAACATGACACTAACATGAATATTAGGAAAGACAATAAAAGGCATCATAGAAATCATAATTGACATTATATTCTTTACCCTAAACATGGTACTAGGAAGCAATAAAACACCCTAACATGGTACTAGGAATCAAAATAACAATCTAAGCATGATTTCTATATCATAATATCAATTAAACAATTAAAGCACTTACTTTGATGTCTCGTACCTCTTTCTAATAACAAAATACACACGTTAGTAACTTCAAGGAAAATAATAATCAAACAATTAAATAATTGAAAGAGAGATTTGGGACCAAGCCCTCAGAAATTAAACCTTTCACGTCTAGGGCGAAGGCAACTTCGAATATGGCTAGGTGTTTCTAGATCTTGCGAATGCGGAATTTTGTATGTAAAAGACTAGTTTAGAAAAGAGAGAGAGAGATGGTGAATGATTAAAGAGAATGAGAGAATGAAAACTAATTGTAGGTGATAATAATTGAAAAGTTGGTTGTTGATGAATGAAAACGGAGTTTTTAACACGTTAATTATAGAGAAAATCAGCCAAAAAGATAAAATTAACAAAACAGAGTCTGGCGCACGCAAAACGAGATTGGCGCCAGGAATTGGCCATTGGCGCCAGGCGCCAATCCTGTTTTTGACGCATTTTCTAAAATCAGATAAATTTTGTCGTACAGGAGGATAAAATCGTATCTTTTCCTCAAAAATGTTCTTTGAATTTAATTAAAACTCTGAAAAGTCAACAAAAGTCAATTTATCAATGTTAATTGAATTAGGAATGAAAAGAACTTTCTAGATAAATCTAGAAAACTAAAACCATTCCTAATTGCATTAGGAATGATAAATCTATATTAGGCCCTCCCATAGATCATTGGGCCGCATATAAGGTTCAAAACGGGCCCAGTTTAGTAAATTGGCCATAACTTCCTCAATATTCATCGGAATCGGGCTTATAATATATCGTTGGAAAGCTCTTGTCAAGCCCCATCCAACTACACTACTATTGGACCCATATCATGGACCAACCAAACTGGATTGACTATTTTATTAAAATAAGTTTTCAAAAACAAAGAGAAGAGAAAAGAAATTAAAACTATCCGCAACACTAAACTTTCCACACTTTCACTTCATTCGATTATGATTCGACGCGAAAA
Source organism: Chenopodium quinoa (assembly GCF_001683475.1). Taxonomy (NCBI): domain Eukaryota; kingdom Viridiplantae; phylum Streptophyta; class Magnoliopsida; order Caryophyllales; family Amaranthaceae; genus Chenopodium; species Chenopodium quinoa. The sequence goes on along the minus strand of NW_018744616.1, from coordinate 916,491 downwards.
GTACTCATCACTGGGTTTGATTTTGGGGAGACACAAATGGGTGTCTACACTCGGGAATTGACATAAATATGCAAATTCCTACAAAATAATATCAACTCTACAAAAAACACTAGAAAACGTATATTAGTAATAAAAATAGCTCTGCAGAGCTCAAATAAGCACAAATATGACCGTGGGACGGGAAATAAATATATATATAAAATAAACTTATCAATTATTGACTCTAAGATCATCCTTACTCAAATATATACTAAAACAACTTCTTTGTTTAGTTTTTATTTATTACCAACCCATTTTGAATATCATGGTGATAGACTATAGACAAACAATAGTGAAAATTTAACACTTGCTCCATCCTCTCCTTTTGTCTTTCTTCATTTTTACACTCTTAATCTTGCAACTTACAATGATCATTAACTTATTGCTTTCTATCTTTCTCTAAATTTTTACAATTGACTTTTATGGTTTTAAAATGTTACACTAGTAGAAAAAAATAAAATAAAAAGGCACCCCCTAATAGCCACCGGTTCAGTCCAAACCGGTGGCAAAAATGGGCAAAAAAATGTGCGGCTTAATGAACCTGGACATATGGCACCGGTTCACTTCAAAACCGGTGGCAAAAACATAAAGGCCACCGGTTTGACCGGTGCCTTTAAGTATTAAAAAAATAAAAAAAAAAACCGACCCTTTTTAACCCCCCAACCCTAAAATCTCTCTCTCCTCCTCTTTCTTCCAGCCGTTTCTCTTTCTCTCTCCTCCTCTCCTCCTCTTCCTTCTCGTTCTATTTTTTTTCTTGGTTCTATTTCTCGATCTCCTTCTCCTCCATTTATTTCTCTTTCTCGATCTCCTTCTCCCTCGTGTCCTCCTCCTTTCTTTCATTCGAAACCACCACGAAGACCATTTTAATCGAAGACCACCACATGCAACATCATTTTAATCGAAGACCACCACCAATTCGAGGTTTAATCGAGATTATTCGTTTTTTTTTCTGGGTTTTTATCTTAATCAGTTTTTTAATTGATTTTTTTATGTTAATCCATTTTAATTTGTTTTTTTTTATTTTCTGGGTTTTTTTTCCACCAATTCGAGGTTAAATTGAGGTTATTAGGTTTTCTTTTTTTTTTCGATGATTTTTTTATAATCAGGTTTTTTTTTTTTTAATGTTAATCCAGTTTAATTCGTTTTTTTTTTTTAATTTTAATCCGAGGTTTTTTTTTTATGTTCATCGATTTTATTTCGATTTTGTTTTTTATTTTCTGGGTTTTTGTCTTAATCAATTTTCTGATCGATTTTTTTTAAAATTGATTTTAATCCCTTTTTTTTATATTTTCTGTTTTTTTTTAATCGATTTTTTTTTTAAATTTAGGTAATTTTATTTCATTTTTTGTTTTTTATTTTCTGGGTATTTGTTTTTAACTATTTTTATTTTTTATTTTTTGGGTTTTAATCGGTTTTTATTTTTTATTTTTTATTTTCTGGGTGTTTACTGTAATTTCTTTTAATCGACTTTTTTTTTCGTTGTAATTGGTGCAGATATATTGATGCAAGAATCAAGATGCAAGTATATATTGATTTAGATGTTGTATGGGGTTATTTTTTATTGTGATGTTGTAATTTTTTTTATTTATATTGTAATTTTTTTTTTAATTTATATGTTGTAAATTATTTTTTTTCTTTATATGTTGCAATTTTTTTATTGGTCTATACTGTAAATTTTTTTTTTATTATATATATATTGAACTGATTCGATTATATTGATTGTGATGTTCAATTTATACTTTGTTTTCTCATTTAATTTAGTTTATTTAATTTTTAAATAAAAAAGACAAAAGAAAAAAAATTGATTTTTTGGCACTTTTGGCACCGGTTAACCGGTGCCAAAAACATTGAATTATTTTTTTTGGGGACTTTTTGGCACTGGTTTACCGGTGCCTATTCCGAGTTTTGGCACCGGTTTGAACCAGTGCCTTTTTAAACCACTTATTTGCACCCCCCACATTGACACTGGTGCCTTAGGCCGGATTTGAACCGGTACCAATTTCATTTTTTCACGTAGTGTTAGAATTTTTTTTAAAAAAAACTGCTCATTATATTTTCCTTGATAATGTTATAGAAATGGTCTTCTAAATTGTTCATCTCTTTCGATCTCCTTTGTAGAAGCCTCTCAACCTTTTTTTTCATTCTCATACTCCTAATTTCTATCCTTTCCTTACTTCGTAGCCTTTTTTACTATTAAACATTAAAATTGGTCTTTTGAAGGGCTTCGCACCTCTTTCTTCCTCTTTCTTCCTCTATTGTCGTGAGATCTCTCTCTATAATTCTCCGTACGTCCTCTATCATAAAGTAGTGAATTACATATTTGCCCTTCCCTCTATTTCATGACCTAACTATTCTTGATTTCCCTCATCATCATTCATTTTGTTTGTTTCAATGGCTCCCTTCTCATCTACCTCTTTCTCAATTTTATTATACCTCATTATTTTTCATTTTCAAGCATCTCCCCTTCTCAAGCAAATTTTCAAGCATTTTCAATCCTCATTTAGTTGGTTGATTAAATGTGTTTTTCTAAGAGTATTAATGTGTGCTTGTGAACATGGAATGAATGATTATGTGTTTTCTTTCTTCTACAACTACTCATTTGTCTTCTACAATTAATTTTACAAATTTCAAAAGCCTTTTAAAATTTGATCCCCTTCCTTCTCCTTATTTCTATTCTTACTTATTCATTATAATTTTGCATAATTTATAGATATTTGATTGCTTATTCCCTAGAAAATTTAGTTTTTTTTATAAAACAAACTATTCTCTATCTCCCTCAATCTCACAACCTTTGATTGGATCCAACACCTTCATCAATATAACTTTTTGTCTCATCTCCAAAGTGGATTAAAACCATACTATATTTCAGGTATTAACATTCAACCAATTATTTAGCAGTGATAACATAATTTTATCTGATATACACTTTCGAAGTGAACAGTCAAAACCAAATAGCAAAAGGGGAAAACCACCACAAAGATTACATGTTCATTTAAGAACTTGCCCCTCAATATATTCTTGCAATTGCACGTCATTTTTTTTCTCAGACTAAAAACAGAAAGAGATATTATTGTTAGCAAGACCTGCATTGCTAATTTCACAACTCAATCCTGTTTCACACACTATTTTACAAGCTTGAGTTTATATACAAAGCTTCATTGGCACAGAATTAAAATGGAAGCATAAACAGCTAACAATTGAGAAATGGCTTGCAAGTTCACCAATTTCTTATTTATAAGCTTCTCCAAAGACAAGTCAAGTTCCATAGCTGCATCACAAAAATCAATGCACCCCCTTTTTCCTCCTATACTGAAGTGTACTCCGAGTTCTTCCTCTTTTTAAGTGCTTCAAAAGTTCATCCTTATTTTCGCTCTAAATCGCTTAAATCTAAATCGCTCAAAAGTGATCATCTCTCTCTCTCTCTATATATATATATATATATATATATATATGCTTTTTAAAAAATTTCAAAGATGATTATGGTAAATCCCTAACCTACTTGAATATATACCTTCCTTAGGCTTCACTAATATGATCAGAGGACTTATATTTCTCAATCTTATTAAATCTTATCAAATCTCTCTCGCTATCTCTTCATTCCCTCCCTTTATTCTTTTTTTTAGATACGTAGCTATTTATGACATTCTTATCAAATACACGCGCACCCCCCAACGTTGTGATATGTAAATTTGTTCGTGTTAATATGTGTGTTATGTTGAAGATTTTTAAAATGTATGCAAGTTTGGTTTATTTTAATTGGATATGTTTTAATGATTGTAATGTTTAGGTTTGTATGCATGTGAATGGTAAAAGTAGTGTACTGGTTAAGGAAGTTGTCTAGGGCTTTCCATTTTCTCAAATAAATTCTTCTTATTTTGAAAAATTATACATTTCATTAACTATGATTGTTTACGGCTAACATCATGTACATAACATGTTTCATAATTTTACTCATTAGAAATAAGTTCGATTCTTGGTCACTGTTGATGCCCAAGCCACTTCAGAATTGATATTATAGTGTAAGATTTGACTTATAATATTAATGTATATTGATATTTATGTTTTATTTGTTATTTTATTGTTGGATGACACCTCTCTATTTCTTTCTTCATTTTCACACTCTTAATCTTCCAACTTATAATAATCATTAACTTATTGCTTTTTGACACTCACTCTCATTAGTCGCCGCCCTTTCTCATTTGCTCTCCTTTCCTTTTCCATCTTTCTTTATATTTTAGTAATTAACTTATATAGTTTTACACATGTTAGAATCTTTTTGAAAAATACTTTTTATCTTTTCCTTGATTACATTGTAGAATTGGTCTTGTAAAATGTTCATCTCTTTCTCCTTTGTTGAAGCCCCTCAACCTTTTTCTTTCTTCATTTTCATATTTCTAATTTCTCTCCATCCTATTTCGTAGCCTCTTCAATTCCACAATTAAAAAACACTATGTTTGGATAGAGAGAAATGGAAAAAAAAGAGAGAGAGAGAGAAGAGAAAAGGAGGGATGCATATCCTTTGTTTGGATATCTAATGCAAGGACGGAAGGGAGGAAATTAGAAGGATCCATTTCCTTCCCTATTTAATAAATCAATTCCCTCCATTTTCCTTCCCTCAACTCCCTTTCCCTTCCCTCTTTTTCTTTCCCCTTCCTTTCTCTACTATTGTTATCCAAACATAGTGTAAGAATGGTCTTTTGAAGTGCTTCCAACCTACTCCTTCCTCTATTGCCTCGAAATCTCTCTCTTTCTCTCTCTCTCTCTCCCTCTCTCTCTCTTGATCTTTATATCTCTTTCTAATTTATCCCTCTTTGTTCCTTATCCAATGATGTAACATAATTTACAAAATTAATCCCTACTTGGTATTCCGTCCCACTCTAGCTTCTTATACCTCTTCTAACCCTTTTCCATCTTCGTTTACAGCTTAACACTTGATTCATATGATTTACAAAATGTAAATTCTTTTCAAAAAGTATTATTTACCTATTCCTTGATTACATACTAAAGATGGTCATGCAAAGAGTTCTTCATCTCGTTCCCTTTCCTCAAAGCCCCTCGCCATTTTTCTTTTTTCATTTTACATTCCTCTTTTTTTATCCATTTTCCTCTCCCATAGTTTCTAAGTCTCTTTTACAATTAAACACGTACAAAGAGTTGAAGTGTTTCTTACCTCCTCCCTCCTCTATTGCCCTAAAACCCTCTCTCTCTCTCTCTCTCTCTCTCTCTCTCTCTCTCTCTCTCTCTCTCTCTCTCTCTCTCCCCCTGACCTTGTCTCCTTGTTCTCTCTAGTTTTTTTAATGCTTTGAAATAGGTTACACTTGCTCCCCTCTCACTTAATTCTTTCTTTATTAGCCCAAACCCTATGCGCGAATAAAGAGAAATTGAGGGAAATAAAGAGTAGCATGAGGGAAACATTTATTTTCCTTCATTCCCCTTTTAATAAACCAATATCTATCTATTGTAGGAGAGATTTGGAATGATATAAAAGGTCACCTTCTCCCTCCTCTCACATCCCTTTCCCTTCCCTCTTTTTCTTTCTCTACTTTTTCCCTTCACTATTATTATCCATATAACGTGAAACTAATATTGTCATTTTCTTTCTTTATTTTATTCATTTATAATCTTTTTATATACTTGGTCCATCCTCTAAAAGCCTTTAAAAATCTTAGGTTTCACTTTCTCCTTCTTTTCCCTACACTCTCTATCTTTCTTAGCTTTTCTCTACCTCCTTTTTTCCGGCCTCCCTATCTATCTTTCTCTCCCAACCCATCTCTCTCTTTATCTCTCTCACTCTATTTCTTTCTCTTCTAGCCTTTCTCTTCCTTTCTCTAGATCTCTCTTTCACTTACTCTTTTTTTCCTAGTCCATCTCCTCTCTATCTCTCTATCTTACTCTCTTTTTCTCCCAGTCCTTCTCTCTCTATCTCTTACTCTCTTTTTCTCCTATTCCTTCTTGCTCTTCCAAATATTGTATGTATTTATTTCCCTGACCCTAACAACCACTTTGTCTTTTTCAAGGACATTAACTCTCTCCTCTACAATGACTTGACTAATTTTATTTTGGCAACAATATATTACCATTGGTCCTATCTAACCTCGCACTCATATCTTTCCCCAAAAATTGATTGGAAATAAGTTGAGAAGATTTAACTCTAGTTGGTATGATGATAATTGCAATTGGTTAGAATATAACATTAAAACAGATGCGTTGTTTTGTTTGCCTTGCTACTTGTTCAAACCTGGGGGATATAAAGGTGGGGGTGATGCTTTTGTTGTTGATGGATCTTCATCGGGGAATAAAAAGGATATGTTAGATTTGCATGTTGGTGATTTTGAAAGCTCACACAATAAAGCTGTTGAAAAATATTTAAATCTAAAAAATGTCCATGCTTCCATTGAAACAGCATTCAATCCATTGCAAATAAACACCTCAAATGAAAAATGATTATAAGACTCGTTTAAATACCTCTAATGTATGTATTAGATATTTGTTACGAATGGGATTAGCATTCTGTGGTCATGATGAATCTGATGAGTCAGGTAATTAGGGAAATTTCATTGAACTTTTAAAAGTTGTTGTTTTGAGTGGTGAAATTGATAAAGTTGTATTAAATAATGCTCCCAGAAATCTACAAATGACTACTCCTAGTATTTAAAAAGAGATTGTGCATGCATGTGCTAAAGAAAAAGCTAAAGTTATTATTGAAGAACTTGGAGGTGATTTGTTTGGCATACTAGTTGATGAATCTAGTGATATTTTCGTCAAAGAGAAATTGTTTGTTGTGTTTCTCTTTGTTAATAAGTCAGGTTTGGTTGTGGAACGCTTTCTCGGACTTATACATGTTCCCAATACTTGTGCCATATCTCTCAAATCTGCCATTGAATCTTTATTGTTGGTGTAGACACCCAATTGTGTCTCCCCAAAACCAAACTCAGTGATGAATATCTTTCACATCATTGATTATCGAACAAAGAGAAAGTGTGAAAATTCCTGTGATGCGGTTGTTTTTAATAAAGAATAAAAATACTTATTTTTGTTTTTGAAAATATTCCTTTTTCATATTCTATTTATAAAAACGTCCAGTCCAGTTTAGTTTGGTCCATTATAAGGGTACAATAATGGTGTAGTTAGATGGTCCTTGAAAAAACCTTTCCAACGATATATTATAAGCCCAATTCCGATGAATAATGAGGAAGTTATGGCCAAAATACTAAACTGGGCCCAAATCGGATTTCACCTACGACCCAATGATCATGAGAAGGGTCCAAAGGTTTAATCCTATTCCTAAAATAATTAGTATTAATTAGAAGCTTCTATAAGTTTCTAAAAGATCTTAATTATCCTTTTTGAAAAGATAAGATCAAAGAGTTTGAAATTGAATAAAATTCCTCTTTTTGAGAGTCCTTATTCTATACGAAAAGGAATATGTTCAGATATTATTTTCGTGTCTCAGAATCTTTATCCAAATTTTATATGGTTGGATATATCTTGAAATTATCTTTTCAATGATATATTATAATATTAATTCCAAGCTATAACAAAAAAGATATGAAAGAAATACCATACTCTATCCAAAACTGACACCCTTCCACTATTTCGGCCATATCTTTTTATCTACAAAAGATTTTATTCTGATTCTAATTAGGTTAGAAAGTAGACTTCAAGAGCTTTCTAAAAAATATATTATATGCCTGATTTGGACATATTGATCAAAAGATATGATAAAAACAAAATCCGCAAAAAACTGATTCAGAGCCAAACAACAGACCTGTCGACAAACCACAGACTCTATCGCGCGCGACAGCTTTGCGACAAAACCAATTTTATTCCGATTTGAATTATAACTCTTTTCTATCGTTTCCGGACTATTTTCTCTATAAATAGAGGTCATATCTCCCCTTTTTTGAAATCATCAACAATCATCAAGAATTCCCTAATTCTCTCTTCTCTCTTCTCTCTTAAGAAATATAGCTTTCTTTCTCACTCTATTCTTTTTCTAAACTAGCTTTTTCACAAACACCATATCGTAATCATTAGTTCAAGAGACACCTAGCCAAGTTCGAAGTTGCCTTCTGACAGGGTAAAGTCGTATCCCCTAATCAAAAATAATTCCTAAATCCTCTAACTAAGGTAGATAGGGAAGTAGGGTCGAATCCAAAGAGAAACGGATCTTTCTATTCCTAATTAACTAATATAATCTAGATTATGAAGTAACCAATATTTATGATTGAATAATAAACTAAACTACGGAGATTGAGAATAGGGGGAAAACAGTATATAAAAGGATATAGGGCATAGGTTCACCAATAAATAATATTCCAGGGTAGAATATAATAATCATTCATCAATGCATAATTAATCAGTTCATAAAGGGCTTTCGCTACGTATTATAATCACACAATTAATTTACCGGTACTAAATCTCATCTTTCGAATCTCGAATTAACCATTTATAAATTAACCTGCCTATTGAAACTAGACCTAAACATTAATTCTCATCTGTCGAATCTCGAATCAATATTGTCAAACTCATGCATAAAAGATCAGGCCTAATCTAGTCACAGAGCATTATATCAATCAATAGGAAATTAATCTAGCATTGATAATCAACAACAATAAATTACCCTTTCATATTATTTGTGGATCCCCACAAACCCTAGAAATATAACTACTCACCCATAGTAAAAACTAAACTAATCAAAGCAATAAAACAAGTCATGATGAAAGGAATAAAATAAACAACTAAGATTAAGAGAAGAGAAATCGTTACCAAACAAATCTGGAATTAAGAGTAGATTAAAAACAAAGGTTTTAGGGAAATAAAATCTAAAAGAATAATTAAGAGAGTAAAATAAAGAGCAAAAAGGGAGAAGAGAGAGAGCTAAAATCGTATTACGGAGGAGTATTTATACTCCGTACAAAATCCTAAACTAAAACAAATTAAAACGACGCTAATCGTCTCCTAAGAAATACACGCGCCCGATCGGGCGAGGCACCGCCCGATCGGGCGCGCCTTTTGCTCCCTAATACTAATCTCGCGCCCGGCCAGGCGCGTCACCGGGCAACCACCTTCGCTTCTCCCGCCCGGCCGGGCGCGCCTCCGTGCGCCAGCCTCTTTGGCCGGGCGGCTCACTTGGGCCACTATTTGGACTACGATTGGGCTCTAATTCTTCGGGCCAATCTCGGTTTCCTCTTCTGGTGTTGAATACTCGGTCCAAATGCCCCGATATCACCTATACCGAGCCCTTAAACACCAGTTCGATGGCTCTAACCGGCCTTGGGCTATAAAATCTGGTCGTGCTTCTACAATGTTCGTGATTCCTCCAAAATATCTCGGGAAAATACTCCAAAAGCATAAATCCCTGAAAAAGTCAACCAAATCTACGAAAACACTAGAAAAAAACCAATTAGTAATAAAAGTGGCTCTAAAGAGCCAAAAACACTACTAATTACGACCAAGGGACCGGGGTAAAATACTATATATTCACAAGTAGTTGGACAAAATTGACGCATGTTAAGGTTTCAAGGCAATCAAACATCAAATCATGATCAACTAATCCACAATTCTTACCATCAAATACCAAGATTCAAAACAATTTCCTCAAGTAAGGGGCACAGAGAAGCATAATTTACAATTCATTGGAACGTATTTTTGGATTTTTTAATTTTTTTTTTTATTTATAAGAAAGCAATAAAACTAACCTAGAGAGCAATAAATTTAACCTAAGAAAACACACCAAAAATAGAAGAAAAGAGGAAAAAGAAGAATACCAAAACTAAAATCTCCCCCAAGCCAAAATCAGACAAATGTCCTCATTGGCTTGGGAACTAGCCCAGCATAGCTAGTCCTGATCATCCTCATCCATCGAGCCGAAGCCCGCACCTCCACTGCCACCTGCACCACCTGCACCAGAAGAGCTACCACCAAAATAATCAGCATGAAAACTCTCCCCCGCTGGTCCCCCGAAAGGAATGTCCTGGTCGTACCCGTAGAAGGAAGAATAGTCAGTGTAAATACCACGGGCAGTGGGATCCCTATCGTATCCCTAGGGTGGAGGCTGAAACCAGTCAGGGTGAATAGCGTCGTCAGGAATGTTGCCCCGACGAGCATAGTCATCATACATAGGGTAGAGAGCTCTACCCTGGTTCCTCTCTAGGTACCCTAACCTATGGTCTATGGAGCCCACCATCCTCTTAAGATCAGTATGGGAATGCTCGATACGTCCTAAGGCCTGACCTATACTCTGAAGGTCCCAAACTGGGTCAGAGTCAACATGAGGGGCGGAGTGGGACATACGAGGTGGAGAGAAAGCCACCTCGGGCTGAGGCTGGGGTGGTGGAACTGGTGGTGGTGGTGCCTGCCCCCTAGAGTTGGCAACTAAAACATCATATGTGTAAGAAGGTTTCCCAAGGGGAAAGGCGGTCAAGTCAGGACTGGGTAAGGGAAAAATGGGCAAAGGTTGCTCGCTCCCAGTCCTAATACACCAAAAGGGCGTCTGCTCACTATTAGGTCGAACCCACCCCAACTCCTCAAAATACCTAGCAGTCATATAGGTATCTGGTCCACATTTAGTCAGCTGGTGGGGTCCGTCCACTACAAAACCGACCTTTTTCACTACTATCCGAGTGATAAGGCCTCCTAAACGGATGGGGGTTTTTGAAGTGGTGCTAGCCATGGCATGCCTACTCAAATGGTGAACAATAAACCTACCTATGTTCAATTTCCCGTACCCATATACATAGTGTCCTATGACAGCTAATTCGTTAGATTGGGCATTATGGGGTTCGTACCTACCTAAAAAACACAAACCCGCAAATCTTTGCCAGATTTTTGGGACAGGGTGGTGAATGGGTTTGGTACTAGCATGTTGGGGGTCAGGGGTAGGCAAACCTGTCAAAGCATGATATATATCATCCATTTTATAGTCTGCATGCCATTGGTGAGATAGTTCAGAATTTAATTCAAAAAAATTTACAAAATTCTACAAAAGTTAAACTAATATTCTTATTGTTCAACCTGAAAAATAAATTTGGCCCATTTCTACTACTAACAACATGTAAAGAAGACATGAATTCACAAGTAAGTCCTCGGAAAGTAGGATAGTGCATATCAACAAATTTTCTCATGCCAATGTCATTTAAAAATCGTTTTACAAAATCAAACAAACCAAATGATTCTAGAGTAGGGCGATGTAACCACCGAGAAGGGATTACCTCACGACCGATTAAGTGTTCTAGCCGCTCCTTTTGCTCACGGCTAGCGATACGGATCAACGGCCAGTATGGAAGCTGCAAATCCGTGTCGTATTCCTCCCTCGAACTGGAGCTCCTACCGAAAATGGACCTAGCCCTCTTTGAAGCCATGTTAGAAAATGGGTTTGAAAATTTATTGAACTAAATATGAAAAAAATTTATATGGAAATGTAGAGGATGAAGAGAGGATTACAAATATGTAAAAAGTTCTGGATTTGGGTGAGAAATGGAGGAGAAATCTTAGAGAGAAGGTAGAGAGAATTTGAGTTTTAGAGAGAAAAAGTAATGGGGGAAAGAAGAAATGGAGGAAGGAAGAAGGAAAGAAAGAAGAAGAAAGGGGCGGACGGATGCGCGCCCGGTCGGGCAATCTGGAGTATTTTTACGTAGTGGTTCTCGTGCCCGGTCGGGCGCCGTTCGCCCGGTCGGGCGATCTATCGGTCCGATTTTATCCAACTCTCGCGCCCGGTCAGGCGCCCATCGCCCGGTCGCGCGATCTAATGTTCAAATTTTTGCCTCTTCTCGGGCCCGGTCGGGCGAGAGTCGCTCGATCGGGCGGACAATTAAGTCCGTATACGACGAGTTTCGCGCCCGGTCGGGCAAAGATACTTAATTTTTGGACACTTGCTCTCGCGCCCGGTCGGGCGAGCTTCGCCCGAACGGGCCCGAGGCTAAATCGTCTAATTCTCTCTTAATTAGAAGCTTTTATAAGTTTCTAAAAGATCTTAATTATCCTTTTTGAAAAGATAAGATCAAAGAGTTTGAAATTGAATAAAATTCCTCTTTTTGAGAGTCCTTATTCTATACGAAAAGGAATATGTTCAGATATTATTTTATCAAAAGATATGATAAAAACAAAATCCGCAAAAAACTGATTCAGAGCCAAACAACAGACTTGTCGACAAACCACAGACTCTATCGCGCGCGACAGCTTTGCGACAAAACCAATTTTATTCCGATTTGAATTATAACTCTTTTCTATCGTTTCCGTACTATTTTCTCTATAAATAGAGGTCATATCTCCCCTTTTTTGAAATCATCAACAATCATCAAGAATTCCCTAATTCTCTCTTCTCTCTTCTCTCTTAAGAAATATAGCTTTCTTTCTCACTCTATTCTTTTTCTAAACTAGCAATTTCACAAACACCATACCGTAATCATTAGTTCAAGAGACACCTATCCAAGTTCGAAGTTGCCTTCTGACAGGGTAAAGTCGTATCCCCTAATAAAAAATAATTCCTAAATCCTCTAACTAAGGTAGATAGGGAAGTAGGGTCGAATCCACAGAGAAACGGATCTTTCTATTCCTAATTAACTAATATAATCTAGATTATGAAGTAACCAATATTTATGATTGAATAATAAACTAAACTACGGATATTGAGAATAGGGGGAAAACAATATATAAAAGGATCTAGGGCATAGGTTCACCAATAAATAATATTCAAGGGTTGAATATAATAATCATTCATCAATGCATAATTAATCAAATCATAAAGGGTTTTCGCTACGTATTATAATCACACAATTAATTTACCGGTATTAAATCTCATCTTTCGAATCTCGAATTAACCATTTATAAATTAACCTCCCTATTGAAACTAGACCTAAACATTAATTCTCATATGTCGAATCTCGAATCAATATTGTCAAACTCATGCATAAAAGATCAGGCCTAATCTAGTCACAGAGCATTATATCAATCAATAGGAAATTAATCTAGCATTGATAATCAACAACAATAAATTACCCTTTCATATTATTTGTGGATCCCCACAAACCCTAGAAATATAACTACTCACCCATAGTAAAAACTAAACTAATCAAAGCAATAAAACAAGTCATGATGAAAGGAATAAAATAAACAACTAAGATTAAGAGAAGAGAAATCGTTACCAAACAAATCTGGAATTAAGAGTAGATTAAAAACAAAGGTTTTAGGGAAATAAAATCTAAAAGAATAATTAAGAGAGTAAAATAAAGAGCAAAAAGGGAGAAGAGAGAGAGCTAAAATCGTATTACGGAGGAGTATTTATACTCCGTACAAAATCCTAAACTAAAACAAATTAAAACGACGCTAATCGTCTCCAAAGAAATACACGCGCCCGATCGGGCGAGGCACCGCCTGATCGGGCGCGCCTTTTTCTCCCTAATACTAATCTCGCGCCCGGCCGGGCGCGTCACCGGGCGACCACCTTCGCTTCTCCCGCCCGGCCGGGCGCGCCTCCGGGCGCCAGCCTCTTTTGTCGGGCGGCTCACTTGGGCCACTATTTGGACTACGATTGGGCTCCAATTCTTCGGGCCAATCTGGGTTTCCTCTTCCGGTCTTGAATACTCAGTCCAAATGCCCCGGTATCACCTATACCGAGCCCTTAATCACCGGTTCGATGGCTCTAACCGGCCCTGGGCTATGAAATCTGGTCGTGCTTCTACAATGTTCGTGATTGCTCCAAAATATCTCGGGAAAATACTCCAAAAGCATAAATCCCTGCAAAAGTCAACCAAACCTACGAAAACACTAGAAAACACCAATTAGTAATAAAAGTGGCTCTAAAGAGCCAAAAACACTACTAATTACGACCAAGGGACGGGGGTAAAATACTATATAAAATAGACACATCACCTTCGCCCTAGATGTGAAAGATTGATACTTTTTGAGGGTTTGTCCCAAATCCAGTCTAAACTTTTTAACTCTTTCTTTCAATTATTTGATTTAGTTCTTTGATTTTATTATTTTCTTGAAATTTACTAACGCGGGTATTTTGTTATTAGAAAGAGGTACGAGGCATCAAAGTAAGTTATTAGTTTATCCCTTATTTTTTCGGTGTAGAAAGCATGCTTAGATTTGATTGTTTCCTAGTATCATGTTAGGATGTTATTATTGCTTTCTAGTATCATGTTTAGGTTGCCTTTTACTCTTCTAATATCTTGTTAGTATCATGTTAAGTTTAAAGCTTTGATCTTTATTGCTTAGTGATATGATAGGATTTTGACAGGGTAAAGTCGTATCCCCTAATCAAAAGTAAATACCTAAGTCCTCTAACTAAAGTAGATAGGGAAGTAGGGTCGATCTCCACAGGGAAACAAGTCTTTCTATTCCTAATTAACCAAAATAATCTAAATTATAAAGTAACCAATATGTGAATTTGAATATAAAACTAAACTACAAAGATTAAGAATAGGGAGAAAATAATATATAAAGGATCTAAGGCATAGGTTCACCAATAAATAATACTCCAGGGTAGAGTATAATAATCATTCATCAATGCATAATTAACCAGATCATAAAGGGCTTTCGCTACGTATTATGATCACACAATTAATTTACCGGTATTAAATCTCATCTTTCGAATCTCAACCTAACCATTTATAAATTAACCTGCCTATTGAAACTAGACCTAAACATTAATTCTCATCTGTCGAATCTCGAATCAATATTGTCAAACTCATGCATAAAAGATCAGGCCTAATCTAGTCACAGAGCATTAAACAAATCAATAGGAAATTAATCTAGCATTGATAATTAACAACAATAAATTACCCCTTCATCTTATTCATGGATCCCCATAAACCCTAGAATGAAAACTACTCACACATAATAGAAGTTAAACTAATCAAAGCAGTAAAAAAAATCATGATGAAAGGAGTAAATAAACAACTAAGATTAAGAGAAGAGAAATAGTTACCAAACTAATCTGTATTAATGGGAATAATTAAGAACAACAGTTAAGAGAAGAGTTAAGAGAGAGAAAATATTCTAAGTAGAGAGAGAAAGTCTAAGAAAAAAGATAAACAAAATTCCGTACAAAACTCTTATATATACGTTCCCTAAAACAGAAATTAAAACTAAACTAATCAGGTCCTATAGAAACACGCGCCCGATCGGGCGAAGGGCCGCTCGATCGGGCCCGCCTTTTTCTTCGCGTTCCTTTCTCCGTAGCATCACCCGATCGTGCTAGACGCTCGCACGATCGGGCGCGGTATAACACGCACAGCACCAATGCCGTGCCGCGCCCGACCGGGCGCAAGCTTGCCCGATCGGGCCCTTTGCTTCACTTTGAGGCTCGGACTTCGATAGGGCTTGATTTCTCGGCCCAATTCTAATTTCCTCTTTGGGTCTTGAATACTCGGTCCAATAGCCTTGGTGTCTCATACCGAGCCCTTAATCATCGGCTCTCACCGATCCTGGGCTTCAAAAGTGGTCGTGTCCTTCTAGCTTCCGTAGTTGATCCATAAAGCCCGAGAAAATGCTCCAAGAGTGCAATTTCCTGTAAAATACAACTAAAACTACGAAAACACTAGAAAACACAAATTAGTAATAAAAGTGGCTCGAAAGAGCCAAAAACACTACTAATAATGACCAAGGGACGGGGGTAAAATACTATATAAAATGGACATATTAAACTCCCCCTTGCCAAACCTTTGCTTGTCCCTAAGAAAAGATCTCATCAATGAATCAATAAATATGCTTCACCCCAAAAGTAAAAATCAAGCACAAAAGATTCAAGGTAAATCAAAGAAACATGCTTCAAAATCAACCAATCAAATCCATCTAATTACCAATCTTCCCTAGCAATTGTCAAACAGAGCAAACCACAAGACATGTAGAACTCAAGACTAGTGCTCACACACTCAACTCTCATTTTTGTGGCGAGTAAAAGATGTACTCGATCGCTCTCCAACCAACCCCTTTATGTGAACAATACCCTCCCAACTCACACTCTCGTGTGTATAAAACAATGAAACGCTCAATCCTACTAGTCGACTCGAAATATTCCAAATCATAACTTGCATTGATAAACAACACTTTCACATTCATACAATTCTATGCACAAAGGTCGGAAGGCTTTAAAGCTTATAATGTAAGGCTAGGGTAAAGGGTAGGATAAATTTGGGAACAAGTGAGAGAAAAGCTATTCTTAAAGGAGCCATAACCTAATAAAACTCATGATCAAAATAAATAATGATCAATAAATCTCCAACAACATAACCTACTCAAACATCAACCAAATATACTCCAATCATAATAAACAACCCCAACTCATACATTTTCACTCATAAGATATTATAATAAAGAAGTGGAGTGAATAAACAAACATATTTTCCGAACTTGAATTTTTCATTGAAGCTCAAAATTATTTTTCTTTTGATCAACCTCCAACTAGAACATTTGAACATTTTTTTTCTTTTGAAGTTCACTTATTTTTTTCACTTTTTTTTTTCTTGAACTTCTTTTTTTTTAATAACATCATGCTTTATTTTTTTAAGAAAATATAACTCTCAAACTCATCAAAAATAAACATGATCAACAACAAAACAACTTCTCAAAACCACCCAAATTGTACAAATAATAAGCACACTACAAACTCCCTCACCTCACTCACTAATAGCTCCCCCAAGCCAAGCTTGGGACTAGTAACCAATGGGGCAAAATAGGCTTGTAATGCGGCTAATAAACAACAAAAAGTCAAGGCAACAACATGGGTAGCAAGAAGGGAACAAATGTACCTACAATATCTGGAGGCTACCTAAAAGAACAAATTCCTTCGTCCTCCACAATGTGCATAATAATGAATCATATAAACATTACTAATAGTTGCAAACTAATACTCAAATTCATTGACATACCAGGAACTATGGAACTATCACACATTCCTTACCAAATCAACTAGTCAAGTACTATATTCACAAGTAGTTGGACAAAATTGACGCATGTAAAGGTTTCAAGGCAATCAAACATCAAATCATGATCAACTAATCCACAATACCTATCGTCAAATACCAAGAATCAAAACAATTTTCTCAAGTAAGGGGCACAGGGAAGCATAATTTATAATTCATTGGAACATATTTTTGAATTTTTTATTTTTCAAATTTTTTTGTATTTTTCATAAATAAGAAAGCAATAAAAACTACACTAGGAAAGCAATAAATAGAGAAAAGAGAAAAAAGATTACCATATATACAAGAAATCTCCCCCCAAGCCAAAACAAGCAATGTCCTCATTGACTTGGGAGGGTAGCTAGGAGGAGCTTCTCCTCATCGTCATCCATCCTCTCATATCCTCCTCCATGACTCGAGCCGACACCACCCTGGCTCGGTCCAGCACCACCATAACTCGAACCACCTGCAAAGTAGTTAGGGTTTACATTCCCCCCCCCCCATACCCTCAAAAGGAGCATCACCCTCATAACCATGTACTGAAGAGTAGTCCACATAAGTACCATACGCACCGAGGTGAGAATACCCTCCTTGGGGGTATTGGAACCAATCGGGAGTAAGTGAATCGGGGGGAATAGCCCCCCGACGGGCATAATCATCATACATGGGGTATAGACCCCTCCCGAGGTTCCTCTCTAAGTAACCAACCCGCCCATCCAAGGTTATTAACCTAGAATCTAGGCTTTGCATCATACCCTCAACTCTCCCTTGCCCTGTCTCGATACGGTCTAATTGGCTCCTAAAAGCCGAAAAGTCATAAGGGGCATTAGGGTCGACGTTATAGTCGACCGAGGAAGTGGGTATGCCATAGGTGAAGGGTGGAGGTGGTGGGTAGTGTGGTGAATGGTGAGTGGGGGAATGGTCTAGGGGAGATTGGTGGGGTTGTGGTGAAGGGTGAGGTGGTCGAACCTCACCTTGACCATTAATCTCGAAAGTATAAGAAGGCTTCCCCTTCTCAAATTTGGTCAAGGCGGGATTGGGTAAGGTGAAGGCTTGGTCCCTCCTACCTGATTGTCGGTGGACTATCCACCAAGTGTCACTCCCCACTGGTTGCACCCAGTTCAAAATCCCTAAATAGGCTAGGTCCATGAGGTTTGATCCATCAACTTTCCTATGCCCATCTGGGTTCCAACCTAGGTGTTTTCTAGCAATGTGGGTCACTAACCCCCCAAAATAAATAGGTGCCCTAGACCTACTAGCCTCGGCCACATTGGCCACCCTTTGGAAGTCATTGGCTATCCTATGAGGTATGTTCAACTTTTCGGCGGTGGGAATTACATAAGATGCCAAAAGTTCCAATTCATCTCTCCTAACATTTGCCGGTTCATGCCTCCCAAAAATAGTGAGGCCGGCAAATCTTTTCCAAAGTTTTGGGACGGGATGTTGAATCCACGTCCCTTTAGCATGTTGGAGGTTAACTAAATCCTCCCCAGTTAGCCTCTTATAGACCACGGCGGTGTGGTCTTGAGAGGGTTCAATCGGTTTATCCGATTTCAAATCAAACAACTTTCCGAATTCTTTAAGAGTTAGTCTCACATCGTTGTTTAATAATCGGAATTGTACATGAGTGATTAATGCATTCATTTTAATAACATTAAAACTTGAAATAAATTCTAATGTTAAATAGTCATACGTATCATGGCACATTTGAAAGAAACCACTCATGCCTATACCTTTGAACAATTTTTCCACATATTTATCTAAGCCTAACCTAACTTGTGTGGGATGATGAATAAAACAGGTAGAGATTACCTGGCGATCGATGAGGTTTAACATCCTAGCCCGTTGCTCCTCCGAGGTAATGACAACCTCCTCCCATCCCGGAATTTGAAGGTTCGGGTTGACCGTTGGTTATGGTGCCCTCGAACTCTCACCCCTTTGTGTCCTTCAACGTTTTGAGGCCATTATATGTGGAAAATTTTGATGTTTGGAGCTTTCTCTCTCTAAGGGTTTGAAGGAAGTATGAGAGAAAGTGGGAGAAAATAGGTGGGAAATATAGAGGAAGATGTGAGGATTAAGAATATGTAAGAATTTTGAGGTTTTGATGGATGAATTTGAGGAGATCTTGGATTGAAAGTGTAGTTGAAGGTGTAAAAATGGAGGTCTTAGAGAGAGAAAATAATGGTGAAAAAGATGAAAGAAGAAGAAAGTGAGGAAAGAAAGAAGAGAAAAAGAATAAAGAGGACGGCCAAATAGGCACGCCCGATCAGGCAAGCCTCGCCCGATCAGGCGAATATGCTGATTTCCAGTACCTTAGTTGCGCGCCCGATCGGGTGAGCTCCGCCAGATCGGGCGCGAATATGAACAAAAATTTCGCCCTTCCACTCGCCCGATCGAGCAAGCTTCGCCCGATCGGGCGCGAATACGAACGAAAATTTCTCCCTTCCACTCGCCCGATCGGGCGAAATTCGCTCGAGTTTCTGACTGCACTTGCGCGCCCGATCAGGCAAAATTTGCTCGATTTCCAACTCTCTTTTCGCGCCCGATCGGGCGAAATTAAAGTTGAAAATCATCCTTGCCTGCGCGCCCGATCAGGCGAGCTCCGCCCGATCGGGCCCGTGCCCAGTCGGATGTCCTAAACTTTTCTTCGTCTTCAAATTTATCTAAGTCTTTTGACCTCTTAAACCTATACCTGTACAAAAACACTTATAAATGGTAAAATTTCACTCTCCTCGCCTCTCTATAAAAATAAAAGTAAAAATAAAGGAAAACTAGTCTAGAAAGCAAGAAATACGGGTTGCCTCCCGCAAAGCGCTGGTTTATCTAGGTCCCGCACGACCCTCAAACCACATTTTAATAACTAGGATCCTTGGCCTAACGCTTGATCGGGTGGTTACTCACCCGGTCTAGCGGTGTTTAGGCTACGACGCGGTTTCCCGACGTGCCCTATGGGACGCCAATTCACTTTATCGGGTGGATCCTCCTTGGCTTGGGTAAGGGTTCTTCAATGCTACGCACCAAAGGTCCTTCTTTAATCGAAGGTTGCTTCAAATTGTCATTGCATTCAACACTTGCAACTCGATGTGGCGGAACACTTACCGTAGGCTCAAATCTCACAACTTCCTTGATCGGTTCCACCTTTTCATCCTCAAAACCAAGACCAACATTGTAGAGTGCTCTTTCTATTGCATCGACTTCCTTCTGCCATTTGTATATTTCATTTGAAAGGGATGCAACACATACCGCCTCCAAGGGATCTTTTCCAAGAGCTTGGGGCTTGTTAGAATAATTTTCAACTACATTAATACTGAAACATTTTTCCTCAGTCATGGAGCTTTTAGGGGCATTATTCAGATTAAAAACAACTTTATCGTCCCCTACTGATAGTGTTAACTTAATATTGGTAGCTAAGGGGTATTTGAAAGAACGGTCGGCCATTTGTAGAGTTATATTGGTAGCTTATAATTTACCTATATTCAACTTAGAACACACAGATAGTGGCATGACGCTAACACTAGCACCCAAATCACATAATGCATTATTGTAGGCGTCGCTCGAAGTGCGCCTACGTTAAAACATGTGTGAATATGCTTGGCACTCATAGGAAGTGGGAATTGACATAATACGATTAGGGACAAGGAAAGTAGGGAGCCGCCAACAAGTTTTTAAGGAGCTTGTAAACTGTTCACGGATCATAAAAGGCAACCACGAATAAAGGGACAACGATAGGCAACAACAATTGACCCATGAAGGTTACACCCCATTCATAATCCATGAGATTACTAACTCCATATGGTTCGGAACCACGAAAAGAGGATCGGGGATGATGGTACAAAGTGAGTCATGGAGTCACATTCGCCCGTATTGGCCTCTACTCGATTCTTATAGTGAAAAGTGATTCCTGCGATCTCTAAGGCATACAAACAAAGATTCAATTTGCTCCAAACTATTATTAAGCTAAATTGGTTTAATATTAATGCAACATATTATTCTAAAATATTATGATCACTTGATTAAAAAACAAGATTAAAAAGGAACCTAAACCGGTTGTCCAAATTATCTTATTAGGCGTGATTTTCAATTATATATTCCCTTTAAACATGCAATATTGTGATCATAATAACAATAGAATAATTAGGTTTTGATGATTGTAAAATAATGATGATTATCTATCTAATGTGCTTGTTAAGTTGTGCATAGAAAGAACAAGTTATACTTGGAACAGGATACAAGGAACTTGAGCAGTCACATATATATATATATATATATATATATATATATATATATATATATATATATATATATATATATATATATATATATATAAGGAACCTGAGCAATATATGATAAGCAATAGAGAAACAAGAACAATGATGAGTGTTATGGTTGATAAACATGATGATGGCTAAAGAACCATGAAGGTAACTATGTAAATAGGTGTTTGCATATGTTAGCTTCATAAGGTAAGTACACTATGCATACATGAGTTGTATATGTGTAGGAGTATTTACATAAGGTTTAAGTTTAATTAATTCTCTCACTTGAAGTTTGTTTATGACAAACAAACTTCAATCTAATGTTTCTCTTAAGTGTTTATGTGAAGACAGGAACTGACTTAGGTGAAGTCAATGGGTTGGAACATAGAAGACTTCAAGAGGAACAAGAGAGAATGAATGAACCTAAAGCAGGTTCTCCCATGAGAACCAAACCACGAAGGAACCTGAAGGTATTCTCTAACAAGATCAAGAAGGAACTTTCGGCAGGCTTTCCCACGAAAGCCGGAGCATGTTCCCTAACAGGTACATGAAGAGTTCCATGTTCCCCAAATGGTACATGAAGAGTTCCCTAACAGGAACTTAGTTCTCTAACAAGAACTATCTAAGTTCCCTAACAGGAACTTGCCCCGAGATATAGAATACATCAATATTACAAGATTCCAGAACAAGTGTTTCAAAGAAACAACATGAAGAGCGGAGAAATCGAAGTATGTCGCTCTAGGATTCATGTAAGTATGTTGGACATAAAAGTCAGTCTGGAACAAGTCTAAAGAACCAAGGTGAACTCATGATAGTCAATAAAATTAGAGTTACTGACTTGTCAGGAACTCAGAGACTGTCAGAGTTCCAGAACCTAATCGGAACTTAGGTATGGACGTCGTTAAAGGTCGCAGGTCGAATTTAATGATATAAATATTTACCTAATACGTGCATATCTTTTAGGGATTTGGTTTTACATAATAAAAATATTTATTTTCTAATAAATCCTTTTTGGAAAAAGATAAGTTATTTTTGGAAAATATTTTCAGTAAAATAAGTTTTAAATAAAATCTAATTTTATGGCAAGTACATCTTTTGTTGAAAGATATGGTAAATATATCTTTTGTAAAAAGATATGGTAAGTATATGTTTTATAAAAAGATATGGCAAGTATATCTTTTGTAAAAAGATATGGTAAGTTTATCTTTTGTTAAAAGATATATTAGTATATTTGGAAAATATAAGATTTAGATAAAATCTGATTTTATGGTAAATATATCTTATTATTATTGATAGAATATATTCTTAACAAAAGATATATTTTTGGAAAACTTATTTTTGGAAAATATCTTTTATTTCTATCTTTTAATAAAACTTATCTTTTACGAAAAGAATTATTTGGGTGTACTATAAATATGCTCATTTGTATTCATTCAAAGTTGAGGCTGATGAAGCTTAGTGGTCGTGCTTAATGGTTTCATCCTTCACCACGAAGCTAAGTCAAACCTCCAGGTCGAAGTTCCAGTTAGGTTCCAGTTACAGTTCGTCCAGTAAGTTCCAGACAGATCTTGAAGTGTCCAGTATATTAGTTTTATCTCTTTATTCATTGATATGTATTTAGAGTTATTCTTTGAGAGTTTGTAATTGGGAAAAAGGGTTTTGAGTGTTTTATGTATTGGGGTGTGAGAGTTCGTGAGGATTCTCGTCATAATTGTAAGAGTGCAATGTGTAAGCTTCTAGGTGAAGCTGTGAGTCTTCTACTTAAGTGGTACAAGTATTTAGTGCTTTGGCAGTACGTGTAGTACTTTGGTGGTACGAGTGAATCTAAGCGTGGTACTTAGATTGGGTAGGTTAGGGTCCTATCAAGTAGCAAGTCTAGTGAGGAACTTGTGAAATAAAGTTCTGTGTCTATTAGGTTGTAACTTCGTGTTTGCCCTATTATAGTGAAATGGTTTGTGTTTGAAATCCCTAAGGTAGGGTTGAGGTTTTACTTCCAGTTGGGCCCTGGATGGTTTCCTCGTAAAATCCGCTTTGCATTGTCTAAGTTCCTAACAGCAATCAGTTTTATATTCCGCGAAAAGTAGGCACTAGGAGCATACTACAATTCACCCCCCCCTCTTGTAGTATTTCATCCGAATTAACAGAGATGTAAAGGAAATTTGCTCATTTTATTAATGGAAAAGGTGAACGAAACACATGAAACATATAAAAATTCAAAGTGGAAAACCTATGCTAGACATGAATGGGGGAATGGAGATGAATGATAAAGAAAGAAATAATGAAATCTTTCACGAAGGATCTGTTGTGCGCCTTGTATTCATTACTTCTTGCCGCCTGGAGGGACAGGAAGTTTGTTTGCATCCATCAAGTCTTGAATGGCGTCCTTTAAATTCCAACATTGCTCCGTAGTGTGGCCCCTTTCTTTATGGTACTTGCAATGGGCATTGGGATTCTATTTGGCGCTCCTTTCTTCAGGTTTTGGCTCTGGAAATGGCCCAATAGGTGTGATCAAGCCTTGACCGTAAAGGCGATCAAAGGCCGCATCATAATTCATTCCTAAAGTAGTGTAAGTTCTTTTCTTCTTGGGCAGTGGAGTATCAAGAGCTAACACTTCATTGAGATCAACTTGGCTTATATTGTTGTAGTATTTTCGTGCTTAGAAGACGAAGAAGAAGGATGGTCGTTCTTCTTGTTTTTTCAAGTATTATTATTGTTACTACCAGCAGTCTTTATTAGCTCATCCTCGATATTGATGCCGATGTCGTATACAGCTTTGAAAGTGTTCAGTGGAAGAAATTTGAGATGTTCCCTATATTTATGAGTCAGATTTTGAATAAAGAGGCGAACCATCTCTCTTTCTTTGGGAGGATCTACCAAGAGTGAAGCTGTTTCCCTCCACCTGTTCAGGTAAGCAGTGAAGCCTTCATTCTCTTTCTGTTTGAGAATGGAGAGTTCACGTTCAGAAGTTTTGGTTTGAATGTTACACTTGTAACGATTCATGAAACTGTCGGTGACATCTTGCCAAGTTTCAGTATGCTTCGCATCTAAGGAATAAAACCATTGTTGGCAATTATGTTCTAAGGAGAGAAGGAACACCGTAGGGAAGAGTGTTACGTCCAATTCCTTAAGAGCCATGGTTGCAGAGAACGCCTTCAAATGGAATATTGGATTGTCAGTAGGCTTGAACTTTGGAATATCAGCAGTGGAGAACTTTTCAGGGAGTCTGTCCTTCACATCCAAAGGAGTGGGAGGCCGTTCCACATAAGTGAAATCCTCAGAAATCATACTCATTTGTTCCTTCAGTTTGTCAAGGGTGGAAATAGTGACCTTGTTTTGTTCCATGGTAGTGACCCTAGTGGTAAGGGTTTGCATCATGGAAGACAGTGCCTCAATGGATTTGTTGATGTTCTCAATATCTTCTTTAGTGGCCATTGTAAGGTGATGAGTAATGGAGATGGCAAAATTCTGTTTGAACGCCTATTAGATCTGAGAGATTGTTGCGGTAATGACTCGAACCGTATTAATCTATCCATGTTCCTTGACCAAGTACTGTGAAATAAAATAATTCACTTAATTGATTAACTCATTGCTCAAGATAGGAAAGGAAGAAAAAAATAGACATTTGAAAACAGGTGAGAAAACTCCACTCATTTTTTTATTATGACGAAAATAGGGTGCATGAACCTAATATACGATCATAAACGACCTGGTGCACGACTCGAGTCGGAACATAAAGAAAGTGTGAGGACTATACTTAACTCATGAGTGACTAAGTGATGTTATAAGACTCGTGGTATGATCTTATGGCTAGACATGTGAACAATAACCAAAATGACTGACGCGAGGACCAAATTAACACGGAAGACTTGACTGACGCGGTTTTTTTTTTATTTTTTATTTTTTTTGGAAAATCCACCGTGTCACGGTGGAAATTGCCGTGACACAGTGAACTTTCCCGTGCCACGGTGGATGCTGACGTGGCACAGGATTTTTTTTTTATGCATTTTTTTTTTAAATCCACCGTGTTACGGTGGAAATTTTCCATGACACGGTAGAGTTTCCCATGGCGCGGCAGACTTTTTTTTTTTTTTTGTTGCAGGTCCAACGCGCCACGGTGGACTATGTCGTGACACGGTGGACAGTCTCGTGTCACGGCAACCCTTCCCCTTTTTTTTTTTTTTTTGCTAATTACTAAGTGAGTACGGTCCATTGGCAATCGTTAGTCATAAAATAATCCACCATAGACAAAGAAAGATCGTTAAGGTTAGGATCAAAACGACCAAACATAAAACATGTAGGCACAATGATGCAAAGAATAGTTCGCAACCTAAGGTCAAGTTCTATGTTCGACTATGGACAAGTTTATTTGGTGTCAATATGGTACCATGGTTAAGAGTTTGGACGCGTTAGCAAGGCAGTCTCCCTTGAGGGTGTATGCCAACGGGCGGCTCCGCGAGTTCGTGATGAAATCGAACTCGACTCCATGGTTTAGGTGGATTTAATAACTCGGATGAACCCTTATTTCCATGAGCGTTTTTGGGTTGATAGAGCTTAAATCCCCCGGGGCTAAGACGTATGTAAAACACATACATTTTTTCAGAAAAATCAGAAGAAGTTGACTGTGAAAAGAGAAAATAAGCCACCGGACTGATTTTAGGACTGCAGTGACACGGGAAAGATTCCCGGGCCACGGTACGGCACACCGTCAGACGGTGCACTGTACCGTGACACGGCAGATTTTGCCGTGGCACGGCAGATTTTGCCGTGGCACGGCAGATTTTGCCGTGGCACGGCAGTCAGAAAATTTGACTGGTGCCCTGTTTTCCTTCGTACGCAATCAAATTATTCGATTTTTCCTACGGGACAGACCTAAATGCGACGTTAAAACGTCTATGCATATGCAAAAATGCCAAATTAATCACAGGAATATTTTTCAAGAATCTTTCAAGTCTCATCCACTCATCTTAATTAAATATCGATCACTCAAATCGATAAATAACCAAGAATCCTCCCCAGTGGAGTCGCCAAATTGTAGGCATCGCTCGAAGTGCGCCTACGTTAAAACATGTGTGAATATGCTTGGCACTCATAGGAAGTGGGAATTGACATAATACGATTAGGGACAAGGAAAGTAGGGAGCCGCCAACAAGTTTTTAAGGAGCTTGTAAACCGTTCACGGATCATAAAAGGCAACCACGAATAAAGGGACAACGATAGGCAACAACGATTCACCCATGAAGGTTACACCCCATTCATAATCCATGAGATTACTAACCCCATATGGTTCGGAACCACGAAAGGAGGATCGGGGATGATGGTACGAAGTGAGTCATGAAGTCACATTCGCCCGTATTGGCCTCTACTCGATTCTTATAGTGAAAAGTGATGCCTGCGATCTCTAAGGCATACAAACAAAGATTCAATTTGCTCCAAACTATTATTAAGCTAAATTGGTTTAATATTAATGCAACATATTATTCTAAAATATTGTGATCACTAGATTGAACAACAAGATTAAAAAGGAACCTAAACCGGTTGTCCAAATTATCTTATTAGGCGTGATTTTCAATTACATATTCCCTTTAAACATGCAATATGGTGATCATAATAACAATAGAATAAACATTAATATTGGAAGAAATTCAACAATAAATTGTTAGTCAAATCAAATATAAAATAACCTAATCATGATACTGGAAATATAAAATAAAATAAGAGTAATTAATTTAATTAATTACTTACATTCCGCGCGTTCCTTTAAATTGCTACATCATGAATAAACTGTTAGTAACTTCAATAAAAATATAAATCAAATGGAAATTAAATTAAATAAAAAGTAGAGTTGATTTGGTCCAAACCCTCAGTTATTTATACCTTTCACGCCTTGGTTTAAGGACGAAACCACGGGTTTAGTATAGACTCCTTGGAGTGCTTAGGGGAATTATTATCGAAGAATAAGGAGGCTAGAAATTAGTTTAAAGAAGGAGAAGAAAATGATTTTTGGTATAAGGTGAGAGAGAATGATTATTGGTGCCCCCGAACTGCAGAAAGGGGGGTCCTATTTATAGGGAAAATGAGCAGAGGGAACATGCGGAACCCTAAAAAGATAAAAACCCTACAAAATAATACCGTGTCACGGCAAAGAGCACCGTGACACGGTGACAAGCACCGTCAGACGGGGGAAGATCCCGTGACACGAAGAAAAACTGAGTGACGGGGGAAATAATTAGGTTACAGGAAGTGAAAACGCGTTTAGGGATTACGCGGAGAAAACACGGAGCAATCCCGTGGCACGGTATGTGCACCATGACACGAAAAGAAATGTCGTGACACGGCATTTTCCACCGTGGCACAGTTCAGTATGTCGTGTCACGGTGTAAAAAGTACGCGGAAATTACACGAAATATCCCCGTGTCACGGAATGGGCACCGTGACACGGGAAATTGCACCATGACACGATGGAAAATCCCATGACACGGAAGATAATTGTGCATAATTACAAAAATGGGCACCGTGTCACGGGAATAAGCCCCGTGACACGTCAGCTTTAGACGCGTCGCGGCATTTTTGCTGTTGCGCGGTAGTTTCTGTTTTTTTACCCGTTTTTAAAATAATCATAACTTTTGTTCCGTAACTCAGAATAAGGCATATAATATATCATTAGAAATCTTATCAAGTCTAGTTTACAATACAATTAAAATAAATTCAAAATATTATGTACAGTTTAAGATATGGCCGTTTTAGTGGAAGGGTGTCGGTTTTAGGCCGAGTTTAGTGTTTTGCTCATATCTTTTTCGTTATAGCTCGGAATTCGGCTTATGATATATGGTTGGAAAGCTTATTTAAATTCCTATCCAACAAAATAATAATTTGATCAAAATTGTATAGCCATAAAATCA
This sequence comes from Chenopodium quinoa, assembly GCF_001683475.1. Lineage (NCBI taxonomy): Eukaryota > Viridiplantae > Streptophyta > Magnoliopsida > Caryophyllales > Amaranthaceae > Chenopodium > Chenopodium quinoa. The sequence goes on along the minus strand of NW_018744616.1, from coordinate 888,387 downwards.
GTTTCTCTCAGTTTTGCGATGTGGACACGAAAAGTGGAAAATAAGTTATGGTTTAGGGAAATGAGCTAGAAATTGGATTGGTTTATGAAATATATTGGATAGAACATGGATTTAAGCACTCCAAATATTAAATACTCAACTCAACCAATACTGGCGGTGAAAGGTGTTCATCAACGGGTTTGGTTTTGGGGAGACATTTTTAGGTGTCTACAATTATCATTCAAAAGATCGCCAATATGACAAGGGATAGAGAAACTACCCGGATCTTTTAATTTAGGTGGAGACTTATTTTGAAGAACGGCACTACACTCTGCAGTGAAAGCTACTGTCTCTACTTCACCAAAAGACCTTTTCCTCATCAATATTTCTTTCATAAATTTTGCATACGAGGGGATTTGTGTGATTAATTCAGTGAAGGGAACTGTTACCTTCAAATCTTTTACCACCTCCAGGAACTTACCAAACTGCTTATCCAAGTTTATCTTCAATTGACGATTGGGGAATGGAAGTTTGATAATTGGCTTTGGAGCATTATTGCTCTTATCTGGAGTAGCCACCTTCTCTGGAGTCGTACCCTGCAATGTAGAATTAGACATGTTAGTACTATCCTTTAGCCCTGCAGGGCTATCAACTACATTGTTTGGTTTAACGGAATCAAGATTAACATTATTTAATAAATTAAGTTCATCAACTCTGGGCATAGAGGGCCCTTCATAGTTTGAACCACTCCTTAGAGTAATTGCAAATGCTTGATCCGTAGGCCGGGTCGGTTGTGCCGGTAGAGCTCCCTGTTGGCAGGCTTGTAGAGTAGTAGAGAGTTGCGCAATTTGATTATCTACAATTTTATTATGCGCCAGAATTTGATCAATTGTCGCATCTCTACTCTCCATGTGCTTTTGCATATTAACCAACATTGCTCTAATTTCCACCAGAGAGGGGTCAGAAGATGAGGAGGTTTGTTGTAGTTGGTTCTTCTGGCCAGCATTGGGATGATAATATTTCTGCTGGTGTTGTTGTGGCGCATGTGGTTCTTGTGGTGGTGGATTCTGAACATTAGTACTTTGGTAAGAAAGGTACGGATGATTCTGATACCCAGGATTATAGGTGTTGGAGTATGGATTATTCTGCCTATAAGCTTGGAAGGCATTAACTTGCTCCACGGAACTCCTGCAATCCTGCTCCCAATGACCTACAATACCACAATTTTCACAGAAAGCCTCATTAGAATTATTATTAATTGCAGAAACATTTGCTACATTAGCAATGCTCAGGTTATCTAATTTTTGGCAAATAAAGGTCAGTTGAGCTTGCAAAAAGGATACAGAGTCGTCACTATGCTTCCCCTTGTTAGCAAATCCTCTAGGATTCCCATATTGGGAATTGTGTATCGCCATATCTTCAATAACTTGACCTGCATCTTCAACATCAAGATTCATAAATCTCCCACTAGCTGCAGAATCTAAAATTATTCGAGAAGAATTTCCAAGGCCATTATAAAAGGCTTGGATTAACTGCCATTGTGCTAAATTATGGTGAGGGCAATCTTTGTAAATAATAATGTGTAGCAAGCTGGAGGTAAATACACCTTTTGGTTTTTTCCTTTTCCATCACCTTTCTTCTTTGCGATACCCGTGGCCTTTTCCTTGCGCTCCCCCTTACAGTTTTGACCACCATCTTCGTTTCCCTTTTCCTTAACCTTTGCCATCCCTACCTTAGCTTGAACCCACAACTCCGGACAAACACCCCACTCTTGCAAATCTAACCGCGCACTCTTGCCATCCTTCGTTTTTCCAGGAATGTTCATAATTGTCCCCAGAATTGCATCACAAACATTCTTCTCTATATGCATCACATCGAGACAATGTCTAACATCATGTTCTTTCCAGTACTCAAGCTTCCAAAAGATTGATTCCTTTTTAAAGAGAGCGTGTGGGTCAATTGGTTTCGTTGTTTTACCAAAAACACATGGAATACCCTTCACTCTCTCATAAACCTCCTTTCCACTCAATGGCCTAGGCGCAACCCCCTCCTCAACTTTCCCATCGAAGACCTTTTTCTGCTTACGATACGGGTGATCGCGCCTAAGAAATCTTCGGGTCCTCATGTACACATCTTTTCCATAGTGGTCAAGGTACACGTTCGGTGTGTCATCAATACAAATGGGACATGCTTTATGCCCTTTGTTCTTGTACCCGGACAGATTGCCATATGCAGGAAAATCATTGATGGTCCACATAAGGGCAGCACGCAAAAGAAACATCTCGTTCTTATGGGCATCATAAACGGTAACACCTTCGTCCCACATCTTTCTCAAATCATCAATAAGGGGCTCAAGGTAAACATCAATGTCGTTTCCAGGTTGTCTTGGTCCTGTTATCAAAAGTGAAAGCATTATATATTTCCGTTTCATACACAACCACGGAGGCAAGTTGTAAATCACTAAAAGTACCTTCCATGTGCTGTGTTTAGTACTAAGAGTGCCAAATGGATTTTCATACGGTCCGTGCACAACCCAAGCCTTAAATTTCTGACTTCACCACCAAATGCCCTAAACTTCATATCGATGTTCTTCCATTGTGGAGAGTCAGCAAGATGCTTCAACAAACCATTTTCCTTTCTTCCCTCAGCATGCCATCTCAGGTTCTTGGCGTCTTTTGGTATTGAAAATAGACGCTTTAACCTTGGAATAATAGGAAGATACCACAACACCTTGGCAGGAGGTCCTTTACTACCAGCATTGCAGCTTGATCGCTTGTAATGCGACTTACCGCAACGTGGACACTCCTCCAACTCTTCATATTCATTTCGATACAGAACACAGTCATTAGGACATGCATGTATCTTTTTATACTCCAAACCAAATGGACACATTAGTTTCTTTGCATAATAATAGGAATTAGGAAGTTCATTCCCATCTGGAAACATATCACATAACGCAGTCAACAAAGAAGTGAAACTAGTGTCACTCTAGTTATGCTTAGACTTAATGTTAAATAGTGTAAGCACGGCTGAGAGTTTTGTGTATTTTTTAGACCCGGAAACAAAGGCTTTTTGGCAGCCTCTGATAATGACTCAAATACATCAGGTTGGTCACCAAATTCACCTTCAACATCACGCATCATCTCATCCAAGTGATCATCACCACCACCATCCTCGGTGTCATCCCCTTCACCACCATCATCACTCCCATTTTCTTCTTCAACATGAATCTCGGCACTTTCAACATGCGTCTCATTGCCAACAACATACTCCCTATACGATCCCTTCTTACCATGCCAAACCCAAACATGATATTGAGGCCTAAACCCATGACATTGTACATGAGCCATGATGGTATCCACACTATTGACCCTTATGACATTATTACAATTGACACAAGGACAATAAAGGTAAATGACACCCGTTCTAAGCTGATACTGTGAAGCACTCTTGCAAAACTCTTGAACCCCATTAAAAAATTCCAATGTATCACGTCTACCGTACATCCAACCGCGATCCATTGACGCTTTAAATTGCCTTTAAACATACCAACACATTTCAAACAATGATAAATGTAACATATATTATGTAATCAAAGTACATAGCATATATATCATCCATATATCGTAAAAATGAATGCTCCCAAAAGGTCCTTATCACTCCAACCAAACCCATCCTTGAACGTCTAATCTCACTAGTGAATGTATGTCAACTTTTCAATTTTAAGGAAAATCCGGCAGCATTTCCCCCCAGTTCTCCAAGTACACGATGTAGGTAATAACTTACCTACATATGTACCCAGAGAACACGGTGAGAAAATGAGAAGCCCGGATATTCCTTAAAATCGAAAAAAAGACATACATTCACTACCTAAGTGAGATTAAACGTCCAAGAACAGTCCCAACTGGGGACTATTCAAGACTTTCTCCTATTGAGAAAGACTCGAACGGGTATCTAGGCAAATGATGATGCAAGAATTCAATTATTATTTGCATTTATTTGACATTCAACAATAAACAAGTTGATTCATTTAAATAGGGATAATAATTAAATTAACATACATACAAAATCAAACTAAGTTTACTTATATATATATATATATATATATATATATATATATATATATATATATATAGAAATCCATTATATTCATACATTGCAAATTTACTAACCACATTTAACAAACTAAAATGTTAACTAATATATATTCTATTCATAAATTTCATTTAAACCTACTCAAATTCAAACAATATATATATATACATATGAAACTTGGATTAACTACTTGAAACCCTAACTTGAAATTTTGGAATAACAAACAATTAATACTAATTAATACATATGAAACTAAAATTTAGCAAGAACTCACCCTAATTTGAGAGTGAGAACGAAAGACAAAGATTGAAGATTGAAGAATGCGTGCTTGGGCTCGGTTCAACAACACCCTCGAACATGCACCACCACCAAGTGCACCCACGAACACCGGCAGCGTTGAGCAACCACCAGCAACCTCCGACCAACCAGAAGCAGCCTCGACCCACCACCAGCAGCAACCTCGACCCACGACCCACGACCCCCAAACGCAGCTTCACTTAAATAGCCAAATTAAAAAAAATGAATATGAATGGAGTGGTGGTGGTGGTGGCCGGAATCTGAAGAAGTGAGAAGACAGGTGAGGACGAGGGAGACAGAGAGGAGGAGTGAAGGTGGGGGAATTGAAAATTTTGGGAAGTGAATTGAAGTGGTGAAACAGGGAGGAGAAGAGAGGGTGTACTGTAGTAATATCGATCCCGCTTTTTTTAAAAAAAAAAATGGTAAGCGGTTCAGCCTTGAACCGCTTGCCAATTTAACTAATGGTAAGCGGTTCAAGGCCAAAGCGCTGGCCATTAGTTAAAAGGCAAGCGGTTTGCGCCAAAACCGCTTCCCATTTCACTTCCCTCTTTTTTTTTTATTAATCAAATGGGAAGCAGATTTTGTAAACCGCTTGCCTATAACCACTTCCCATCACATTTATTCTACTAGTGACCTCTCCCAAGCCTCATATAAAGATTCATCGGCTTCTTGGGCAAAGTTCTGGATCGCACTCCGTAGTACGACTGTTCTCTCTGCAGGATAATACTTGTTATAAAAATTCAAAACAAGAGTTTCCCAGTCAGTTATACCAAGTGTAGTTCTATTTAAGCCATTAAAACACAATTTAGCTTTTTAAGTTAAAGAGAAGGGAAAGAGAATCTCCCTGATTTGGTCTTGAGTGACCCCGGATTGCCTGATGGTGTTACAATATTGACAATAGTCAGCAATGTGAAGATTCGGGTCTTCACCCTTGGCTCCACTAAATTGCTTCCTCTCTATCATCGTTAGAAATTGAGGTTTAATTTCGAATTGAACCCCATCAAGAGCCGGAGTAGGGGTGAGATGTGGAAAATCCATAAGCTTTGGTTGTGAGTAATCACTAAGCTTCTTTGGAGCCGTCATCTCTGATTCTGGATCTGATGATACTTCTGAATCGCTAGAACCAGTTGGAGGGTCTCGGTGATTATTGTTATTATCACCATAATCCGCCAGGATTTGCTTGTAGAGATTTTTCTGTCTATGGAAGGAACGTTCGATTAGGATCGAATGGGATGTAACCTGATCTGGAACACCTGGGCATAAACAAAAACTAGAAGCAAATATGAGATTTTCCTTAGAGAACTAACGCTCTCTGAGACAAAAGGAAAATAATCTAGGCTACAAAAATAATTAGAAATAAAAATAAAACCGTTCTCCTGGTAACAGCGCCAAATTTTGACAGGGTAAAGTCGTATCCCCTAATCAAAAGTAAATACCTAAGTCCTCTAACTAAAGTAGATAGGGAAGTAGGGTCGATCTCCACAGGGAAACAAGTCTTTCTATTCCTAATTAACCAAAGTAATCTAAATTATAAAGTAACCAATATGTGAATTTGAATATAAAACTAAACTACGAAGATTAAGAATAGGGAGAAAATAATATATAAAGGATCTAGGACATAGGTTCACCGATAAATAATACTCCAGGGTTGAGTATAATAATCATTCATCAATGCATAATTAACCAGATCATAAAGGGCTTTCGCTACGTATTATGATCACACAATTAATTTACCGGTATTAAATCTCATCTTTCGAATCTCGACCTAGCCATTTATAAATTAACCTGCCTATTGAAACTAGACCTAAACATCAATTCTCATCTGTCAAATCTCGAATCAATATTTTCAAACTCATGCATAAAAGATCAGGCCTAATCTAGTCACAGAGCATTAAACTAATCAATAGGAAATTAATCTAGCATTGATAATTAACAACAATAAATTATCCCTTCATCTTATTCATGGATCCCCATAAACCCTAGAATGAAAACTACTCACACATAATAGAAGTTAAACTAATCAAAGCAGTAAAAAAAAATCATGATGAAAGGAGTAAATAAACAACTAAGATTAAGAGAAGAGAAATAGTTACCAAACTAATCTGTATTAATGGGAATAATTAAGAACAAGAGTTGAGAGAAGAGTTAAGAGAGAGATAATATTCTAAGTAGAGAGAGAAAGTCTAAGAAAAAAGATAAACAAAATTCCGTACAAAACTCTTATATATACGTTCCCTAAAACATAAATTAAAACTAAACTAATCAGGTCCTATAGAAACACGCGCCCGATCGGGCGAAGGGCCGCTCGATCGGGCCCACTTTTTTCTTCGCGTTCCTTTCTCCGCAGCATCGCCCGATCGTGCTAGACGCTCGCACGATCGGGTGCGCTATAGCACGCACAGCACCAATGCCGCGCCGCGCCCGACCGGGCGCAAGCTTGCCCGATCGGGCCCTTTGCTTCACTTTGAGGTTCGGACTTCGATTGGGCTTGATTTCTCGGCCCAATCCTAATTTCCTCTTTGGGTCTTGAATACTCGGTCCAATAGCCTTGGTGTCTCATACCGAGCCCTTAATCATCGGCTCTCACCGATCCTGGGCTTCAAAAGTGGTCGTGTCCTTCTAGCTTCTGTAGTTGATCCATAAAACCCGAGAAAATGCTCCAAGAGTGCAATTTCCTGTAAAATACAACTAAAACTACGAAAACACTAGAAAACACAAATTAGTAATAAAAGTGGCTCGAAAGAACCAAAAACACTACTAATAATGACCACGGGACGGGGGTAAAATAATATATAAAATGGACATATCAGATTTGTTATTAATCTTGTTAGTATCATGCCTAGGATCTTGCTATTCTTATTATGCTTTAGCGTTGATTATGATTATGATGATTATTATTGTTATTATTATGTTGCTCGATTATATTATAGTTATTGCTTGATCATGCCTTTTATGTAGGTTTAAAGGGAATTTGTATTGAAATCACACCTAATAAGAAAATTAATAATTTGGTTTAGGCTAATATAATTTTAATTCAAGTGATCGCAATAATAGTTTTGTTTGTGCATTAATATTCAACCAACATAAATTAAACAGGTTTAGGGTTAACCTAATGATTGCATGTTAGTTAGAAAGCGCACATGAATACGAGCAGAATAAGTAGAGGCCTATTTTTATAGGGCGGGTTCTTTCTCTTTTAGATTGGATTCGTACCCTCATCCCTGAAAACCAGTCATGGTTCCAGATCTATTGGAGTTAACGATCTCATGGATCGTTAAGGGGTTTATCCTTCACCCTATGAACGGTTTACAAGTTCCTAAAACTTGTTGGCGATTCTTTCGCTCTTGTTTCCTTTCCTTTGGACGCCAACATACTTAAGTGTATGATCACAGTGGGGTTCAAGTTTGGGGTAATGCTTGAAATATTCCCTACAGCTAGAAAATGGGTTAAGTATGACAAGCTTACGAGGACAGGGTTATGATGGGGCGCAAGTAATATGCGTGGTGAACTTGGTGGACTTAAAACATTGGTTTTGAATGAAAATAAATCAGCTTACTATATATGTTTATTGTTTTTCCCATCAGTTTCAATTAACACTTGTATGAACTTCTAAGAATCATGTTGATGTAATTTGGTTCTTTGATGTCGTTTATGATATACTCAATGTTGTTGGATCTTCTTGTAAGAGGCAAGATATTCTTCAAGAAAAATGTGCCATGAGAGTCGCAGAGCAAATAAATAATGGTGATTGAAATTGGAAAGGGGTTAAACCAAGAACTTGGTCTAAAAAGACTGGGGGAAACAAGGTGGGGATCTCATTATAAATCATTGTTGAATTTGATTGAGTTGTACCCAGATGTGATTGATGTATTGGATTTCATTTATAGTGATGCTTCTTTTTTGGGACATAGAAAGAATGCACGTGGTCTTATGGTTTCATTACGCTCATTTGATTTTGCATTCATATTGCACCTCATGTTTGATCTTTTGGGTATCACAAATGTGTTATCATTAGCTTTGCAAAGGGAGGATCAAGATATTATCAATGTAATGGATTTGGTCGGAGCATCCAAGCAATGCCTCCAATTGATGAGAGATGATGAATTTGAGGATCTATTAGAAAAGGTAAATCAGTTTTGTTATGGTCATGATATTGATGTTCCTAACATGAATGATTTTATATGACTCCGAGAAGGCCAAAGAGAAATGCTCCGAAAATCACTTATGAACATCACTATGGTGTAGAGGTATTTTATGCTACTATTGATTTACAACTTAAAGAGCTTAACAATCGTTTCAATGAATTCAATACAGAGTTGTTGCGTTGTGTGGCTTGCTTGTGTCCTAAGAACTCATTCCATAATTTTGATAGGGTGAAATTGGTAAGAGTGGCAGAACTATATCCCTATGATTTTGATTCAAATGATATTAGGGGACTTTCTTCTGAGTTGAGAAACTTTATCATTGATGTGCGGTAACGTGATGAGTTTCAAGGTCTTGTTGGAATTGGTGATCTTTGTAAAGTGATGGTTGAAATAGGGAAAAATGTGATATATCCATCGGTACATATTCTTATAAAGCTAGCATTGCTCTTACCAGTTGCGACTGCAAGTGTGGAAAAAGCCTTTTCTGCCATGCAATATGTGAAGTCCGAATAGCGTGATGAGATGGGTGATCAATTTTTAAATGATTGTTTGGTGGCATACATTGAAAGGGATATTTGTGAGACTATTTCCAATGAAACTGTTATGTACCACTTTCAAAATATGAAACCTCGTCGAGGGCAACTACCTTAGAATTATTTATATATTGTACTTTACATGACTTTTTTTCAAGGATCTTATATGACTTATAAATTATTTGTGGAATTTTTAATTTTTAATTTTTAATAGTTATAAAATTTGCTTGAATAGAAGATCATTTTTATAGTGACCCTGCTGCTTATGATTTTTGGATCCGCCACTGTGCATGGAGTTGTATTTACATGGCAAAATGCTTAATAAAATTACGTACAAACAAATATAATTTTTTTTAATTATTATCTCTTTGATGTTGTGTAGATATGGGTAGATTGTTTTTTTTTTTTTAATAAACTTTAGTTTAGCAAATTAAGAAACATTTATTAAAAAAAAAAAAAAGGTATCATAAGTACTAGGTAGGTAGGTAGGTAGTAGAGGTAATCATTTGCGGGCTTTGGCAGGTAGCGCGCCAGACTTATGCTTATTTTTTTGTCCAACGGACTTTATGTAGTAAACCCAACCAAACCCTTTTATGTGGGCTTGATACTTGTCTATGTCTGCTTATTAACATGTGCTAAAATTATTTTGGTAGAGTTAGTTGTCTTCAAATGCTGTGTTCACAAATATAATGGAAATTAAAAAAAAAAAAAAAGGTTGAAACTATGACATATGTTATAAATATATGGAAGAAAAAACTTATTTACTACGTAATAAGTGTTAATTATAAAATATAAAAATAAAATAAATAATTGTAACTAATAAAAGCTTATAGTTCAATATAGTTTCTTTGTATTTATTTTCTAAAATATAAAATGTCATAATTAACTAACTAAATAGAATTATTATTATTATTATTATTATTATTATTATTATTATTATTATTATTATTATTATTATTATTATTATTATTATTATTATTATTATTATTAATGGGTTGGGCGGCCTAGCCTACGATGCATATTTTCTTGTTCATACCCATCCATTTATATTGATGGGTCAGGCCTAGCCTACTTAAATATCTATTTTTTTAAAAAGGTTGTCCAACCCTGCCCTCTTTGCGGGTCGGGTTAGGCCGGCTTAATAGGTTGTCCCGCTCATGAACAACTCTAGTAGGTAGTGGGTTGACATGTTTCTATTATTTCTGTTTGATATGTATTTAATTATTAATGATGGTGAGGTTGAGATTGGAGTCTTGGAGATGCCCGTGACTAGGCCTGTACAAAACTATCCGAAAATCCGAAAATCCGATAATCTGATCCGCAACCGGTCCGAATTTTTGGATATCCGATCCGAGTTTTCATTTCGGATCGGATATCCGATCCGAAAAAGCGGATATCGGATGCGGATTTGGATATTAATTTTCAGAATTTCGGATATCCGATATCCGAAAGTATCCGAAATATAAAACCTAAAATAATATAATTTTTAAATTGTTCATATAAAACTAACCCTGTATTATTAACTTATTGTAATATTCTTAATATATTTGATGATAATATTAATTGCAAAAGGACTACTATTTTTGTTAAAATATTTTGTACAACTTAGCGATAAAAAAAACGGTAAAATTAATGAAATTTAGAAAGTAATCATAACAATTTTACTTAATATTGGATAATGGATATCCGAAGCATCCGATCCGAAAATTTTGGATATCCGAATATCGGACATCCGAATTTTTCAAATCGGATTTGGATATCAATTTTTGATATCCGAGTCTTCGGATATCCGATCCGAAATCACATTTCGGATCGGATATCTGATCCGTGAACAGGCCTACCCGTGACTGTCGTGAGGTGTGAGATAATTTAATTAATAAAGTCAATATGAATATATGATAATTTTAGGTTAAAGTATGAAGACTTGAAAGGTATTGGCATTGCAGACTTGTTGGCTTATCGTAGTGCGATTAAAACTTTTATCTTACAAGGAAATAAATATGCATCTCCTACGTTTAATTTTTTTATTTTATTTTAGAAGATACAAGTATTTATTTTCTTGCTAGTGCTAGCTACTTCGTATTATTCTACTCCATAGCATTGTTATACCATGTACCGAGTAGGTAGATATGTGTTTATTCAGATGTCCAGATCGAGTTCAGTGAGGTCAAGCGAAATTTTAAAGATAATTCCACTAAATTATTGTGTTCACATGAGTTAAAATTTAAATTAGATATTTTTTTAGTCGGTTTTGGATCTGATCATGGGCTGGTTTTGACACCTCTCATAGGCTGGGAGACTCGGATAATGATATTCCTTTTGTATTGCTAGTTAACTAGTTTGGTTATTTATTATCTTATACGAAGTACTCCGTATTTATAGTGTAACACGGATCGGAGTCTAGATGTATGTAGTGCACTGAATTGGAAGAGAGAGGGTGTGAAGTTAATAAAATATGATTTACCTTGGGTCCACTAATTGAGAGAAATGAATTAAATATTGTAAAACTTTTCCAATAAGAAAATGAAGCAAGTGTTTAAAAATGATCGCAAATAAAAAGTGGAGCAAATATTTGAAAACGGAGGGAATATATGAGAAATAGTTAATATTCTTATTGAGTTTAACATATGTTTATACGACCTAAGAGACACTATAATCTAGGCTTACAAAAAGATAATAACAAAATAAGAAGATATATATACAAATCGTTATACGAGATAAATATTAGTGAATATTCACAAGTGATAATTAAAGAGAATATTCTAATTTAACTACTTTAGAATCCGGCATTGTTATCATAAACTATACTTGTAGCTTTTCCATTGAATCTGCTCTTCACAGAATTTCAATAGCATAGAACTATGATCAGTGGATTCCCTAGACAAAACATTCTTTCTCTTATTATTTTTAATCATTAACATTTTTTTTATCATCAAACCAATACATTAATTGAAGATTGAAAGGTATCCCTCATTATTGTCACGAGACAATGCTAATATCTCGATAGTAAGTAATAAAAGGGCATTCTTTTGTAACAAATACAATACATCTTTCTCACTAGATATAAGAAGCTAACACATAAGACTTGTCCGCCATTAAAAAAAAAAATTATTGATGTATGATTTTGACAATAAAGGAATATTAAATTGTACATGACCAATTATATAATTTTAAGTTAAGTGTGTATATAAATATAAGTGCTCTATCAATAAACGTACAAATTGCTTGTTTTGTGGTGATGTGCAAATAATTTAAAACAATTGACTTTTACAAACTCCTTCAATAGTGCTTTCTCCCTAACCCTTTATTTAAAGGATAATGTTATATAATGCAACCCTAACCCCTAAGGGCTACAAATAAGCATTTAACATATTTTCAAATTTAGAATTAATTTAGGAATGTATGACAAAGGTATGTGCAAATTAGTGTAATTTAATGTTATGTTAAACCTGTCAAAAAAAATGTTATAATATCAAAAAAAAAATTCAATTTTAACTTCTTATATATAATCTTAAGAGCTATATTTATCATTTTCCATACTAAAAAAAAAGGGATAGTTTTTGAAAAACCAATACATATTCATCACTATTAATTAATATATATACTGGCGATATAACGCGGTTGGCGAATTATGCGGTAACCATAGATCAGAAACTATTCATCTTTGAGGCGTTCATGGAAGATTTTTGAACCGTTTTATTGTAGGATATGAGAGGTGTGGCGATTCCAAGAAGGGTATCAGTTACTCCCTCCGTTTCGTATTAGTTGCAACACCTTTCATTTTCAACCGTTTCATATTAGTTACAACACTACAATATTTGGAAAAGACCCAACATTATTTTATAATTTCTCTCTCCCACTAACCTCACTTTCACAAATATTTTATTATTTCTCTTTCCTACCAACCCCACTTACACTACTCTTTTTATTATTTCTATCTCTTACTAATAATACTATATATTATAAGCCTATAAACCTAGTCTATAATTTTCTTAAACAATAAGTCAAGCCTACTGTTGAAACTAATGCGAAACGGGGGGAGTAATAATTACTCCCTCCGTCTCTTTATTACATGCCTGTATTTTTTTTTTTGGGTGACCAAGATTAAGTGTCTGTTTCTATTTATAGGTTGTACTTTTTTTACAATATTATTCTCTTTTTGATGATTTGTCACTTTTTTTTTTTTGTATTTTAACGTCAATTCCCAATACTTTCTCACTCTTAATTCCCAACCACTTTTTCTTTCTCTCTATCTTACTCTAACCTCACATGCATATTTATACTCTCAATTTACTCCCTCCGTTTTTAAATACTTGCTTTACTTTCCTTTCTGACCGTTTTTAAATACTTGCTTCCTTTTTTGGAAAGCTTTTACAATATTTAATTTATTTCTCACACTTAGTAGACCCAACATAACACTCTCTCCTCCTATTCTTCCACTACTTTTGTTTTTTACAATTTTTTATTTTCTTAACTACCCTACTACCTCCATATTTTATTACTTTTTCCAATTTCTCCTAAAACTCCGCGCATGGAGAAATGGATAAAGTATTTTAAAACGGAGAGAGTATTAGTTTTAAGGAATCTTTAATTTTTTTAATTCCCATGCAAAATGAGAAATAGGCATGTAATAAAGGAACACAGGAAGTAGTTTGTTTTGTTTTTGTTGCTTTTGGCTTTGGCTTGCTAGTTTTTCCTTGTTTTTGGGCTTGTCCCTCGTGTTCCCCAAAAAAAATAAAAAAAAAATCATCACATGATTAATGAGTGCTTTCCCATAATAATGTTCCAACTATTAGCAATTCCATAAATACAGCTACAATTTTACTATTTCCCAATCTACTGTCCACGTCACTATTTAGTATAATTTATTATTTTTTTAAAAGTTTAACCCAAAACCGCCAACTCAAGTGGCGGTTTTCAATGTATATGAAAAAAAATTACAAAGTAGTTTTTAGAAAATGAGTACAGAAGAATAATATTGTAATCCATCTTCAATGATTCATTCCCTTTATAAAAATTCTAAGGTAACGAACAACATGAAGAAAATGAAATTGAGGCAAAATTACTTAAACTCCTCCAAATCAAACACAAAAAATGAAAAACAAAATCAAATCTTAATTTAATTAGTGAAAAAAATAACAAAGTAATCTGATTTTAGAGAGAGAAGGGGAAGAACAAGAGAGAGAAGGGGATGAACATGAGAGAGAGCAGAGAAGTTGTTCGACCAATTGGTGTTAGATTTTAGCTTCTCAGTGCTAAAACCCGATAACCTCGCCGCACCAAGGTGTTAGACCACCTCCATCCGCCGCGTAACTCGCTGAAACTTCGTCCCACCACCAATTCAGTGTTTCGTACCTCCACATTGTCAATAAGATGTTTTTACCCCAGGAAGCTTTAATTATCCATGCCCAAAAATTCCACCCACAAACTTGATTTAATTTGTAGATGATGTGAAATTGAAAATAAAATTTGAAGATTGAATGAGAGTAGTTTGAGAGGGGATAATGGCAATGGTTCTCCTTGGTTATAACGACATAATTAGAGAAAGAAAGAAAAAGAAGTCAGAATGAAAAGCTTTAATTTTTTTTAAAAAAAATAATAGGTGGAAATGAAAACCGCTACTTGAGATAGCGGTTTCATACAAAAAATTAAAAAAAATAATTTAATTAAGTTGCTGATGTGGACAGTAGATTGAGAATATTATAAAAAGTAGTTGTATTTGTGGAATTGTAAATTTTCCCAACAATATTAAGGGAAAGCACTCATAATTAATAGTAAAATTTTTAATTTACCACCCAAAAATATACCTAATTTCTAACTTACCACCCAAAAAAAATTTATTTTAAATTACCACCCAATAATTTAATTATTCACTCAGATTACCACCCAATTTGAATTTCCGGTGGAATTTAGTCACGTGGGCCCCGCTATAGTTACTTCCCTTCAATTTTTTTTCTTTTTGTTCGACTTCTTTCTCTTTTCTATTCAATTCTCTCTACCAACTCCATTTCTTATTCATTTTTAGACCTTAATTCACACAAAAATCCCCTTTTCTTCTTAATTCTCAACATATCATCACATTGGAACCCTAATTTTGGTTTTAAAAATCTAATTGTTCTGCAAAATTTTAATTCGAGGGTAGCTGGGTTTACTGGGAAAGTTACGCTGAAGAAAAGTCAGCATCTTGGAGGATTTTGTTGGGGACTAGCTGCTAAGGCAGTCAGAAGGCTTTAGAGTACTGCTTAGCCCTAATTAATTCCCCCAATTAAATTGACAACAATTTCCCCCAATTTAATTCAGACAAGAACCCTAATTTTTACATATTAAAAGGTTACCTGAAGCGAATTGATTTGATGTCGCAAATTAGGGCTGCTACTGCTGTTACAATTCACCTCCAATTTGTGGAATTTCTGATGAAATTTAACATGGGATGACAATTTCAGTTAGGGGAAGTGTTTTATAGGAAGAATCGGGGAGGGAAAACAGTTAGAAAGAAAAAAAATAGTCGTTTATAGCTGTTGACTGGGGCCCACGTGACTAAATTCCACCGAAAATTCAAATTGGGTGGTAATCTGAGTGAATAATTAAATTATTGGGTGGTAATTTAAAATAAAAAAAAATTAGGTGGTAAGTTAGAAATTAGGTCTATTTTTGGGTGGTAAATTAAAAATTTTCCTAATTAATATGGGAGGAACTGAGGGAGTAGTGGAGCACTAGACTCGTAGTAACGTTCGCTATTGACGAGTAGTAATCCACCAATTTTTAAAATTTGAACAAAATCTCAATTTCTCTGTTCCTCAATTCTATCTATTTTAATTTCTAGCTACATCTTTGTGTTTTTTCTTTAAAACCTCTAATTAAACATTATCAAAATTCAATTGCAGAAGACATCTCTACTCAAACTCCAGATTCACGAGGTGGGTTCCTTCAATCATAACTATTAATCATCTATGGCTAGTTGGCTACTATGACTCTTATGTGCTCTCTGAAATGAGTAAATGCCTGACATGTTGAATGTGTGAGTTACTGACCAATGTCTACATCTTTGAATTGCGGTTTCCATACTATGAACTTGTAGACCGAGACACAATGTACAAAGTTGGATATTTGTTTTATGCAATTTACTTCATCGTAAGCTTTCCCATGTTTCTGAGGTGAGTGTATGCCGAGGACTGAAACTTTTTGCATTTAGTTATCCAAGACTCTGGATATTTGGCCTTTAGAAGCAAAGTATCTCATTATCTCATTTGCATCTCCTCTACCTCTATGCTAAATATATGTATTTTCTATTGTGAATTTACTACGGAGTACTTCAGAATTGATGAGAAACCTACTGACAAGAGGGACTTAGCAAGGGTTGTTGTTGATGCTCTGGATCGGTGCTGCGATGCTTGTAACGATTATACTGGATTTATGGCGCATTTTCTTGGGACCAATAGTTCCACTTCCAGAGGAAAAGCAGTGTGCTCAAGCTGGGCTACCCTGGTTTGCAGATCATATAATCTCAGCTTAATTGAGATTATTCTATCGTGGAAAACTAGTGCCAAACAAGAAGAACGACAGTAGTAAGACTGTATGAGCAGAAGATACTTTTGTACCAAATTAGCCAATCTTGTAAAACCTATTTTTCAATCTATTGTCAATTTTGTTTCAATTCCCTTGCTAGCTTGGAACAATTAAGGATGCAGGCAGAAGATCTCTATGGCAAAAGCCAAGTGCTCGATCTCTTGCCCGGAGATTGTTCATCACCTGCAGCTGAAGATATGTAGTGTTTCATATTAAATGGCCATTTAAGACTATCAATTTTTGTCAGAATTTTCATCTTTTTTCAAACACATCCACAGTCAACATGGATAATGTAAAGACTAGAATAGACCCGGTCTACAATAACTTATTGTAGACCCAACCTTCTAGTATACCATACGAATGTGGTTATATCATACAAAATGTGATTATATTTCTACAAAAGTGATTATATCATCCTGAACTGTTATGTAATTGTATCACTCAAAAAGTGAATTTGTCATTATAAAAAGTATCAATAGTAAATTACATCATTCAAAAGTTGATTTTTAAATTTTATCATCCTAAAGATAATTATATAATCTCATTAAATGGTTTAATATGAGATTATATAGTTCAAAATATGACTCACAAAAAGATAATTATATCGTCTAAAAAAGTAATTATATCATCTGTGATTATATTATTTGAAAGTGTTAAATTTTGGGTCTACAATAATTTATTGTAGACCGGGTTTATACAAGACCAATTGCATAGATAAACGTAAACCCTTGATACAAGAACCAATACGTGATTGATTAGGGTTTCATAACTTTCATTAAAGATTTTGATAATGGATACAATTTTGAGTTGATATTATGCTATTGAAGTAAATTTGAGAATTAAGATGATTATTGTGAGTTTATGCGTCTTACCTCATCATTCTTTTACTGATAGCAGTAATAAGAATTTTCCCTAACCTTACATTGAAGGAGGGAGGAGGAAATTCTTATCAAGTAAGAGAAAAAACAACTGAGTTTTAGTGGATGTACCTGAATTGGAACATTTGTTTTACTTACTATAGTTAATCCAATGTTTATTATAAATATTTTTGTTTGTTAATGGCAATTGTAATTGTTTTGATAGGTGAAATGTAGTTGTATGGATGTGTACAAGTGCAGGTGCTTGGATCTTTGTTTAATCTTGGAAGATTAAAGCAAGGAATCCTGCCAAATCTGAACTACTTGCGATCAAAGGGGGAATGGAACTGACTGTGAACTCTTGAATTGTGAAGGCAATAGTGGAAACGCTCTTTCGCTGCGCATTACTCCTGAAGACATAAGCAAGTAGGGCACCCCACGAGCTTGCTGCAATCCTTAGGGACATTGGTGAGCTGCTAAACGGTGAGCTGCTAAACCATGGCTGCAGCTTCTGTTTTAGCTATGTCCCAAGAGGTTGGCCATTACTTAGCAAAGCTGGCGAATGACATGGATGAGAACGTTAAAGATCACGAGGATGCTCCTTATTGTGTCAAGGATATAAATGAAGAGGACATTGTTGACAACAGGGACTGATGTCAGAGCTTGGGTTTTAAGATCAAAGGATCTTGCTTTTGCAATTGACTTATCTTTTCTTGGTGGAGCTGGGCTCTATTTTGTTGTTGATTTGTTGGTATTTAGAGGATACTTTATTACTTTATATATCCCTTAAACTATTAGCAGGATGATTTGTGAGTAATTTTATTTAATCTTCCCTTTTTCCCTAAAATAAATTTTAGGTGCAGGAAATTGTTACAGGTTGAACAAATAAGGGAATGGGAGATATCTAGAGGTTGAACAAATTTTCTACTAACCACAACTTAAGCAGATGAAGAGGAGATAAACCGTTACCTTAAGCACCAAAATGTAGCTCAAGTATACTAGTATAGTACTTGGTCTACAGATGAAGAGGAGATTGCTGAAAAGTTTGAAATGAATTTTGCCAAGACGCTAACTTTGAAATTCCATAAATCAGTTTAAATTGTAATTCCTTACTTGATTCTTCAAGGGAAAGGAATGTAACAAATTCATATATTCTGTTACTAAGATTTCTAGAATCTGGGATGTTAGTTAGGAAGTTAATTAGCCTTTTAGCCTTCAATTTCAATTCAGCTGTCAAATTATATTTCAAGGCCTTAGCACTGAAGCAAATTTATACAATATAATGTGATCAAAACTAAACTTTCATCTGCTCCATCACCCACAGAAGTCAGGTTTTTGCTCCCAAGCAAAATTGGCTTTGCCACCCACACAACTTTCAAAATCTACACTCATGGATCCAGTCATCCAGTTGCTAACTACTGCCGGAAAGAATGCATCTGACTACCATATCTGATATCCAAAATATTGGAGAAGAACTTGGGAATATGATACC
The DNA here is from genome assembly GCF_001683475.1 of Chenopodium quinoa. Taxonomy (NCBI): domain Eukaryota; kingdom Viridiplantae; phylum Streptophyta; class Magnoliopsida; order Caryophyllales; family Amaranthaceae; genus Chenopodium; species Chenopodium quinoa. The sequence continues at coordinate 869,423 of NW_018744616.1, read as the reverse complement.
CACGATTGTTCGAACTGTTGAACATTAGGGTGTCCAGCCTCATAAACCTGAATATGTTAAAACAGTTGATAAGTTTTCCCAACAAAGAAATTAATCAGTACAAACTCTGAAAACTTGAGTTTAGTTGTGATTGTTGCATACTCGTTAAAGAATTTCAGCCCCGACTTATTCTCAATGGTGATGGAGACTACACAATCTTCTGCTCATTTTTGCATGTGTTTCAAAAGCATATTATTGCCAGGACACTATTCTTCCGTCATATTTTGTGCATCTTTGTATAAGGATTGGAAGAGAACTGTGGAAATATACCTCTCTCCGAAACTTGGGAATATGACCTGCAACATCCCAAAATTGTTGAACTTGTGCCAGGAAGCAAGTATTTAAAAACCTAAATGCATGAAACATTGATTCTCAGAAACAATAGCATGGTATCAAAGCCTCGTATTGTGAATAATGAGTTATTTTAGCCACAGAGTATCAAATACTCGCATTGCAGGGTCAACGACAAAATATTTGAGGGGTAGACTAAAGATAGCAAAGATGCTTATGTGTACATCATAGGCAATGCATTCTCGTCTAAAATTATTTTTATTTATTTTCTATTTTCCATTTGTCACACTATAAGGTCCGGTATTAAGGTGTAGAAATATTTTAATCTATACATGCATTCATGCTATATTCTATCAAATGTGTTGATGGGTGCCCTTGAGGAGATAGAGTTACTTAGGTTGAGGAACGATAAACCTCCACTTGGTAGTGTTTGTCCTAGTTAACTTTTCACAAAGATTTAGAACATAGGAAAGATCCAATCAGGAATAACTTGATACACATTGAGGGGCCGTTTGGTTGGGGGTATTCATCAAAAGGAAAGGGAATCAACTGCCCTTATTCCCTTTGATGACGTTTGTTAGGCATATTTTTCCATTCCCTTTACCCTCCCCATTCCCCAAAATTCTTCCAACTTGATTCCCTACCCCCCTAGGGTTTTCCACTCCCTTTCCTTAGCCACCACTACACCACCATACCAGGATTACCAGCCACCACCATCCTACCCTACCCCAACCACCCTTGTCGCACCTCCACCGCCTCTCATTGCCCCACCCTACCCTCCGAAAAGCTTTCTCCTCCCTCGAAAAACTTCCCCAACCCCAGCAAAACCCTAAATACCCCTCCCCTCCCCGTAAAACCGTCGGCCGCCCCTCCCCCCACCCTCGAAACCCTAGGGGAATGCTATTCATGGTATAATAATCAAAACATCACAACACTGAGGAAATCCTTTAATTCATGAACATAAAGTCTGTCTTCCCATCTCAATCAAATCATACTCTGTGTAAATACTATTTACATGTTCAGGCTTCAGCCATTCAAATTTATTTCAGAATTCACGAAAATTCATATTATGATCGGTGGTCAATACATAAAAGAATTCTAATTATCAGGACAAAGGACTCTTAATCCAGAAATTTTTTAATAATTATGTTAACATCAGTCCCTGCTGTTTTTTACAAAAGGCACTAACAATTTGCTTTGTATATTTTACAAAAGGCAGAAGACACTAAAGCAATTTTTTAATTTTTTTGACAAACACACTAAAGCAGGTTTTCCCTCCTAAACGAAAGAAAAATTAAGGGCTTGTTTGGTTGATGTAGGAAGTAAATTCTCATGGGAAATTCTAATTCATGGGAAATTACTTCCTTTATTAAAATTCCTAGGAATTACATAAATATGTTTGGTTGTCATGTGGGAATTTATAAATCATGGGAATTGTGAATGACCAAGGGAGGGGTGGGTAAGTAACTTCCCATGTTTTGTAGGAAGTGAAAATTCCCATGAATTATGACTTCCCCCATTTTTACTTTTTAATGTCAACCAAACAACATACCCAAAAGAAAATTCATGGGAATTTTGAGTGTCCATGGAAATTAAAGGCAACCAAACAAGCCCTAATAATAGACACATCGAAGATGTAATCATGGGTCTTTTTTAGTAGGCATTAATTAATATTACAGTGACATAATGCTTATTCTTTTCATATATAAATTAAAACATGCATGGCTAGGGAATTTCTAGTAACATATTTGAGCATTCAAGTACCACAAGTCCCTAATAACTAAATAAATCATATCTCTGCCTATCAAACCAACATTTAGCTGGCTGCCATAACAACCAGGACACAATTTAGCAAAACTCCTTTGCTCTTATAAAAAATACAAGTAATTGAAGTATGTTAGGAGTTCCAAATCAAAATAAGAAAGTTTGCTTACTCATAAATAGCTGCGCCCAATGTAGATTGTATCCCAAATTAATAAAGAAGGGAGTGGTGAGATAATAACACTTACAACAATTAGTTTTCCAGCATTTTCAGGCCTTTTCGCTATTTTTACTGCAGCAGCTGCTGCCGCTCCTGAAGATATTCCAACCTGCAAGCAAGAGTGTGATTCACCAAAGGCAGCCCTCTATTATTTTATTTTGATTATCAATGGTAGCCCTCTATTATTAAAAACTTACATCTATGGCCTTACTTTTTATTTTATTTCGATTGACTTGGGCGTTGATTGACTTTATAATTTCCAATGCAGTCATATTTATTTTAAAACTTGGGCGTTGATTGACTTATAATTTCGAATGAAGATATTCCAACCTACAAATAAATGTAATTTTATAATAATACAGAGGGCTATCATTGAAAATTTCCAAAATAAAATACACAAAATAAATGAAAAAAAAAAGGAATACAAAAAAAAATAATGAGAAGTCGAAATTAGGAGATTTAGGTGTCAAATGAAGAATTAGTAATCATTGACATTTTAGAAACACCCCTGAACATGTATCAAGAAAGAAGTTCTTATAAAACAATGTCAAAAATCGATAACATAACACTACCTCCTTTTATAATTGCAATATTTGAGTTTTCATGCTTGTCAATGCACATTTTATATCATTTTATCTCTAATTACACTTTAGTAAAAAAGGCAAAATTGGCCGCAACACTCTGAAGTATGGCTTAGGTGTACTGAGCACCCTAAACTTTGCGTAGTAGCCTAAACACTGCCACCTACGGTCTTAGGTGCAACGCATGCCATAAATGAAAATTTCCGACAACTTATTTCACTGAGAGGAGGTGAATCTTCACTCTCTAGATCAATTATGTAGTCTTCCATCCATTTAGCACACATGGTTTCACCTCCTCCGATGAAATAAGTGGCCGAAAATTTTCATTTAAGGCACGCATTGCACCTAACACCATAGTTGGTGGTGTTTTGGCTACTACGCAAAGTTCAGGGTACTCAGTGCACCCAAGCCATACTTCAGGGTGTTGCGGCCAATTTCGCCTAGTAAATATTATAAAAAGTTAATATATTGAAAGTATAAATTGAGACGAATTTAACCAGGCCCCACATGACTATTTTCCAAGCACATAAATCACAAAAGATGGTTAAAGGCGTGTGTGTTAATAGTGTAAATTATCAAACATTGCAATTTAAAAGAATGGAGTAAGTATGATATAGTCCTACTATGCTAACCGATTTCTTAGTTATACCAGTAAACCTTCCTCCAAAGCCAACCTCCTTGCCATTTCAACTGCTTCACCATTAGAAACCTTCAAGTTTCCAAAACCATACATTAGTGAAAAAGTCCAATTGATAGAGTATAAAAACATATTCCTGGGCTTCAACCATAAAAACATATTCCTGGGCTTCAACCATAAGCTTAAGCTTTTGGTTGAGATGGTCCACTAACATGGTATCGGGGCCAGTGTGACACAAAGGTCACGGGTTCGAATCTCATCCACCCCTCCTTCATAGTGGAATTAATTCGCACCAGGTATGGGTGGGCCTGTGTTGCATCCACATTTCAAGCCCAAAGGGCCTTTCATGTGAAGGGGAGTGATAGAGTATAAAAACATATTCCTGGGCTTCAACCATAAGCTAAGCTTTTGGTTGAGATGGTCCACTAACACCAATGGACTACATTGAGGCACATATGTTCCAATAAAATTGCTAAAAGAAAATTCAAAGAAAATATATCCAAGGGGTCAATTTATAAGCTAAAAGATGCATAAAAAAGGAGAGAGTAGTCAAGTAATTAAACGATTCAGATACATACAACTATACAAGACCAGAGAAATAATGATGCATTACACTTATGAAGTGTAATTTGGTGAAACTGGCTTATAGGTGAATAATAAAATTAATAGCTTCTGTAAGCACTTCTTAGCTTGTCTTCTTACCATATGTCCATCTCACTTGCATCCATAAGACAATTGAGAAATTAAATACAGAATCTATGAGATGTATGACTCCTAATTGTGGTATAGACAGAAATGGAACAAAAGGAACAAAGCATGACATATATTTTCTTTCCCTGGTATAGCGCCACTCTCACTATACACATCCCTTTCTACTTTTCCTCATGACTGGCAACACAGCCACTTATTTCTATTCTCATCTTCCCTAAATCCTTTTGCCCTAATTTTCAACTCTGCATTGCACAGCAGACTCAACCACACTGAATAATACCAATTTATATGGTGGTTCTAAGGGGTATACAAGACCTATATAACCCAAATACTCATTGTAGAGAGAACAAACCGCCAGATTTAAAAACTGTCTCCATCACAAAAGTTCCTAAATAAATTTAACACTTGTATTGACAGTACATATGGTAAGCAGACATAAAGTGCAGCAACGGTAATGGATTTGTATGTATTTTGCAAGGAAAATTAATGGTCATTATCATGTCAATGGAGTTCCACGCTTCCACTTACAAGCGGGTGTTTTTGTTCACAAATTTATTTACACACAATACCATAACTAAAATGGTAAAGGATGGTAATAGAAATTTGTAAAAAAAAAAAAAAAAAAAAAAAAAAAAAAAAAAAAGGGGAAAAAGAAAGAACGAAAGAAAAAGAAAAAGGTATTTGTAGAGGGACTATCATTATCATGCGCATTGGTATACAATCTTCTTCACAAAATTATTTATATAATCATTACTATTATCACTGTTTATCATAAATAACCAGATGGGCCGTAGGCATTAGAATGTTAAATTATAAGTTGTTGGAAGCAGATGCAAAGGATATAGAAAAGGAAGAGGATGTCTAGTGTGTGTGTGTGTGTGTGAGAGAGAGAGAGAGAGAGATGAAAAGAAAAAAAAAGCTGAACCATTTGGCTTTTACTCAAAGAAAAGAGGAGCCATGTTTGTTTATTACAAACAATCAAACGGGCTGCAAAAGTAGTGGAATGTTGGATAATAAAAAAATGGAAGCAGATGCAGAGAAAATAGAAAAAAGTAATAGGCTGTCAGAGATGTGATGGGGAAAGTGAGAGATGAAAAAAAAAAAACCATTGGCTTTCACTCAAAGGAAAAGAGGAGTCTTGTTTGGATGGATGACCCAAAATATTAATATTTTTTAGACATATATAACGATATCCTGCCCCTTCCCCCCAACCCCCCCCTTCTTTTGCCCAATTCATCCCATCACCAAGAATCATGTATATATTTACGCATTATTTTTAACACTGCATTTTATTAGAAAATTGATACTCTGCAACAGAAAAGATGTCGAAAAGGGAGGAAGGAGGGGAGTGCCAATGTTTCAAAAGGCACGTTTCTGCTGCCCAAGTGCTAAGAAAGATCTGAACGAGACACCTTTAATGAGTCATATTGCAGGCATTCATAAATAAATTCTACACAATGGCAGGAGACAGATTTCCAGCATGGTTTCATTCATGGATGTGCCACTGAAATCATTCCTAAATTCTCTAACTACCGAAGCTGGCTATTCAACATATACTTGTAATATCATCACAACTTACAAGATGCTGTGCTAAGAAAGATCTGAACGAGACACCTTTAATGAGTCATATTGCAGGCATTCATAAATAAATTCTACACAATGGCAGGAGACAGATTTCCAGCATGGTTTCATTCATGGATGTGCCACTGAAATCATTCCTAAATTCTCTAACTACAGAAGCAGGCTATTCAACATATACTTGTAATATCATCACAACTTACAAGATGCATAAGTCTTAACAATTTTAGTTTGTATGATTATACAATGAGGTCAGGCCCACATAAACTGATTAACCTAATTGTGATTTAAATACAGCATGTAACAATATCAAAAAGATACAAAGATCACAAGATAGATTAAGAGAATGAAGGGAAAAATGCAAGTGATAATACCTTCAAAACTTCATCAAGTAATGGAATATCCAATATACTAGGAACATATCCTGCATCCACATGATAAAATTGAGATTAGAGCGTTATAAGCGGAGGGGGAGTGGACGAAAAAAAGCACCCATTTAAATTATGGCTTGCATTACTAAAATAATATTAATAGATAACGTAGAAACACCATGGTGAAGATAAGGCATGAATCAAGGAAATCACCTGGGTTTTCTCCAGATATCACACCTCTTTCAGCAGGTTCTACACCGATAACCTAAGTATTTGTAACAAATTATCAATGTTGTCATGTTTGATGGGCAAAATAATGTTAAGAATAACAAAGTAAAAAAAAGTGGAGTATAAATATAAAATAATTGTAACAAAAGGTGACTTTTAGCAAATGTAGGCCTAACTAGTAACCAAAATGCATAGTCAATAACAAGTACCCAGGATGCTAAATGTTTAACTTAAATCCTCAGCAAGATATATGAATTTCAAAGACAGCATTACAAGCCATAATGATGAGGGTTTAAATTTTGTGGTTTTTCTACAGCTTAAAATTCCCATGATTTCATCCTATTTGGCAACTGTCAAAATAAGCTTTGAGCCTTAGACCTTCCAACCGGGAAATGACTCAAACGATTGCACCATTGATTCAATGACTTAAGATTTCACGAACAAACCACTCATTCACTCAATGTTAGTTGTTTCCTTTTCTTGCAACTACTTGCATCATTTTAAGTCCTTAAGGTCATTGTAATTACCAAAATCACACAAGTTAGGGGGCATTTGGCTTGTTCAAGGGGCAAAAGAAACGAATATAGAAAGTAATACAAGGAGAAAGGAAAGAAAAACCCAAAATTTTCAAGTTGCTTGCTTCTACATAGAAAAGGGAATTAATATTTACAGCTCCTCTCCCTTCCTAACAGTCACCACTTCTGTTCTCTCTCTTCTTTGCTATCATCACTTTCCTTCTCACCCTACCTTACCCACTGTCAGTACCACAAAACTCACCATTAACCAATTTTCAAACTATCATTATCGATTAGCTGCAGTAGACCACAGTTGTCGCCATCAATTCAACTGTCACTGACTATTATAACTGTCAAAATCAACATTATGGGAGTCAAATTTATATAGAGGTTACAGATTTAGGATGCCTGGCAAGTAATTTGATGGTGAAGGTTAAGTATTGTTCGTGGTGGATGGCAAAGAGGCGGTTGCGTCAAATTACTTTCTCTCTTACTTCAGATTTTGATGGTGGGTTGTCAGTAAAAATGATGGTGGTCATGATGTAAAAGCAAAGCCACAATGTTTCGGTTGGGCCGTATTGCAACAGATTTTCAATTGTCTGAACCGACATTGTCCATATCAACTAGGCATATTTCAAAAACCCATGACCTCGTCTGAATCAAATGTTCCAACACTAAATCACCCCGCACTAAACATTACATCCCTTGTTTCACTCAAAAGCTAATTCCTATTCATAGAATTAGCGAAAGATTCTCCATGTCTCCCCACTTGTGACTATAATCACTTACTATTCTACTCTAACTATAATAGTGTACAAGTATTATAAAATCCTAATTGATAATACTATTAAAACAAGTTTGAATCACGACAACCATGACATACAGGCCTCGATCAATGCATCATATTTGAATCACGACAACCATGACATACAGGCCTCGATCAATGCATCATATTTGACCTGCAACACTACAATTATTTCTGCGATCATAATTGAAACTATATTTTTGAAACCATGATGGTGGGTCGATTTTCATGGTGATTTAAAGGTTTTTCATGGTGGTTGGGTGCCTTTTGTGGTGGTTTAGTAGTTCTCACGGTCAGGTGGTGGGCTTAGGTGATGGAGTGGTTAAATGATGCAGTAGGGTGGTGCTGGTGGTTGATGATGAGTGGTCAAAGTAGTGGTTAAGGTTGGTCAAGGATGTTTGAAGAGGACTTTGAAGTTTGAACAACAAATGGATTCAAGGCTGCTGTTTCCTTTCTCAGATTCAAACTCCCAAAAAATAATGTCCATTTCTGATAATATGCTACTGACCTTAATGTCTTTGTTCACCATTTTCAAATAACGTCCAGTGCCAGTGACAGTTCCACCGGTGCCCATTCCAGCGACAAAGATGTCAACACTACCCAAAGTATCTTCCCATATTTCTGGACCTGTAGTTTCAAAATGGACCTGCAATAGCAAGATTTATCAAAAAGCTAAGAATGAATTATGCAATATAATATGCAAAATCTAATTATAACAACAAGCAAAAGTAATTTTGAAAATACAAAAAATGACCTTGGTATTGGCAACATTATTGAACTGCTGTAACATGTAAGCATTTGGAGTGTTTAAAACAAGTTCCTCAGCCTTCTCAACAGCACCTTTCATGCCTTTTACAGGATCTGTTAGAATAACTTCAGCTCCAAATGCACGTAAAAGAATCCGTCTTTCAATATTTATATATGCGGGCATTGTGACAATTAATTTATACCCCTTTGTTGCTGCTGCAAAAGCAATTCCAATTCCTGTATTTCCACTTGTAGGCTCCACCAATATGGACTATTATATGCACAGCAATAGCAAGAAATATAAGAATGTGAAAGAATAACAAAGCCATAGTGAACAAATAATCACATGGAACAATTAGTGGTTACTTGATGAGAAGTATAATTGACTCATGAAAATTGGGTAATGAACTGTAGAATAACACACCTTTCCAGGAGATATGGCTCCACTTTGTTCAGCCTCTGATATCATAGCACACCCAATTCTGAAAGATAAATTACAGATATGAAACAAAATTCGATGCAGCTAATATTGTATACAAGGAACAGACTATTGTGAAATTCATTCATGAGACAGTAATATATGACATGACCGCTATGTTGATCACTTTCAAAACAAAGATAGTGATCAGGAGTATATGAGTTGCATAATTGCGACTCAATAACTTAATTAACAATGCATTGAAAATTGGTATATAATGTCACGAAGAATCAATTCCCCCAAATATATGCAGGATGACGACTTTAAAGATAAAAGGTTATAGCATAAGTCACATGACAAGTAAGTTCAAGATTTGGAATAGATGACACACTGAGAGTCCAAAATATCATAAGCTAGAAATATCAAAAGCAAAGAAGTGAAGATTTAACCTGCCTAATAATTAAATATGCTTGAAGTTGGCTGCAAATCCAAAGGATGAATTTTAACAGTGCAAGGATAGACTAAAAGACTCGGCCAATGCTAAAGGCACACTCTCCTATTTCTTGAAAGTTGAAACCTCTTGTTTCTTATACTTTACTTTATATCAGTAAATTATAACAATAAATAAACAAGCAAACAATGATGAATGTCAGATCTACAATTTCTACAAGTTTGGTTTGACATGCAAATTTATGGGAAGTTGAGTTTTCTAAAAAATGGACGCATGTGGACTTCTCTGTTGACAATAACATAGGAAATAGAAATTCCTAGGAATTCCATCTTGCACAAATCGGAGGAATTAACTTACCTGCTCTCACTAGGTAAGTGGGAATTCCCATGGGTATTAGAAATTCCCACATCCAACCAGACAAACCTAAGCATTTTCTAGAAAAAAAAATTTCAAAGTGTATTGGAGATTCCTACAAAATCATAGTCCCTACATGTAATTAAAACAACCACAAGAGTCTTGACACCTTTTGATTGACATGCATTATTGCATGGCTCTGCATAGGTTTCACATGAGGTTTTTCCTCCTAGAACTAAAAAATTCAGACCAGCAAACCTTAAATAAGGTGAAGTGAACATACCCTATATGTTGCTGATAGATGTTTGGTTTATGCATATGAAAGGAGAAGGAAATCATAGGGGAAAGAATAATTAATTCTAAAACTCACATACGAGCATTTGCATGTTCAAAAATAGCTAGAGTTTCAGACAATTACAGAGGAAAAAGGCAAGAAACATTGTATCCAAAGTAGCCAATAACACTTGCAATAAAGATACTAAGTTGGCAATATACCAATGTTAGTACAGTTGGTTCCTAATAACCAGAGACTGCAAGAACAGGTACAACTATACAAAAAAAAAAATCAACATTCGAGAACAATGCTCACCTGTCCTTTACACTTCGGCAAGGTTCCATGGATTCAAGTTTTGCAGCAACGTTTGCTAAACAGCCTTCAGTCACTCTATTGAGATATATCATTGGTGTGCATCCAATCAACTACTCAAAAATAAAGAGATTGATTGTTAAGTACAATATTTAACTGCAAGATACTAGAAAATTAAGCTGCAGGCATTTTCAGTGCTATAGCTTCCAAAGCGACTGATCAGGCTGGAGCAAATGCACCACAACAGGGGCAGAAGTTATAATAAAAACAGCTATTATTTTCCTGAAAACATATGTAACTACAACAAAGAATATTTGAAAATAATATGATTCACTGAGATGTGTGATTATTGTTGCATTTTACACATAGTACATTTTACAAGCTAAATCTATTTACTCACTCTTCACTTCTTTTCAAGCACTGTCTCACGTATACGACCCTCGGACATGAGAATGGCACTTAAACACTTCGTTTTGGACTAAAAGTATGCAAATATCTATAACTGCATTAGACACTCAAACATCTACTAATTGTATCCAAGTAATATAGACCTAATTTACACCTCCCAAAAAACAATGCTAAAAGCTATTACTACTCGCATTTGTTTTCCTCACTTCACAGCAAAGTCATGCACATAATCAATAGTTGCTTGCGAAAACCAATGTCACATTCCACAACAACAACAATATCATAGCCTCAATTCCAACGATGGGGTCACCTCATATCGCATCACTCCGAACCCATCACTAAATCAGACACATATAAGAGTTACCAATATGTAACAAATTCAACATTACATAGAAACTAATTCCAAAATAAAACCGAAAGCCAAAGACGGAAAATAAATAAAAAAAAATAGCCACCACCTGAGTGACATCTTCCGCTATATTGACAGTATCGAGGTCCGGTGCTCTAGCTTGAGTTTTACTGTGGGTGACCAAAGAACTCCTACATTTCTTCAATTTAGAGGGTTTTAGAGTTAGAGTAAAGGGTTTTAGAGGTGTTGAAATTGTCAATGAGTTCAACCATGGTGTTGCCGCCTTGTGCTGTGGTTTGCAGCACCAAGAAATGGCTGAAGATGATGATATAGCCGCCATTGATGATACAGGATAAAGTTCCTGAACCACATTTTGAAAACAAAATTACTTTACTGTATTTTTTATGGATAAATGAACTGCCACCATTTATGAAGTTATTTGTATAGCATAATTGAAGAACATAGATGAAAGAAGAAAGTTGTTACCTCTTGCAAATTGGACTTCCTTTTCTTCAACTGTGTGACTTATCCAACTTCTCAAAGTCTTTCAAGTATCAACATAGGCGTACTTTTTTTTTTTTTTTTTTTTTTTTACGAAAATGTTTGTGTTTTTTTTTTTTTTTTTTTTTGGTTTTTTTTTTTTAAGAAAAGCAACATAGGATCGGAATCTAGTATACAAGTCGGGCTTGGGTCGAGTTTAATCAAGTCTCACGTTGAGTTATTTTAATGATTTCTAAGGTTTGTCATCGGATCAAGACTAGTGCGGATTGAATTGATTTGAGGATCGAAAATCTATACTATATATTAAAGTAATCACCGGAAGGACACTTGGCATGATTGTATGAAAAATTTTCCCTCCAAAATACTCTTTTTATATATAAAAAAAAAATCTACTAAAAAAATTTAACGACTATTTCACCAAATGCCACTGAGCAATTTAAAAATTCACCAAATGTCATCGGACTTTTCAAAATTCACCAAATGACACCGAGTTTTAAAAAAAAGGGAAATTCTCAATGGTAGCCCTCTACTTTTGCTTATTTCCAATGGCAACCAACTTTTTTTTAATTATCTTTGGTAGCCATATACTTTTAAATTTGCTCAACCGTAACCTTAATAATGTTTTTCCATTAGAATTCTGTTAAAACTAACTATATTGTAAACCAAGGTTAACTTACAAAAAAAATAAAACACTTTACCATCCACCCTCTCCCCCTTCCCTTCCAATCCTCCATTGTTGGTCTTCTTCATTGCCGCAACTGGGATCGATTGCTAGCTAGGTCTGATCGGAGCACCTGGTCTTGCCTTGCCCGTCGTCGCAAAGGCTTCCCCCACCAAAAATACCCCGAAAACCTCCCCTTCCCAACTACAAGCCGCCCCCCACAACCCTAATTCCCCACCTGAAACCAGCCCAAACTCGCGTTTTAGGGTGGTTTAAAGGTAGGGATTGATTAGAAATTGGGGGCGCGCGACTCGTGGTGGGTGGAAGGGGTCGTTTTTCGGTGGTGGGAAAGGGGAGGGACGAGTTCAGGGGCAGGGGGAAATTGAAGGGGATGGGAGCGGGAAAGGGGATGGGTGGGGGTTGGGCCTCTTGGGTGACAAGGTTGAGTAAATCGACGCATAGGGAAGGCCTGAGTGTCGGCCGGAAAGGCTTGGCTAAGCGTCGGTCGTCGGCAGTGGAAGAGGGGGGGGGGAAGATGGCGGTTGGGTTGGTGTTAGAAGGGGCGGTTTTGTTTTTTTAATTTTTAGAAAACTAACTATGATTAAGTGTTTTTTATTTTTTTTATTTGAAATACTTAACTCTAGTTGCGTAATAAGTTATATTTAACGGAAAAAACATTAGTAAGGTTACGGTTGAGAATTTTTAAAAGTATATGGCTACCAAAGATAATTGAAAAAAAAGTTGGTTACCATTGGAAATAAGCAAAAGTAGAGGGCTACCATTGAGAATTTCCCTTAAAAAAATTCACAAAGTGTCATTATTGTCTAACGGAGTTAAATCTGTTAATAACTAGGGCTTGATCATGACACATGTGGACACATGTCAGTCAGCTATTGGTTTTAAAAAATTAAATTAAAATTTTTTTTAAAAAAAAAAAAACAAAAAAAAAACTCTAAATCCTAACCCAAACCAGCCCCCACTACCATAGCCACCACCCAAAGCCAACCGCCGGAATCCCCTAACTTCCCGCTGGAATCCGCCGGAACCCCCTAACCTCCCTCTTGAATCCATTGACCCCACCAAAACCACTGACTCCACTTAATCCCCCTTTCCTCCTCCCGATAAATCACCCCGTCCACCGCAAGTCCGCAACCGCCCACAATTCCGCCTGCCCGACGACTCCAGCACCTTGACGACGACCTACAGAACTTCGCCTACCCGAAACCCCCGCCGTGATCCCTACCACAGCCCCCGCAACCACCTCACGCACCAACACGACGCATCACCATAGCCACCGAAATCGACCATGGAAACCCAAAATTGAACCTGACTATGGAAACCCTTCACCCTCAAACGGCCGAAATCGACCATGGAAATCCCGAAGGGTCGATTTCTATGGCCGATTTCGTCGTTTCAAGGATGGAGGATATGAGTGGTTTTGCGCGGTGGTTATGCTGTTTTCAAAGCTCGTGCTCGCTGTTGGTTTTTGGGGTCGGGGCAGTTTGTGTGGGTGGTATTGGGGGTCGGCGGTGGGTTAGGTAGGGTGTTAAAGGGTCGCCGGCCGATATTTGGTGGTTAATGTGGTGGCCGACCGTTTTTCGGCGAGATAAGGGGAGGAACTAGGGTTTGGCGGTGGTGGGGGTGGTTGGGAAAATTTTAGGGTTTTTGTTTTTAATTTTTTGTTTTTTTAAAAAAAATTATGAATTAAGATAAATGGACCAATTATATCATGACATGTGTCATGATTAACCCCTAATAACTAACGGAGTTAACGGCCATTGGTCATTAATGGCACTCGGTGAATTTTTATAAAACTGGGTGACATTTGGTGAATTCTGAAAAGTCCGATGGCATTTGGTGAATTTTTAAAGTGCTTTGTGGAAATTTGGTGAAATAGCCGAAAATTTAAAGGATAGACATTATTAAATTCAAATTTAAAAATAAAAAAATGTTACATAAGTTATGTTGTGAAAATAAAGGAAAACATAATAATTGAGAGAGAATTAATTTAAGTATATTATTCCATATATTAGAGGTATATATACATAGAATACAATTAGGGTTTGCTTAGATAACAATAAACCCTAGATTTAGAATATTCCGGAATGATATAAGGATAATGGATATCCACACAATATTTTCATAACACTCCCCCTTGGATGTCCATTATCGAAGATTGTGTCTCGTTAAAACCTTAATAGGAAAAACTCTATGGGATAAAAACCTAATTAAGGAAAAAGAGTACAAAATTCTTCGTAACACGCTCAAAATGCTGCCTCATAAAAAACCTTACCAGGAAAACCCAATGTGGGACAAAACCATGGTCAAGGGAAAAAGAGTGCAGCGCGTATTTTCTCCCCCTGATGAATACATAAGTAACATAACTTGAGATCTTCTAGTCCCGCATCAATGAATCCAATATAGTTGAATATCTTCTCATATGTGGTAAAATAACATTCGTTGATCTTCGATCCTCCCAAACTGAAATTACATCTTCAAATCTTCAAGTCTTCATGTGAACATGTGAAGTGTCTTTATTTCATCATATATACATGTGTTTTTCTCTAATATCATTATTTCAAATCTTTGTTTAATAGTTGATTTAAAAGTTAAACTTATACGGTTACAACTTCTTCTGGAAGTCGTGAATAATAGAAATTGATGATTATTATTTGATCAAACATTCATTAATAATAATTTGATGACAAAACTTGATATTACTAATGTCGTTCTTCAATCTCATATGAATTATAATATAACGCATGTAATTATATACATTGATCATGGTTCTTCTGGACCATAAGAAAACATCCTCAAGCATAAGTATTCCATTAATATTCTTCAGATATTTCATAATTGACATGATAGTTCTCTTGTAGATATAAATAGTAATTCTCACTAACTTTTATATGCTCAATCTTCAGGTTGAGATATCAATGGTGTAGTCACATTGACAAAGAGTTTGATAATAATTACAATATTCCGAATATTAAATTTTTAGGGCTATAAATACGTACGTTGCACATAAGTTCTTTAGGAACTTTTCTTACATGATATTAAATCAATGTCATCAACAATTTCATCACAACTGTGAGCCCACTGAAATATAAATATCTCTTTTAAAGTTCATATAAATGTTGTAAATACGCCTTATTATATTTTGGGCAAACATTCATACATACCATAATAATTATATATAAATTAGTGCATGCAATATGTGATATATAGAAACTATGATTAGATATTGAACAAAATATACAATGAGTAATGCATGTAACAACTTCCTACATATGCAATGAATAATCCATTAACCTATGACTCACACGTGCATGTATATGAACATACATAAGACTCGAAATAATGCATGACACTGTACAGTGTGGATTTAAAAATCCATATTTCATTGGACTTCTAGTCCATGATAAAATTATGATCATTGTCATAATGCCGACATCAAAATGGACATATATTCAGATCCCTTATTCACTAGTCCATTCTATCATGCATATGCATTATTTATCGGTTCCATATACCGGTATCATCATGTAATTTCTCATGGTACAATTTTAATTTGCATGCTATTTTTGACATTGATATCTGAATACATTTTTCATTTGGTACCATCATTATTTTTTTTATATCATATAGGTCATCTATTGTAATAAAAATTCAGATATCTATACCACTTTTTCAGGTATTTATACAACATGATATTTATATACTATATATATTACACTATTAGAGTTAACTGCACTATCTATCTTGTCGTATATCATATCCATTAGACATATCTTTATTTTAGAACCGATCATACAACCTACACTTCAGGTGTAGTGATTCAAGTATAATTGGCAAGATTTATCTCAATGTATACACATTATTTATATGACCAAAATGTATCTTCAACGCTATGCAACATGAGTCATAACTGAATACAAATTAAATCATAAATGTGCAAAATATATAGACAAAAGTTGACATATAACTTTTCAAAGTACCATTATAGGGATCATAGTTATTATTTATTTAATTTTTAATTTTTCCAACTTTTAATTTGCTAATTCGTTCTTCTCCCCCTAAGTTGGTAAAATATCTCATTTATAGGGGCGTTTAATTCTATACCAACTTAGTAGACAAATTTTTACTAATAAAATTCACTTCATTAGGAGGATCACAATCAAAATTTATTTCTCAGAAGATTTGTAATAAAGAAGTTCTATCTCTTTTGGAAAACAATTTTAATGAAGAATCATTTCTTCATGAACTTTACATTGCATGTTGTAGGGAATAATTCAAGCATTAACCCCTTGCTTGAACCCCACTGTGATCATACACTAAAGTACGGTGGCGTCCAAAAGGGAAGAAGATAGAGCAAAAGAGTCGCCAACAAGTTTTTTAGGAACTTGTAAACCGTTCACGAGGTGAAGGTTACACCCCTTAACGATCCAAGAGATCGTCAACTCCATAAGGTCATGAACCAAATAAGGGTTCGGGGATGAAGGTACAAATCCAACCTAAAAGAGATTGAACCTGCCCTAATAATAGGCCTCTACTTTATTCTGATCGTATTCATGTGCGCTTTCTGATTAACATGCAATCATTAGGATTAACCATAAATTTGTTTATCTATGTTGATTGAATATTAATGCACAAATAAACTATTATTGGCGATCACTTGAAATATAATCAAATTAACCCTAACAAGATTATTAATTATCTTATTAAGCATGATTACAAGTACCAATTCCCTTTAAACATGCATAAAAGGTGTGATCAAGCAATAACAATAAATATCAAGCAACATAATAAATAATCAATATCATGAATAATAATTACAATAATCATAATAATAATAATCATAAATAAAATAATCATCATCAAAATAATAATAATAATAATAATAATAATAATAATAATCATAATCATCATAAATCATAACAATTATAATCATAATCATGTTCATGTTAATATTAAAGCACAATAATAGCAAGATCCTAGGCATGATACTAACAAGATTAATAACAAACCTTAGCATGTCACTAAGCAATAAAAATCAAAGGTTTAACCCTAACATGATACTAAAAATCATAAATATTAGGAAGAACATAGGAAGCATCATAACAATCATATTTAATATTAAAATTACCCTAGACATGATACTAGGAATATCATAATAACAATGTAAACATGATTTCTACATCATAATATCAATAAATCAATTAAAGTACTTACTCTGATGCCTCGTACCTCTTTCCAAGAACAAAATACACACGTTAGTAACTTCAAGGAAAATAACAATCAAAACAATTAAATTAAATAATTGAAAGAGAGATTTGGGACCAAACCCTCAGAAATTAAAACCTTTCACGTCTAGGGCGAAGGCAACTTCAAATATGGCTAGGTGTATCTAAATCTTGTGAATGCGGAATTTTGTATGAGAAAACAAAGTTTAGAAAAGAGAGATAGAGAGAGAATAATCAAGGAAATCTTGATGGGAGTTGGTGAATGATTAAGAGAGAATTAGAGAATTAATGATTGCGAATGAAAACTGATTGTAGGTGAGAATTGGTGCATGAAAACGGAGTTTTTAATACGTTATTTATAGAGAAAATCAGCCAAAAAGATAAAATAAACAAAACAGAGTCTGACGCACATAAAACAGAGCTGGCGCCACCCTTGGCTAACTGGCGCCAGGCACCAACACTAGCGCCAGGCGCCAATGGCTAGCGCCAGGCGCCAGGCCTGGTTCCAGGCGCCAAGCCTGATTTTAACGCGTCTTCGAAAATCAGATAAATTGTCCGTACTGGAGGATAAAATCATATAATTTCCTCGAAAATGCTATTTGATTTTAATTAAAACTCTGAAAAGTCAAAAGTCAATTTATCAATGCTAATTGAATTAGGAATGAAAAGAACCTTCTAGAAGATTCTAGAAGACTAAAACCATTCCTAATTGCATTAGGAATGATAAATCATATTAGGCCCTCCCCAAGATCATTGGGCCGTATATAAAGCTCAAACCGGGCCTAGTTTAGTAAATTGACCATAACTTCCTCAATATTCATCGGAATTGGGCTTATAATATATCGTTGGAAAGGTCTTTGCGAGCCCCATCCAACTACACTATTATTGGACCCGTATCATGGACCAAAAAAACTGGATTGACTATTTTCTTAAAATAAATTTTCAAAAACAGAGAGAAGAGAAAAGAATTTAAAACTTTCCGCAACACTAGTCTTTCCACACTTTCACTTCATTCGATTATGGTTCGACGTGAAAGGTACTCATCACTGGGTTTGGTTTTGGGGAGACACAATTGGGTGTCTACACATGTGTATCTATTATTACCCTTTTCATTATATTTTTTGGAAAAATAATGTCTATGAGGAGACATGTGTTGTGCAGTACATTTTTCCTTCTTTTCCAATTTCTTATGTGCTGACATATAATAGCCCTAATCAAAAGAATTGTTATACAAGTATAAATGATAAATCACTTGTTTGTAATTCTACTAGGTGGTGATCGTCTGAATCTTTAAAGACTTAAATAGTGTATTTGGTGAGCTTCTGGTCACCTAATAGTTGACAATAATATATAAGTTCTTTTGGTGAACTTCTGGTCACCCGTTACTCTTTTATACTACCTCCGTTACATATTATTTGCAACGATTAGACATTTTTCTTCTCTACTTTATGTCAAATCGTTGCAAATAATATGTAACGGAGGTAGTATAAGAAATTAAAATCTAATAACTCTTGAAATTTTCATCAATACAAGTTATTATGAATCACAATTCAATTATAACTCAATCTCAATGTTATGTCTTGTCATTCAATTCATTTCATAATATTTAACACTGAGAGGGCATCGACACATTATCAAATGAAACTTCAGGTTTCCATAGCAGGTAATTATTAAACCCGGATGACCTAATTTAATTATCACATCCAATCACTTCTCTAAATTTTAAGTTTGGTCAGTTTTCCAACACTAGTGATCACTTTATTAAGCTTACTTTATGCATGGCCATGGATATGATGTGATATTAGAACACCAACATGTGTATCTTTATATAATTGGCAAGACAATTTGGCAAGACAATCAACTAATACTTTATCAAGTAATTACTCATACTCTGCTAGAGCTTTGACTATAATCTTGATACATACTCTTCTGGAGTCTTTCATATAATCATGGAATATATAAATTTTACTATAAGTGATTTTTCCTAGTAATGAGATTTATCACTTCCTCAAACTTGTCATTATCAATAGTTGCTCCCTTCCTTTTTTCGAAGGTTATTATATTTTAAATCTATTGGACTACTACGCTTCAGGCGTGCTTTAAGTTCATTAGTAACCGATGTTGTCCTTCTGGGACATTAATTTTAATTGGAGCATTTACAGCTGACATATAGTCAATGACACTATTAATATCCATCTTCAAGATGGTGTCATTGTAAATATGTGATATTATGTGGTAGCTTATATTAAATAAATTATTGACATTGATATTAAAGCTAATATATACATGACTGACCATCATTGATATATATCATATAATTTATGTGCAAGGATTACATATAATAATGAAATAAATATTATCTCCCTTTAATCCTTGCATACGGGGGTTTGAAATTTATTCAACAACCTTTAAAATCCCTTTATGCATTTTAAACCATAAATCCTTTTGACAACGTCATGTGTCAAGTTAAGTAAATTAGTATTATATAACTCTTGTTTGTTCCTGCTCTTGCCCAATTAGATCAGTCTTTATACTCATGAGTCATGACATTGTGAAATCACATTAGTATTATGACTTGTAGATATCTTCATATTATTTTTGAGGGTTTATGACCCTGTATAAATTTATGGAATTGCAAGTCCATATGTATTTCACATCAATTTATTCATCATTTCTATAATCCAACTTCACGCGGGCAAATAATATCATATTATTACACATCCATTAATGTTTCATCCAAGAAATCATGACAATATGTTTCATAATAGGTTTCACTTATAAGATTACTAACATGTCATGTATGAGGAAAATCATACTTAAGATATTTCACATGATTCAACATATCAATGTCATACATAAAACTTATGTAGCACATAATTCAGTATATACATTACCATAATTTTACAAGTCATATGCCTTATGTAAAACATTTTAGAGAAATTAATTATTTATAGTTGAAAACTCTTATATTACAAGAAGTATTTCATAATGGGAATAAACATAGCTCCTATATGTATAAATAGTTGAAACAATATGCTACCCCCGCATAACAAATGTTCACGAAAACATATAACAAATGGGTCAGGAGTTCAAAATCCACATTTTTACCGCATGTGGATTACATACAAAACAAACTTTGTACAACCTTGCTTACTGGTCTTTTGTAAAATTGAGCCTTTTAATTCTGCTATCAAGCATAGAGATATAACGAGTCTTATTTAAACCTTTAACAAGAAAAATAAACGATATACATCTAGCAATTATACATATATTAAGTTCATGAATATACTAAATCAAAGTATCAAATATTAAAATCTACTGTTCTAAATTCCCTATTAAAGTTAAGCTAATACGAGTAATAAGGATACTCATCAAAATTAATAGCATTGAATGAAAGGTATTATATATTGTGCTAAAACCTACTAATTAAAGTATCTTATCATTGATAGAATAATAAAAAGAATCAAACTGGAACATTATGATAATAATATAATGTAGTCTTGTTATAAGAAATATAATCATAGTATATTATCTTGTATGTTAATTATGAAACCAACAAATCTGTAGCTAGAATGGGGTATGGTAGTCCGTTAAAGTAAGTATATACTCCATAAATTTATCTGTTAATCTCTTGGCAAGATTATATCTAATCTTTTGATTAGATAAACATTGTCCGAGAGCTAAACTTATTATAAGCCATGTATAATTAGTTATATATTGTCCCCTTAATAACGGATCTCATTTCTTATTGTTTATCCAATTTGATATTATCTTCAAGGAATAATATCGTCAATATGTAACCAAAAAATTGACAAGGTTTTTCTATCTTTAAATGGAACATACCATATGAAACAATAAATTTAGCAAATACACCTAGCTTAACAATCCATTGTAAATATCTCTAGAGATTAGGGTGAAAGTACAATCATTCAAAAACTAACAATTCTTAATCAACTAAGAAAAATGAGTTCCAGAATCAATTACCATTTACCAAGGCAATGAACACAATAAATATTATTAGAGAAATAATGTAAATCACTAGCACTTTAGTGACAAATAAATAAATTCATATGGAAGTATTTCTCTTCAATACTGAAAAAATTAGTCAAACCAACTTACTTTATCTAGTTAATCTCAGACACTAACTTAACCCCTCACATAGACGACAACATAAAAATAATATTAGTCATAATCAGGGGTACATATGAATATAAGTGACTTTACGAATTTTAAAGTTCAGATGAAACTTCCCTGGTTTCAAAATGATCTTGTCACACTACTCATACTTTTGATATTTTGTTGTAGCATGCCGAATTACAACTTCTCGATCTCAATCATCGTGTAATCTCCGAGCCTACAATAAAACAATGTAGCAAATTAAAAATGAAAGGTCTTTGTTCATCTTGTTGGAGGAGGGGACATGAAACTTTGCCGCACTATTTCGATAAATATAATACTAGCTTCAAAGTATAAAATCCACATAAATAAATCAGTTGTAATGCCATTAAAATTTTAATACAAGTAATTAAACACACAGTCCAATTTAATAGCATTATAACCAAAAGTGCCATGAAAGGTTGGAGCCCAACTCTTAGATAAAAAATTAATCATAAAGTTACGAAAACAAAAACCCAAGAAAGATTAATGTTGGTTGTAGACATGAAGGAATTTAAATCTATCCCTTCAATTGTTGTGATGACTTGCTCACACAAAACTTTCTCGATGATTCGTTTATCGTAGAGCTCAAACTTTAATTTATACGTAGAGAGTTTTGGTGCTGATAACGTGTTGTGAAAATAAATAAGGAAAACATAATGAGAGAGAATTAATCTAAGTATATTATTCCATATATTAGGGGTATATATACATAGAATACAAATAGGGTTTGCTTAGATAACAATAAACCCTAGATTTAGAATATTCCGGAATGATATGAGGATAATGGATATCCACACAATATTTTCATAACAAGTTATTTAATTTCAATTAACTCTATTTTAATTGACTACTAGATGAAGCCCGTGCGATGCACGGTTTGTTAGTATTTTTTTAAAGAAAATATTTTTCATATTTATGTTATTAAAATTGTTATTATATTAGTTTTAAAATATTAGAATAAAATTCCTAATCTCAAAAGATAATATTTTGTATTTAATTAATTTAAATTTTAAAATCTCATTCGTCAATTTTGCTTACGTGGCATTTGAATTATTTAATTGTAAAAGAAATTAATAATCTCTTATTTAATTGGTTACAACTTAAATTTATAATCCTACGTGGCGCGCTAAGAAAATTAAATCCTACGTGGCTCTCTAAAAACTCGGGGAAAAACTCCCCTTTATATATATGTATTAGATTACTATATCATACTTTATAAATCCGTGCATTGCACGGGGAAAAAACTAGTCTAAAATATATGATCATCCTTAAAATGACCACCACTACTCTTAAATCATATTGGTTGATTTTTCCTTTTATTTTAAATGTTTGGTCAATTTTTTTTTTTAATTATTTTAATTCATTAACTTTTTTCTAAAAAATAATTCCAAATTTTTTTTTTTAAAAAACATGTTTATTTTATTAAATTCACCTTTTAAGAATTTAGTTCACATATACTACCACTTTATTAGAATATTATCAATATAGAAGTATATGGAATACAATTTAACTATGATAATAAGTAACTATATGTAATAACTCAATAGAAAAATTGTCAAAAATAATACAAAATTTGAGCGGTCCACTAAAAACAAGTCAATTTATTGATTATTTCTTAATAATACAAAGTTTGAGGAGTATCCACTTTAAATAAGTGATAACTAGTTGGTGACTTGATTAACGGGTTTATGAGACACGTGTCATTATTTTATAGGTTAGACTATATAATTTTAATCTATTTTAATTTATTTAATGTTTATAATTTTTAAAAGATATAAATAATATTTATTATTATTTTTGATAAAATTATTTTCTTTTAAAAAAGGAAAATTTGTCAAAAATAATACAACATTTAACTCATTCTTTTTTAATAATACAACCTTTGAATTATATTATAATAATATAACCTTTAAAGGGTTTTACATTTTAAACAAGACAAAATTAAATTTTCAATGGATTTTGAGGTTAGGAATGGGAGGGGATGAGTTTTTGGTGGTGGGGATGGGGAAGAGGGAAATATCCCCTCCCCTTCTCCCACCTTAAAACCCATCGAAAATTCAATTTATTCTTGTTTAAAATGAACACCCTTTAAAGGTTGTATTATTACAAAATATTCAAAAAAGTTGTATTATTAAAAAGAATGAGTCAAAATTAAAAATATACTTCCTCCGTTCTTTTATTATTGCACCACTTGCCTTTTTAGGAAGTTTCACAAATATTGCACCATTTCATCTTTAAGAAAAAAATTATTTGTGTTCACACTAGTAATACCCAACATACCCTTATTTTTTCACACTTACTTTTTAGTTTATCAATGTGTCACATGGGCAATGTGTATTTTGACCTTTCTCTCTCTTACTTTTTTCCACTACCAAAATATTTCTACCCATCCCCTATGGTGCAATGATAAAAAAACAGAGGAAGTATTATTTTTAGTAATTTTTCCTATAAAATAATAATAATAATAATAATATCAATAATAATAATAAAAAAAAAAACCAACTCCCTCCCCTAACAGCCACCTACCCCCGGCGCCTCTACCCCCTCCCCCTTGCAGGTAACACCAGCCCCGACATCCATACCCCTCTTTCTCCCTTCCAATCCCCGACAACCACCTATCACGAAAAACCCACGCATCCCCCACCAAACCCCCAACCATGCTCATAAACTTCGTCAAAACTCAAACTCTTCGATATCACCACCGATTTGGTATAACCTCTTAATTCAATATATTTTGATGTGAAAATCATTTTTGTTTGTTTCGGTCAAGGTATCTGTATTTTAATTTGAAACTTCTAGATTAAATTAGCTCACTTTAATTAATCAAATGACAAACAAATCAAGGAAAACAACAACAATGTCGGTTCTCCATCTCCACTACCATCACCACAACAACAATAATCATCGAATTCAGAGATCTCGAATGTGAGAATTTCATCACCACAAACTCCAATCTATCCATTTTTCATGGGTCGGGGAAGGAGCGTTTTGGGTTTTCGGGGATGGAGGAGCGGGTTTGTGGGTTTTTCGTGGGGAGGGAAGTGAGAGGTGAGGGCAGCACTGCTTGTTGTGGTTGCTCGTTTGCGGTGGGGTAAACGGTGGCAGAATCGCGATTGTTGCAGTAGGTGGCTACTTGAGGTGTTGGATTGTGAGAGGGGAATAGGAGGCTGCTAATATTACTAGGTTTGGTGGTTGTAATGGGCAGCGGCGTGAGGTAGGCTTGGTCGTTGTGGATGCAGGGGAGTTAGGTGTGGTGTAGATAAGTAGTTGCCGGCAACCTGCTGGGAGTATAATACCCAGTATTTTCATATTCTAATTAATTAATTATTATTTCATAAAAAAGGATATTTTAGTAAATTAAATTACTATTTGAATTTTGGAGCCAAAATGACATTTGAATTTTTGAGCCAAAAATATTTTAAAATCTAATTATTATTTTTAGATTTTGGATAAGATTTATTATTCATATATTTTATTTTAAAAATCGGATTATTTATATATTTCGAATATTTTAATTAAAGCAAAAATAATATTTTATTAATTATTTAAAAAGTCTGAAAATTTCCATACTGTAGCTGCGAATTTTAGATTTTCTATGTAAATAAAATCTGATTTTCTTAGTTATTTTATTAGTGAATAATAGTATTTATTTAATTAATTATTTTATACAATAAATATTATTTACACAATTATTTTTAATTCCTAAAAACAAGCGAAACAACTTCCTAAATTATACTAGAGAGGTCCGAAAATATTGGAAGCTCAATATTTTTGGCCCTCTTGTATGATTTTTGGGGGAAATTATTTTGGTAATTTGTATTTTTAATTAGGAAAATGTTATACATAACCCTTAGGGCTACATATAATCATTAAAAATACTCTTGAAAATTGTTTAGATTTAGAAAATCATGACAAAACACACTAATTACACTGATCTACGAGTGTTTTTGTCATGAGTTCCTAATTTTATATAATTCCCAAGAGTGTTTTTAATGCTTATATATATATCCCTAAGGGCTATGTATATCATTACCCTTTTAATTATCTCCTTAAATTTTCTTATTTCCCTTAATTCTATTTTTCCATCTCATAAATATTTTATCATCTTATTTTCCTACCTTATATTTCCCATAATTATTCCCCAAGTGATCTCCCTTACCATATTATTTTTCATGACAATACACCTTTCACATTTTTTATTATGCACAATCTCCTTAGTATCAAAATTTTTCATATTTCTTTATTCACTTCTCCAAGTAATTCCTTAACTCTTTTTGCCATAATTCTTCCTACAATTTTCTACCATAATTCATATCTATGCTAGCCTATAAATACCCCTCTAAGTCATGACCAAACACTCACACAAATTCTTTTAACTCTTGCTTATTCTCTTCTCCTATTTCTTTTCTTTTTCTCCACCTTTTGTGCGCCACCACCACCAGCCACCTCGACCATCGTCGATTGCCACCACCACCACCACCACCACCACCGGCAGCCACCCTTCCCGTCACCTTTATCTCCTCTTTTCCTTTGGTTATCTTCATTTTCTTCTTCTCTTCTCTTATTCAATTAATTAAATATTATAATGGGGGATTTATAAAAATTATCATGACTAGTTTTAATTAAATAAAATCAGATTTTTAATATTTTTATGAGAAAATAATTTAAAATATTCATGTACATACAGTTGGGGGGTGTATTCAATTAGTTAACCTTATATTACTTAAGGTTATATTTATTTGTAGGGTGTATTCAATCAAGGTTCTTGAGGTTCTTTTTGTGAGGTTTTGCTAGCAAGGATCAAGGTATGTTTAGGTAGCTAGATACCTTTGAAAGTGATTGGCTGAATAACATGTTTTATATGATTTTTATTGGTGATTGAATTAAATTGATTTGAAGTATGATTTATGAAATAAAATATAATTTTAATATATGTTTTAATAAATTGATCGTGATATTATGTCTTGAAGAATAGAGTTGTGATTTGTGAAATAACAGCATGTTTAAATAACTAGTTTTAAAAAAATAAATTGAGGATTGATTTTATATCATGTCTTGATTAATTAAAATTATTGATCATGTTTTAAAGGTTTGATTCAAAAAGCATGTGGAATTAAATACAAAGGAGTTTGAATTATATTGGAATTATTGAAAAGGATTTATTGAATTATTATTAAAGCTTTATAAGCATGTTAGTAATCCCACTATGCGGATTTGGTTGATAAGACTTTGAATTTTGTATGGCCGATTCTTTCCTCAAGAATAGCCTTGCAATATAAGGAGACTAGCTTGGGGGTGTGCGCACTTGGGTGAGGAATTAAATTTAAAAGGGAATTGGTTTTAATAATTATTATTGAGTTATTGGAATAGTTTGAAATATTGAAATTGGTTTTGAATCATGAATTGGAACTATTGAATTAATTATTGGAATTGATTTTAAAAACATGTTTGCTAATAAATTGAGTTTAATTATCTTGCGCTTATCGTACTTAGCATATTTTGTTAATTCGTATTTCCTATTTTTTTTGTTTCGCCCTGTTTACCTTAATGGTAAGCAGTGTTAACTAATTTCTGGTGAAGTCAATATGTGAGCATATAGAGTCCCATGAATGTCTTTATCTAGCTTAGTGTAGACACCCATTTGTGTCTCCCCAAAACAAAACCCAGTGATGAGTACCTTTCACGTCGAATCATAATCGAATGAAGTGAAAGTGTGGAAAGTCTAGTGTTGCGATTAGTTTTTAATTCTTTTCTTTCTTTCTATTTTTGAAACCTATTTTATGAAAACAGCCAATCCAGTTTAGTTTGGTCCATGGCAAGGGTCCAATAATAGTGTAGTCGGGTCGGGATCGAAAAGAGCTTTCCAACGATATATTATAAGCCCAATTCCGATGAATAATGAGGAAGTTATGACCAAATTATTAAACTGGGCCCGATTTGATTTTTATATGCGGCCCAATGATATAGAAGAGGGTCTATAATTGGTTTATCATTCATAATGCGATTAGGATTGATTATAGTCTTCTATAATCTTTTAGAAGATTCTTTTGAATCCTAATTTGATTAGCATTGATAAATTGAATTTTAAGAGTTTTAATTAGAAAAAAGAAGTGTTTTTAAGGAAATTACAGTTTTACCCCCTCATACGTTTAAATTTTATCAAAATAAGAAAACGCGTGGAAAAACTGATTGCACCGCCGCAACTGCAGTCTGTCACCTAGCGACAGACCTGGCGTTTGGCGACACGTCTGGCGACAACCCTGTCGTCTGGCGACAGGCGCGTGTTTGGCGGCAGCGTCGTGTTTTATTCCTCTTCAAACTCTTTTTAGTTTTTTTATCATATCCGGCTGATTTTCTTTATAAATAGCCTCCTAAAACCTCCGTTTTCAATCATCAACTCTAACCAATTCTCATCAAGAAATTCTTGATACTCTCTCTCTCTCTTTTCTAAACTAGCATTTTCTCAAATACAAAATTCCTCATACATTAGCACTAGACACACCTAGCATAATTCAAAGTTGCCTTCGCCCTAGACGTGAAAGATTTAATTTCTGAGGGTTTGGTCCCAAATCTAGTCTAAACTTTCAAATCTCTATTTCAATTATTTAATTTAATTGTTTGATTATTATTTTCCTTGAAGTTACTAACGCGTGTATTTTGTTATTAGAAAGAGATACGAGACATCCAAGTAAGTGTTTTAATTGTTTTCATTGATATTATGATATAGAAATCATGTTTAGGTTCCTATTTTGATTCCTAGTACCATGTTAGGATGCTTTTCTTAATTTTGATGTTTAGGGTGACAACAATAAGCTCCTAGTATCATGATTAGGGTAAAGAATATAATATCAATTATGATTTCTGTGATGCCTTTTATTATCTTTCCTAATATTCATGTTAGTATCATGTTAGGGCTATATATTTGATCTTTGATGTTTAGTAACATGCTAGGGCTTGTTATTAATCTTGTTAGTATCATGCATAGGATCTTGCTATTATTATGATTTAACATGATTATTTTAGTTATGATTATTATTTTTATTATTGTTATAATTATCATTATTGTTATTATTGTTATCATTGACAGGCTAAAGTCGTAACACCTAGTCAAAAGTAATTCCTAAATCCTCTAACTAATGTAGATAGGAAAGTAGGGTCGAATCCACAGGGAAACTGGTCTTTCTATTCCTAATTAATTAAAGCAATCTAAATCATCAAGTAATAATTTAATAATATGGATATAAAACTAAACTATGGAGATTAAGAGTAAAGAGAAAACAATGAATAAAGACCTAGGGCATAGGTTCACCAATAAAATAACATTCCAAGGTAAAACATAATAATCAATCATCAATGCATAAATTAATCAGATCATAAAGGGCTTTCGCTACGTATTACAATCACAGAATTAATTTACCGGTATTAAATCTCATCTCTCGAATCTCGACTTAACCATTTATAAATTAACCTACCTATTGAAACTAGACCTAAACATCAATTCTCATCTCTCGAATCTCGAATCAATATTGTCAAACTCAAGCATAAAAGATCAGGCCTAATCTAGTCACAGAGCATTAAATAAATCAATAGGAAAATAATCTAGCATTGACAATCAACAACAATAAATTACCCCTTCATATTATTTATGGATCCCCACAAATTCTAGAAATAAAACTACTCACACATAATTAAATCTAAACTAATCAAAGCAATAAAATAAGACATGATTGTAGACACCCAAATGTGTCTCCCCAAAACCAAACCCAGTGATGAATACCTTTCATGTCATTCGAACAAAGCAAAAGTGTGAAAATTCTAGTGATGAGGATGTTTTTATTAAAATATCTCTTCTTTCTATTTTTGAAAATATTTCTTTTCTTACCCTATTTTTGAAAAACGTGCATTCTAGTTTAGTTTGGTCCATTATATGGGTCCAATAATAGTGTAGTTGGATGGGCTTGAAAAGACCTTTCCAACGATATATTATAAGTCTAATTCCGATGAATAATGAGGAAGTTATGGCCAAAATACTAAACTGAGCCCGATTAGGTTTTTATATACGGCCCAATGATCTAGAGGAGGGCTTATTATTAAATATCATTCCTAAAGCTATTAGGATTGATTATAGTCTTCTAGAATACTCTAGAAGGTTCTTTTAAATCCTAATGGAGTTAGGATTGATAATTATGTTTCAAAGAGTTTGAAATTGAATAAAACTACTCCTTTTTAGAATCCTTTTTTTTACGAAGTGGAATATATTCAGATTTTATTTTCGTGCCTCATAATATTTATCCAAATTTTATATGGTTGGATAGATCTTGAAATTATCTTTCCAATGATATATTATAATATTATTTCGAGCTATAACGAAAAAGATATGAATGGAATATGAAACTCTATCCAAAACTGACACCCTTCTACTATTTCGGCCATATCTTTTTATCTACAAAATATTTTAATCTGATTCCAATTGGGTTTAAAAAGTAGACTTGAGATTTCCAACGACATATTATATGCCTTATTTGGTCTTCTGGATCAAAAAATATGATAAAAACAAAATACGCGTGAAATTGATTATTAGCGCCTGACGACAAGCATTAGTGCCTGGCGCTAAGGCTTGGCGCTTGGCGTTAACCTTCAGTGCCTGGCGCAAATGATCAGCGTCTGGCGCTAATCGTGTTTTATTCTCGTTGAAACTCTGATTCGTTTTTTTATCCATCCGGCTGATTTTCTCTATAAATAGCCTCTTAAAATTCTGTTTTCAATCATCAATTCTCATCAAATATCATCAATTCTCTAATTCTCTCTTTAATTAATTCTCATCAACTTTCATCAAGAATTTCTTGACTCTCCCTCTCTCTTTTTTAAACCAACCCTTTTACAAGTACAATTCCTCATACATTAGCACTAGACACACCTAGCATAATTCGAAGTTGCCTTCGCCCTAGATGTGAAAGGTTTGATATTTCTGAGGGTTAGGTCCCAAATCTAGTCTAAACTTTCTAATCTCTATTTCAATTATTTAATTTAATTTTTTGTTTATTATTTTTCTTGAAGTTACTAACGTGTGTATTTTGTTATTAGAAAGAGGTACGAGGCATCCAAGTAAATGCTTTAATTGATTTTATTGATATTATGATATAGAAATCATGTCTAGGTTGTTATTATGATTCCTAGTATTATGTTTAGGGAAAAGGTTATAATATCAAATATGACAATTATGATTCCTGCGATGCTTCCTATTTTCTTTCCTAATAACATGTTAGTATCATGTTAGGGTTAAAGCTTTGATTTTTATTGTTTAGTGACATGCTAGGGTTTGTTATTAATCTTGTTAGTATCATGCCTAGGATCTTGCTATTATTATTATGCTTTAACATGATTATGATTATTTTTATGATTCATGATTATTATTGTTACGATTATTATTATGTTGCTTGATTATATTTTATTGTTATTGCTTGATCACACCTTTTATGCATGTTTAAAGGGAATTGGTACTTGTAATCATGCTTAATAAGATAATTGATAATCTTGTTTAGGGTTAATTTGATTATAACTCAAGTGATCGCCAATAATAGTTTTATTTGTGCATTAATATTCAACCAACATAGATAAATAGGTTTAGGGTTAACCCTATTAATTGCATGTTAGTCAGAAAGCGCACATGAATACGATCAGAATAAAGTAGAGGCCTATTATTAGGGCAGGTTCAATCTCTTTTAGGTTGGATTTGTACCTTCATCCCCGAACTACCAGTCATGGTTGCAGACCTATTGGAGTTGACGATCTCCTGGATCGTTAAGGGGTGTAAACTTCACCCTGTGAACGGTTTACAAGTTCCTAAAACTTGTTGGCGACTCTTTGCTCTATCTTCTTTCCCTTTGGACGCCACCGTACTTTAATGTATGATCACAGTGGGGTTCAAGCTAGGGGTAATACTTGAAATATTTTTTAGGTTGGATTTGTACCTTCATCCTCGAACTTCCAGTCATGGTTCCAGACCTATTGGAGTTGACTTTCTCTTGGATCATTAAGGGGTGTAACCTTCACCCTGTGAACGGTTGAAAAGTTCAAAAAACTTGTTGCGACTCTTTTGCTATAGCTTCCTTCCCTTTGGACGCTACCATGCTTTAGTGTATGATCACAGTGGGGTTCAAGTTTGGGGCAATGCTTGAAATATTCCCTACAGTTTTTAGCGACTCCGCTGGGGAGGATTTTTATTTTAATTCCTGAAATTTATTTCGGCAATGATTTAGAATGAGTGGATGAGACTCAAAAAGTTCTAAGTATTTCATGTGCGTAATTTTGATTAACATTATTTTCATAAGCATAAAAAACATCTCATTGGAAAGATCATCCGTTATGAGTTAAAGCATAGGATTTTTTACACGTAGGAAATATGAGGAATATCTTTCAAAACTAGGATCGAAATAATGCTGCAAAAAACTGGAAAATTTTATCGAACACAGAAAGCTGCTAAGGCATGTAGGAACTGGTGTCTTGAAAACAGAGCCTGTCGTCGATGATATGGCTCTGTCGCCAAGCGACAGAGCTATATTGCGGCGACTGTCTCTGTTGGCTGGCGCTGCGTTCTTCCAATACCGAGCCAGAAATATGAGTTCTAATTTTGACCAGTTCTAGCACTGTTGGCTCGATCCTACTTCCTGATTGAGTTTTTCTCACTTTTCTGAAACCCATATGTGTTCTACATATGGACATAACCCTCTGGGAATTCATGCTCCATCTACCTAACTGAACGCTCTGTGCAACAAAGGGTACATCCGAGAATGTTGAATTTACCAAACCATGGAAGCGATTTTTTAACTCGCGGGGCCCCATCCACTCGCGCCAACCCTTCAAAAGGTAAGGCTTCCGCGCGGTGCATCCATACTCATAACCATGGACCCTCTTTGACTAACCCATATCTCGAACTTTAGAGAACCAGAGCCATGGTTAGGTTGCCAACTCATTGCATCATATTGTGCCTACTTGACTAATTGTGCATTATTTGTTTTGCATACTCTATGTGTTTTTTCCTAACTGTTTGTTTGACTTGTGTTTAAACCTTAAATAAACTGATTAATGATTAAAAAGACTTTGCCTAATTAATTAATTAATTAATTAATTTGAGTAATTAAAGTCTAATAATTTAATCAGAATTGATTTAGTACGACTTTAGGCATGTCCCGTAGAGTTAAAATACTGAAAGCAGTCCCAGATTAATGCTCCAGTAATGGGGCCTCAATTTGTGCTGCAGTGCCACACACTGCTGTGCAACGCCGAGCGACAAATCTGTCGTCTAGCGCTGCATTGCAGAGTGCGGCGACAGTCCTGTTGCTTTGGTGGCAGTTCAGCATTTTGCTCAAGTCATCACGACGAGTCTAATTCCACAGTTTGCTAATCAGTTTGATTATTTTGTTAATAACAGTACCTTTATTAAGTCCTTAATTGAGTCTAGTCACATAGTCTAAGTCCCATGGCCTTACACAAGAGTCAAAGCATGTCACCTACTGTAGACACCCATTTGTGTCTCCCCAAAACCAAACCCGGTGATGAGTGCCTTTCACGTCAAATCATAATCGAATGAAACGAAGTGTGGAAAGGTCTAGTGTTGCGGAAAGTTTTATTTCTTTTCTCTTCTCCCTGATTTTGAAAACTTTATTTTAAGAAAACAGCCAATCCAGTTTGGTTGGTCCATGATATGGGTCCAATAGTGGTGTAGTTGGATGGGGCTTGCAAAGACCTTTCCAACGATATATTATAAGCTCAATTCCGATGAATATTGAGGAAGTTATGGCCAATTTACTAAACTGGGCCCGGTTTGAGCTTTATGTACGGCCCAATGATCTAGGGGAGGGCCTAATATGATTTATCATTCCTAATGCAATTAGGAATGGTTTTAGTCTTCTAGAATCTTCTAGAAGGTTCTTTTCATTCCTAATTCAATTAGGACTCTTCAGAGTTTTAATTAAGATCAAATAGCATTTTGGATGGAATTATATTATTTTATCTTCCAGTACGGTAAATTTATCAGATTTTCGAAAACGCGTTGAAAACTAGTTTGGCGTCCAACCCCAGGCCTTGGCGCCTTGAACCAGGCGCTAGCCACTGGTGCTTGACGCCAACTAGCCAGGGCTGGCGCCAATGTTGTTTTGTGATCTTCAGACTCTGTTTTGTTAAATTATCTTTTTTGGATGATTTTCTCTATAAATATCGTATCAAAAACTCCGTTTTCATTCACCAACTCTCACCAATTCTCATCAATTCTCATCAACTCTCTTCATTCACCAATTACCAACCTTCATCTTCATCTTTCATTCATCAATTCTCATATAATATTAATTCTTTAGAATTCTTCTCTTTCTTGCTTTTTCATACAAAATTCCGCATTCACAAGATCTATAAACACCTAGCCATATTCGAAGTTGCCTTCGCCCTAGACATGAAAAGTTTGATTTCTGAGGGTTTGGTCCCTAATCTCTCTCTCAATTATTTAATTTAATTGTTTTGATTATTATTTTCCTTGAATTTACTAACGTGTGTATTTTGTTATTAGAAAGAGGTACGAGGCATCCAAGTAAGTACTTTAATGGTTTAATTGACATTATGATATAGATATCATGCTTAGATTGTTATTTTGATTCCTAGTATCATGTCTAGGGTAACTTTAATATCAAGTATGATTAAAAGTACGATGCTTCCTATTTTCTTCCTAATATTTATGATTGTTAGTATCATGTTAGGGCTAAAGATTTGATTTTTGTTGTTTAGTGACATGCTAGGGTTTGTTATTAATCTTGTTAGTATCATGCCTAGGATCTTGCTATACTTTAACATGATTATTATTATTGATTATGATTAATATTATTATTCATGATGTTGATTATTTATTATGTTGCTTGATACATATTATATTTTCTTTATTGCTTGATCACCTTTTATTGCATGTTTAAAAGGGAATTTTTGTACTTGCAATCACGCTTGATAAGATAATTAATAATCTTGTTTAGGGTTAATTGTGATTATAATTCAAGTGATCGCCAATAATAGTTTATTTGTGCATTAAATTCAACCTACATAGATTAAACAGGTTTAGGGTTAATCCTATTGATTGTATGTTAGTCAGAAAGCGCACATGAATACGAGCAGAATAAAGTAGAGGCCTATTATTAGGGCAGGTTCAATCTCTTTTAGGTTGGATTTGTACCTTCATCCCCGAACCCTTATTGGTTCATGACCTTATGGAGTTGACGATCTCTTGGATCGTTAAGGGGTGTAACCTTCACCTCGTGAACGGTTTACAAGTTCCTTAAAAACTTGTTGGCGACTCTTTTGCTCTATCTTTTTCCCTTTTGGATGCCACCGTACTTTAGTGTATGATCACAGTGGGGTTCAAGCTAGTGGGATTTTAAAGGCTTGAAATTATTCCCTACAGTTTTTGGCGACTCCGCTGGGGAGGATTTCTATTTTAATTCCTGAATTTGTTTCGGCAATGATCTAGAATGAGTGGATGAGACTCGAAAAGTTTAAGTATTTCACGTGCGTAATTTTGATTAACATTATTGTCATATGCATAAAAAGGTTCTCAATGGAAAGACCATCCGTAATGAGTCAAAAATATAGGATTTTACATGTAGGCAATTTGAGAAATGTCTTTCACAACTAGGACTGAAATAACACCGCGCAAAACTGGAAGATTTTATCGAGCACAGAAAGCTGCTGAGGCATGTGGGAAGTAGCGTCAGGGGCCGGAGCTTGGCGCCAAACTTTTATCCGTAGCGCCAGACGCCAGTATTAGCGCCAGGCGCTACAGTTAAAAGTTGGCGCCAGTCTCTGTTTGCTGGCGCCAATTTCCCCCAATACCGAGCCAGAAATATGCGTTCTAATTTCGACCGGTTTTTCATATTGTTTGCTCGATCCTACTTCCAAATTGAATTTTTTCTCACTTTTCTGAAACCCATATGTGTTCTACATATGGACATAACCTTCTGGGAATTCATGCTCTATCTACCCGATTGAACGCTCCTGGCAACAAAGGGTATATCTGAGATGTTGAATTCACCAAACCATGGAAGCGAGTTTTTTCTAAAAAAACTCGCGGTGTCCCATCCACACGCGCTAACCCTTCACGGTTAGGCTTCTGCGCGGTGCATCCGGACAATTAATTATGGACCCTATTTGACTAAACCATATCCCGAACTTTAGAGAACTAGAGCCATGGTTAGGTTGCGAACTCATTGCATCATATTGTGCCTACTTGACTAATTGTGCATTATTTGTTGTGCATATATATTCTATGTTTCTCTTAATCGTTTGTTGATTTGTGTTGAGACTAAAATTAATGACTTAAAGAACTTTTGTCTAATTAATTAATTAATTAATTAATTAATTAATTTGAGTCAATAAAGTTTTTTTTTTAATCAGAATTGACCTAGTACGACTTTAGGCATATCCAGTTGACTAATAATACCGAAAACAGTCCCAAACCGAAGCTCCAATATTGGCGCCAAAGTCTGAGCTGTAGCGTCACTATATAGTGTGTAGCGCCAGACATTAACTAAATTGCCTGGCGCCAATTACCATATTGTGACGCCAGTCCTGTCGCTTGGCCGACAGTTTGGATTATTTGTCGAGTCATCACCTAATGTCTAATTAATCAGTTTTCTGTTTAATTCGATTAATTTTGCTGACTATAATGCTTAATTAAATTAATGTTCTAGTTTAGGCACTAAGTCCCATGGTCTTACACAAGAGTCCAAACATGTCACTTACACTCAATACACACACCAATACACATGTCTTGACCATGATTAAGAGAGTCTTGTGCGCGCGCTTTTTCCGTCATTTTTTTAGGGGGGGTAAGTCGGATATTAATCCTCCAATAAATAATAATACTTAGTTCCCTAAAAATATGTACATTACTGTTCATACTTTTTTTTAATAAAAACCATAAAGTCAAGTTGATTCGAGTCAAGTAATTAAAACGCAAATTGGCTTAATTTACAACACGTGGTCAAGAAAGGAAGGACGATTAATCAAAGATAACCTCTTCGTACAAGTCCAACTTTTCGACAAACCTATAGCCCGCAAGAGAAAAGCAAGAGTCATAATGGCAACTCAAGAAGAAGTCAACGATCTCAAGAACCAACTAGCTACTGTAACTGAGACACTGAAGCTTCTCGCACTTAAGATCGATGATCCTGTGAAACAACAACAAATGGACCTCATGCAAGAGAGCCTAAGAAAGTTGTCCAGCGACTACAAGTTTCAAGAACTCACATCCCAAGGGGTCTCGGTGGATAAAGATCTTCTTCCGCAGAAGTTCAGTGCCAACGACATCCCAAAATTTAGGGCAATCGACAACCCTTACTTCCATTTAAGAGCATTCGAAATAATAATGAGTATCAAGGGTATCGATAATAAAGTCTTCCCTTCTCTGTTCTCACTATCTCTCGAGACCGTTTGCCAACAATGGTTCTTTTCTCTTGTAAAAGAAAAGACCTCTACCTGGGAATCCATAGCAAACGCTTTCGTTGATAGGTACAAGTGCAACATTCAAGTCGAAACTGACCATAGAGAACTTGAAATCCTCAAACAGAAGGAGAATGAAGGCTTCACTGCTTTCTTTAACAAGTGGAGAGAAACCTCAGCTAAAATGATCGAGGTACCAAGTGAAAAAGAGTCTGTGAGACTGTTCATTAAAAACCTCCAAGAAAAATATTCAAAACATCTTAAATATCAAAATAACCTTCATACCTTTAAGGCTGTTTATGATATTGGGATTAATATTGAAGATGACTTGGCTAAATCTAAAGCTGCCAACAATAGCTCCAACAGTGGCTGGAAAGGAAAGAAGAACGACAATCCTTCTTCTTCCAAAACCGCCCACTCAAATAATGTTAGCACCTTTAATCTAGGAGAAGTCCTCGCCATGAACAACCAAGGACAAAAGAAACCGTTTAGGAGAAACTTCACTCCTATTGGCATGAGTTATGACACCGCATTTGATCGATTAAATGCAAAAGTTCTTATAACTCCCATTGGACCATTTTGGGGATCCACCAGTTGAGAAGAGGTCGCCTAACTGGAACCCCAACGCACATTGCAAATATCACCAAGGTAGGGGCCATTCTACTGAAAGCTGTTGGAAGCTCAAGGAAGCTATCCAAGACCTAATTGAGAGTAACAAGCTGCCGTTGCCCCCTGCCAGTAAGAAGCCAAGCATAAACAACACACCTCTAGCTCATAATTTGGCTATCTCCGATGAAGAAAGCGAAGTTGACCCCTCATTTCTCATTAAGCCTGTCAAAGCAACCAATGTCGAATAAGGAGGAGAAGAGATCTTTTTCGATGTCGGAGATAACCTTCCAGAACCAGCAAACAAGGAAGACATACAATTGCTCACACTGTTTATGAGGGAGACATCGCAACTACTACGTGAAACTCTCAAAATTGTGAACGAACTTCACAAGAAATATGATGAACTTCCATGTCCAAAGGATAAACCTAAAAGAGAATTCACACCCATAGGAATGACCTACGATACTACTTCTGATAGCCTCTATGATCAAGGACTAATCAAACCTATTGGTCCAACAGAGGATCCAACACCAGAAAAAACGATCTCCAAGATGGGATCCCAAATCCTACTGCAAGTACCATCAAGGAAACGGTCATACCACAAATGAATGCTACAGGTTTCAAAACCTCATTCAAGATCTTGTGGAAGCTAATAAGATCTCTTTACCTCTAGCTAGCAAGGGAACTACTTATGAGGCAAAGTATTTTCCCTTACAAGTCACCAAAAAACCCAAGAGGAGCAATAGAGTTTACACTCCAATTGGGATCCCATATGCACAAATGTTCGAAATGCTCTCCGAGAGTGGCAAGGTCAAACCTCTCGAACCGAGACCATTTGAATCATTAAAAAGGACAGATAGATATTACTGTCAGTACCATCAGTCAGGGGGGCACACCATAGAAAACTGCTTCAAATTCAAGGATTTGGTGCAGAAAATGATTGATGAAAAGGAGTTAATCCAAGTTCAACAAGAAGAGGACATAACTGTCAATGGAGTATGGGACAGTGATGAAGAAGATGTCTACCTAAAGGACATAGTGGGACCTTCACCTTCTGTATCATACACCACAGACGACATTTGGGCTGAAGAAGACTCATCAATAGGCGTCCTCATAAGATCCGGGAGAATGCAACCTCCCATTTCGACACAACCTATGCCTACTGTACAACAAGCTCCCATACCTATCATCGAAGACAATGACATCGTTAAATAGTTTAAGAAGACAAAAGTTGAGATGAATGTATGGAAGCTCCTGGCAACATCTCAAGAACATAGGTTGGCTGTGATGAATGCCTTGGATAAAATCGGGATAGATTCTGACACCGCTCCCGAGGGACTAGCTAACTTCCTCACAAGTGACCTCCCTAGTCCGATTAATCTAATCACCTTCTCTGATAAAGATTTACCCCCAGAAGGTGACAAACACTACAAGGAGTTAAACCTCACGGTAGTCTGCAAAAGGATGAATGTTCCCATGACTCTTGTAGGGAATGGATCGGCTATCAATGTCTGTCCACTTAGGACTGCGAGGATGCTCGGCATAAGGGATGAGGATTTAACTCCGTCCACACAAGGAATAAGAGCTTACGATAATACTCGACGTCAAGCTCTTGCAAAATAACCATAAATGTGACGGCAGGAGCAATAGAACATGCTACTACTTTTCAAGTGGTAGACATCAAAGCCTCATTCAATCTGTTGTTAGGACGCCCTTGGCTCCATGATCTAAAGGCCGTCCCTTCATCTCTCCACCAACAAGTAAAAGCCATAGTTGGTTTCCAATCACTATTGATGCTTCGCCGATGAGGATCAAAATCGATAGAAAATCCAATCATCAATGTGGAACACGACGAAGATGACAAAGATCTATGGGGCTTTAACGAAGAAGTCTCCTTAATCCAAGAGGATGAAAGGACATCTCTTTGCCACGACCCCCATTCTAACATGATTATCAATACCATGCTGAAGAAACAAGGACACTTACCTGGGATGTCCTTAGTAAAGAAGAAGGGGATAGCAAAATCAATGGAGTCACCTGGCCCCCCTAAACTAGATACTTTCGGACTTGGTTTTGAACCGACTCGGAAAGATCTCAAGCGAGCCCAGGACAAGTTGAAAGCACGTAGGGACGCTCGCGTTCAAAAGAAAGCAATTCCAATGGATCAATACCCTCTTACGCTTAATGGTCAGTTTATAAAAGAAGGAGAGGACTATCCATGCTATGAATTTCCCGAGCCATTCGTTGTAAATGGCATACGACAACTAGGATTCGAGATTTTCTTGGATTGCTACTTCATTGACGAAATCCCAACTCCTGTCCATAAGGAGAAAGCACCCCATGCTTTGATTTTAACGTCATGAGATTACTGTTTGGGCGAGAAAAGAATGAGCCAGCTTATGAGGAAGATAACTCCTCACTCATTCAAACGGTCCTACAAAGCGAAAACTTCGACCCTCGAAGCTAATTACTCTAGCTGAAGGATCACTGCAAGGGTGGCGCAAGACTATCAAGGTGACTACTCCGAGTGGAAGGAAGATATCAATCACGATAGGGCAAGGGCCGATGTTTGAAGAATCGTCAGAGTCAGAGTCAGAGTCTGAGTCAGAGTCTTTCCCTTTAGAATCCTCTAAGTCTCTAGCAATAATGCCTCCCCTTCCTATTTCTTTTCCTAGGATAGTTAGTGATCCAGTCCCTGAGGACATATCACTCTTTGATGTAATGATCTCAGAGTATAATAATATCTCTCATTCTCCTTACTTCTCGTGTTCTTCCCTAACCCAAGATGATGAACATTTCTTAGCTAACGATGAAAAAGATAAAGAAATTATTAAAGCAATGGAAACACTTGAAAAGAAAACACCAGTAATTGAAGAGACTGAAACAGTTGACATCTCGAATGATTCAACTCATAAAAGAGAAGTTAAAATCGGACTAAAATTGAATAAACAAGAAAGAACCGATTTAATTAACTTGCTTAAACAATTTATCGATGTATTTGCTTGGTCATATGAAGATATGCCAGGCATTAACAGAGAAATAGCTCAACACACTATACCATTAATCCAGGAATGAAACCTGTAAAACAAAAGTTGCGTCGAATGAAACCGACGTAGCACTTAAAATAAAAGAAGAAGTTCAAAAACAAATAACTGCAGGTTTCATCAAGGTATCCAAATACCCCGAATGGGTCGCCAACGTCGTCCCAGTTCCAAAGAAAGACGGAAGGGTAAGGATGTGTGTCGACTATCGAGATCTAAATAAGGCAAGTC